>NW_026585644.1:276950-598233 GCF_907164565.1 Psammomys obesus | reverse complement strand
GAGAACTATTTTAAAATGCTTAGGAGTGGAAGTTGGGGAAATGCCTCAGAGGTTAAGAGCACTTGTTTCTCTTGGCTTTTTTGTTCTGTTTTTGTTTGAGACAAGGTCTTCCTGTATAGCCCTGTTGTGGGCTCTGCTTAAATTACTCAAACACCAGATCAATGTAGATGACAATAATTTACTGTAACCAAGCCATTACTGATTGATCAGGGTTGCAGAACAGACTTGGGAGGACATTGAACAGCACATTTAAAGGATGAAACCATAAAGTGAGGGAGAACGGGGTGGGCTGTAGCCTTGTCCAGCCATATTTTGACATAAGGGCTTGAGCAGGGGAGTTTCCATCAATCAAGAAAGGAGCTGGTCCCTGGGCCTGGGAAAATGAGCTTAGTTTGATCCTGCCAGCAAGATGGAGAAGTTGTCTTTGAAATGGCTGGATTCAGACAACTGTCTCCTTACAGGTTATCCCTGAGATGTCTGGACTCAGACAACTGTGGGGTTTTGTTGTTGTTGTTGATTTTGGTTTTGTTTTCCTTTTACAACAGAAGCTGTTCGGCTGTTGGGAAGTCCCCAGCTCCCCTGAGAGAAACAGGCCTGACAGCCCCAAAAGACACTAGGAACTAGTGACCTCCCCCCCACCTCCACCCCACAAAGTCACCAGGAATTAGGCCATATGTTAGCAGTTCCAGAAACAAGGTCATAACATTCCCTACCCAAGGAATAGCCTGAGGATAACCACAAGAATGGGAAGGTATCTCATACCCGGTTCTTGCTCAAACCCCAATAAAAACCCTGCAGCTGCTCAGGGCTCTCCTCTCTGCGTTGATGGTAGAGAGACCAAGCTTAAGCCTGAATAAAGCTTTTTGTTCTCACATATGTGGTCCAGCTCCTGGTGGTCTTTGGGGACCTTAAGATCTGGGCATAACACCCCCAAGGCCTGGGACCTTAAACTTAGTTTCTTCCCATGATTAAATGGAGTCTGAAAACGAAATGGTAATACTTAGAATAAGTTTCTTTTGTTTGTTCCCAACACCCTGGCTACCCTGCAAACTCAACCACATAAACCAAGGTGGCCTCAGACTCATAGAGATCCACCTGCCTCTGCCTCCTGAGTGCCAGGACTATAGGTGTTTGCCACCATGCCCAGATTCGGTTTCCAACACCCAAATGGTGACTTCCAACCTATTCATCCCTCTAGCTCCAGGGGAATCTGACGGCCTTATCTCCTCATCTGGGATAGACTCACAAGAACATGAGTAAGTACAGTGTCATGAGACAGTTTTGAAAGAAGCCACATTGGGCCTAGCTAGATGGCTCATCCTGATGACCTGAAGTATATGAGTGATCTGTCTTCACACACACCCAGAAAAGGGAATCAGATCTCCTTACAGATGGTTGTGAGGCACCATGTGGTTTCTGGGAGTTGAACACAAGACCTCTGGAAGAGCAGACAGTACTCTTAACTGCTGAACCATCTCTCCAGCCCCATGACCTGAGTTCTCCACAAGGAGAGAATTGACTTCTGGGAGTTTTTTCAGACCTGTAAAGGCTTATTTCTTAGGGTCTTCTTGCTATGAAGAGACACCATGACCAAGGCAACTCTTATAAAGGAAAACATTTCACTGGGGATTGTTGTGGATGGAAAGATGTTTTGTTTTGATCCCAGGTGTAGGATATGGGACTGATTCATATTGTCTACAGCAAAAAACTATTTTCCTAGTGTTCTTTGAGAGGGACCCTTGCCAGCTGCAGATAGTTTAAATCTGCGGACTCTGGAGAGGGAATAAATGCCAGGGCCCAGAGAGAGAGCTTTGAGAAAGAAGAAGCCGGCTGATGCTCCCCCTGCTGCCCCTGGTTGCTGTTGATACAACTGAATGAGAAGTTGGGAGATACCCTGAAACGAAGACTGGACTTCCCCCAAGGAACCTAAGGACCCTAGCCAGCAGGAAGTAGCTAAAGAGAACGCTGCCCCCTCTCTCCACTAACCTCCTTTCTCTCCTACCCAGTATTGGGGTGTTGGAAGGGATTGAGATATCAAAGGGAGGAAGAGGCATAAGAAACTCCAATAAGGGCCTGGAGAGATGACTCAGAGGTTAAGAGCACTGGCTGTTCTTCCAAAGGTCCTGAGTTCAATTCCCAGTAACCACATGGTGGCTCACAGCCATCTATAATAAATATCTATAATAAATGTCTAGTGCCCTCTTCTGGTAAGCAGGCATAGATGCAGGCATAAGACTATATAAATAATAAGTAAATCTTTTTAAAAAAGAAACTCAAATAAAATAGTATAAAAGGTAACACCAACAAGGGCTGGCTTACAGTTTCAGAGGTTTGGTCCATTATTATCAGGGTGGAAAGCATGGCTGTGTGCAGACACGGTGTTGGAAGAGCCAAGAGTTCTACATCTTGATCCACAGGCGGCAGTAGGGTACTTTGTGCCACTGGCCAGACTTGAGCATATGAGACCTCAAAACCCTCCTCCACAGTGACACACTTTCTCCAACAGGGCCACACCTACTCCAGCAAAACACACCTCTTAATAGTGCCACTCCCTATGCGCCAAGAACTCAAACACATGAGTTTTGGACATCTATGAGGTCTTGGTACCTATGCCCCCATTTTAAGAAAGACAGTTATAATGAAGTCCCAGTGTACCATAAGGACTATAGAGATGAAGAGGAAACAGTGCTCGCCAAGGCCAATGAAGCTTGCACCATCAAAGCTGCTGGGGCCTCCACTGTTGCTAGTTCCGATGCACTCATGGGCTGTCACCTTGCATTCCTGCTCTCGTTGTAGAAACACAGGACCCAAAATGTCTGCCAGTGTTGTGTCCTTCAGGCCTGGACTCCACACAATCACTGTGATGCTGGATGGCAAAGGCCATTGCCCCTGCTGCACCCGTGCTGAGAACAAGCTCGCCTGTCAATCTTACCACCCCTGACGCTTTCCCCAGCACAGGCATACCATGAGGCAAAGAAGAGAAGAGCACACTGCCTTCCTCTGGATCTCCATCCAGTCTTCTGACATGACTTCCACCAATGGCACTTAAACAGAAGCCAGGTGGAAAGAATCAAGGGAAAGTTGCACAAGGGTTCCCAGATCCTGCTGTGCACTGAGCATGTCTACCTCAACAGACCCTGAGGTGCCCAGATCAGAGGCTGGGCTTCTGTGGGGTGTTTGGGGTGCGTGTGTAAGTTAGCAGGTGTGAAGCAGGTCTCCCTGCTGTGGATGTAGCTCATCCAGTCCATGAAAGGTCTGAGCGTATATGGGACCGCAGGCAGGAAGCTGAACCCCCACCCCAAGGAAAAAGGAATTGCTCCTGCCTGGGTACCTTAACGCTGAGACAAAGGCTTCCTCCACCCGTGACTGCCTTGAAATGACCCAAGAGCAATTTCAGGGTGTCAAGCCTGCTGGTCCTCAGACTGGGACTGTCTGCTTTCATGACTCTGGACCTGCCTGAAATGACTTCCTGTGTCATGTGCTCATGTGTTGTCTATGCTGACTCACCCTAAAGGTAGCTGGGTTTAGCTCTGAAGTCAGAGAAGCCAATTTATTGTGCACTTGAGTGAGTATGTGTGTGTGAGAGAGAGACAGAGAGAGAGAAAGAGAGAGATTCTCTGCAGAACCTTGACCAAAGCAGGCAGGCAGAAATAGAGGTGGGAACAAAGAGGCCATTGCAAAAGTTTTAGCTTTTCAGGATTCCTTTTCAGCTTGAGGTGGCAGGTTCTGCAAGGAGGTGGCACAGGGACAGCTTTAAAGGTACCATTTCCATCTGCAGGACTGGGTGGAAAAAGCAGAGAAAGATTCTGACCAGAAGCAGCAACAACAACAACAAAAAAAAAATCTGGAAGTGTTGAAAAATATTACATCCTTTTCAGTACAGCATTCAGTCTCCACCCATCTGAGTCATCACACACGAAGCAACGAAAAACAGACCCAGCACTGGGGGAAATGTTCAGTGGTAACTCACCTGACCAGGGAGAAGCCTGGGTTCAGTCCCCAGAACCACAATAAAACAAGGCAAACCACTATGGGTATTTCAAGGTAAGGGGACTCTTGCCATCCACAGCTTCCCTTCCTGCAGCTTCTGTTGCCTAGAAAAAGTACCAGATGGGAAATTCCAAGAATGAAGAATTATTGGGCTACTGAGACAGCTCTAGAAGAGAACTGATAGAATGAATCTATAGATAGCTATAGAAAGGGAATTTACATATATAGGTATACACATTTGGTTAGGAGCCTAGCCTTTAACGGCTGAGCCATCACTCCAGCCCAGGAATTTACTAGAGTGGCTTGCAGGCTGCAGTCCAGCTAGTCCAACAATGGCTGTCTACTAGCAGAAAAAGCCTAAGAATCCAGTCCATGGTATAAGTCAGAATCCTGAAGAAGCAGGCTCTGATGCCAGTGATAAAATGGACTTGCCTGTAAGATTGAGAACAAGCAGGCAGAGAGCCAAAGCTTCCTCCTTTCCTGTCTTTTGTATAGGCTGTCACCAGAAGATGTGGTCCAGATTAAAGGTAAATCTTCCTATCTCCAAAGATCCAGGTTAAAATGGGTCTATCCGGAGGCTGAAGAGATGGCGCAGAGTTTAAGAGCAGATAGAACACTATATACATTAAAATATATATATATATAGTCTATTCCCATTCCAGCCACCACTGTGCCTGTCCTGGGTACGCAGGATGAGGCCAGGTGCTATCCCACTTCTAAGAACACGCCTGCAGCGAGGCCCACACACTAAAGCTCACGGAGATGGGCATCTTCTGGCGAACCAGCCTGGGTGTGAAATGATGGCCCACACCCACTGACCTGTGGGAGCTTGCTCTGTCAGACATGCACCCACACTGCCCACCAGCCATCCCCTAAGCATGAAGGTGCTGCTGAGCCATCCTACATTCTGTCTATCTCTTCCTGTTGGGAGAAAAGGCAAGATCAGGGCAGCTTTGGCTTGTAAAATAAATGTAGTCATTACATTTTCATACAAAAAAGAGTGAGTTGGGCTGGAGAGATGGCTCAGAGGTTAAGAGGCCCAGATGCTTTTCCAAAGGTCCTGAGTTCAGTTCCCGGCAACCACGTGGTGACCCGCAACCATCTATAATGAGATCTGGTGCCCTCTTCTGCAGGCACACTGTATACATAATAAATAGATCTTTTTTTAAAAAATAGTGAGTCTTGCTAATTCAAATGATTTAATTAATTAAGAAAAAAAATCATGGCTGTTTCCTGCACAGGAGGCAGCCAGGGCGCCCAGCCAGGACGGCTTGATCCTGAAGCCCCGCTTCCGCAAGGATTTTCAGTGGCCGTTCAACCAGCCGGCACTCAAGATCCGCCTACACAAGGCCCGGCAGGCGCCACACTGCCCCTCATCTGGTCCCATCAGGCCCATAGTGAGGTGCCCTGCAGGTAGACACCATGCTGAGGTCCGAGCTGGTGAGCTGGCAGGGGCTCCAGCGTGGGTGGAAGAACTTCGTGTGTCTGTTATCCCTAAGAAAATGGTTCGCTCCATCGGCATCTCTGTGGACCCTAGGAGGCGAAACAAATCTACTGAGTCACTACAGGCCAGTGTTCAGTGCTGCAAGGAGTAGCTCCAAGCTCATACTTTTCCCCAGAAGACTTCTGCTCCAAAGAAAGGAGATAGTTCTGCTGAAGAGCTTAACTTGCCCACCCAGCTAACAGGACCTGTGATGCCCATCCGGAATGTCCACAAAAAGGAGAAAGCCAGAGTCACCACAGAAGAAGAGAAGAACTTCAAGGCTTTTGCCAGTCTTCGCATGGCCTGGGCCAATGTCCAGCTCTTTGGCATCCAAGCAAAAAGATCAGAGGAAGGTGCAGAGCAAGGTTTTGAAAAAAGCCATAATGCGCTATTGGAATGTTGTAACACATTTTCTATAAAGCAAAGCAAAAGAAAGAAGGGGGGGGAGGGAGGAAGGAAGAGAGGGAGGAAGGAAATCCCTCTTTGTAAGAGGTGTACCAGCCTCTTGGATTCAAGCTAATTCCAGATGTATTCAAGCTGACAACTAAAAATAGCCATCACACCATCCCTGAGTGGAATTTTGCTGCCACCCCTGCAAAAGGAGGTATAAGTCAATAAAACTCAAAACTAGAATAACAGTTAAAGGAACTTATCATGACTGTTTGGGTATTTCAAAATTCCCAAAGGGACCATTGGAAAAAGAAACTTAAAACAGAGTATATGTAACTGGACCATTGATTTAAAATTCAAACAAATGGGAACTGAGCTGTAGTGCAGATCTCAAACAGGCCTCCTTATCCTGTGTGGGACATGGACATATCCTCGTCTTTTCCCCAACTGGAAAGGGCTTTGTTCTTTGAGAAATCTAACCCGTTGGGTTGACAGAGCATGGGGAAATGAATCATGTACAATATTAGTGGGGGTTCACAGAAGAATCAGGAGAGCCCCAGTTCTCATCCCTCTAATAACAGGATTGGAAATTACAGAAAACAGCAGCAATGGGACTAGCTGGAGACTCATCTTAAATATTTGTCAATACAGGCTACATGTTATACAATATGGAAGAAATATCTCAACGAGATACCCTCACAAAAGTAGTTGCTTAAAAGAAGGGACTAAGTACATTTCTAAATGAAGAATACTGCTACAATGGTTATAAATCAGAGATAGTTGGGTATATGGTCAAGTGATTAAAGGGGACATAGCCAGAAGAAGAGTGGCATTAGACATGTCTTGGTCCAATGGAATAACAGCAGTTATCAGTATTGAAGAGCCTGGCTGTGGAGGTTTGAATAAGAATGGCCCCCATAGACTCATATATTTGAAGGCTTACTCACCACTCTTTAAAAAGATTAGAAGGATCAGGGGGTGTGGCCTTGTTGGAGTAAGTGTGGCTTCTTTGGAGGAAGCCTGTCATTGGGGATGGGCTCTGAGGTTTCAAAAGCCCAACCCAGGCCCAGTTTCTCTCTCTCTCTCTCTCTCTCTCTCTCTCTCTCTCTCTCTTTCTCTCCCCTTATGGATCAGGATGTAGAATTTTCAGCTCCTTCTCCAACATCATATCTGTCTAGGTCCCACCATTTCTCCCGCCATGATGATAATGGACTAAACCTCTGAAATTGTAAGCAAATCCCCAATTAAATGCTTTTTAAAAAATAAACGTTGCCTTAGTCATTCAAGCACATAGGTTTATGGGGGCCACAGCTATTCACACCACCACATCTACAGTCACCAGTTAGGTGTGAGAGGCTAGCTCCAGGGAGACAGAGCCCTGCATGTATGTGCATGCTCTATCTGCATGTGCAGCTGTGTGACAGAAGAGGACATCAGATCCCAGTAGAGATGGTTGCTAGGAATTGAACTCAGGACCTCTGGAAGAGCAGACCATGCTCTTAACCACTGAGCCATCTCTCCAGCCCCTCTCTTGATCATTTTGTATCATCCCATCACACACTGAAACTTTTTTTCTTTCTCCCTCTTCTCCCTCTCCCCTTTCTTCGGTGTTGAGAAAGGAATTCAAGGCTTGGTGCATGTTAGAAAAGCACTCTACCGGGGAGCTATGGGACCCCTTCTTTGCCACACCTCAGCCAGTCTTCACCCAAGGCACAGGTCTAGACTCTTGAGATTCTGTGCCCAGATAACCTGTGCCCACTCTCAGAGCCTCTGCGGCCAGTATACCTAGCAACAATAGGAGTCAGACACAGCTGTTTGTAAGGGCTGCCGATGTGAACCTCTGAACCAGTGTGAGGCGTGCAGGAGCAGGTTGCCTCACAGTGCCACATGTGGGGAAGGATGGGAAGAGTGCAGGAATCAAAGTAGAGATGCCCCACTTAGGCCTGGGGAAACCAGGCTGTGACCTCCCACCCTGCAGATGGACAACCAGATGCCCACTTCTTCCTGTGCCACCAGCAGCCCACAGCATGCCTAGGGGAGGCCCACAGCCCTACAGCCTGTCGGTTGGAGGGACAGGTCTGTTCCTTCCACCAGCAGCCACACCTCACCTTCTGATCCTAATCTCAACTCCTGCGGGGATACTGAGTAAACCTAGCGTGTCCACCCCTTATCTCTGTCTTCCTGAGGCCTGGGAGACAAAAGAGAGGCCTTTCCTAAAATGCTCAAGCTTTCCAGGCCTGCCCCAGTGGCAGATGGAGGGAGGCTGATGGGAGTGGGTGCAGAGACATTAGTGAGAGAAAGAGCCCAAGTTGGCGCTCTCCAACAGGTGCCTCCCCTCAGAAGTCAAGGAAGAACACAGAAGATGGGGAGGAGGAATTATGGAAGCTAGAGGGGTAGGGGGCAGCTGGAGAGTATGGCCCTCAGAATCAGCAAAGCAGGCCTCATAGGGGCTCACAGAGACTCAAGTGGCAGTTGCGGAGCCTGCATGCTAATGCTAGGTCCCCTGTCAGGAACAACATGGTTGTGGAAGCAGCCGCTTGACACAGTTCTGCTGCTGGAGCACTGTCACCCTGGAGAAAACATCTCTGGCTTACCAGTCCACAAATACTGTCGCTTTTTCCTAGATGCCTGCTTGCTTTGTTTCTTACTGTGACTCCATCATTTTCCTCTAACTCAATCCTAGTCAATGCAACTGTTAAGATTTCTAGGAGTTCTGGATTTGAAGAAAATGGCTCAGAAACAACCACTATGGAGGAAGCATTCCTCCTGGCTGTAAAGGCAGTGGACCCTGAATTATCTGAACAAGAAATTGAATCCATAGAGGCCTTTTATGCTAATTTTTCCCTGAAAAACTTTAGTCAGCTCATAGATATCAAACAATATCAGGAATTGTTTGAATTTCCACACTCAGCCCCCAGAATGCTGCAGTCGAAAGGAATTAGACCCTAGAGAAGCTACTGGATTCATACTAACTACCTTTTTTAGAAAGACCTGATCACATGGACATGCCTCCTTGGTATAGGATAGAGAAATTACAGGAGCTTTGCATAGTTTATGAGGAAGGGGCTAGAAACCCTTTGAATGATCACTCATATTACAAAAGATGTTTAGAAAAAGCTCAGAAAGAACTTGCTCAGCTACAAACAGCAGTTGAGAATTAATAGTCCAGTTTGTTTAGCACCTCTTTGTTCTTTGCCACTTATTGTAACTGCAAGAGCTTGCCCAGATGACCTATGATGCGAGGTTTGTCTGAGAAGAGCACTGAGTTAATGATTAAACACGCTTGCTTGCAGTGTGGTCGCTGTACCGCGTCTGTAGAGCACAGCTTGCTATATTCTGTTCTGGGAGTTTTGGGGTACAGTTATTGTACCATGTAGGTAGAGCACAGCTTGCTATTTTGTGTTTATCCTCATCTCTGGGTCCTTGGAGAAAAGCTAATATTATGGGGAAAGACAAAAAGGTTTCTGATCATGTAGAAAAAAATATATAAGGAAATGATTTAGCAGTAAAAAACTGGGATTAACGCTCTGCTCCAGAGCAGAGCAAAGAGAGCATGAGCAGACAGCAGAGAGATGGACGCCCAGGAACAGTCTCTCGAAATGAGTCATGTCAGCATGGACCTGCCCCAATGTGTGACTTTTCTCCCAGGCCAATCCAGTCCTCCCAATCTCGACACCCACAGTTGTCTGAGGCTGGTCCCCCGCAAGTCTCCCGCATATATGCTGTGGTTGTTAGCTTGGCGTTTGGGGAGGACTCTTAACTGTGGGAGTATCCTTTACTCTTCTGCCTGCTCTGGGGACCCTTTTCCTCCACTGGGTTGCCTCGTCCTGCCTGCAAACCTCAGGTCTTCTAACCCAAGGAAAACTCTTGTTCTCTGTCCACAAACCTTTTTGTTGGTATTTGTGGTATTGGGGATAAAACCCAGGACCCAGCTCAATCTAGTTCTACTACTGAGCTACACTACAAATGAGGACAACTGGAGCAAAAAGCTCCAGTTCTTTCGTAAACACACACACATTTTGTTTTGTTTGTGGGTTTCATTCTGTTTTGAGACAGATCCTTATGTAAACATGCTGACCTTGAACTCTTCAATCACTACATAGTGAAGGAGGCTGGCCTTGAACCTCTGACCCTTCTCTCTCAAGTTCCTAACTCTTAGAATTAGAAACTGACCATGCCCCACCAACACCCTTTTTACAGAAGAAACACCCATGTTTTTTGCTGTTGTTTTTTGTATGAAGATCAAACCCAGTACCTAAACCGGCCCAGTACGCTACATCCCAGTGGCAGCAGGCTTTCTCAGCCCACCCCAGCTGGGGGCAGGGCAGGGCAGCTCCTGGCAATTCTGTGAACTGGAGAGCTTGCAGGAAGCTTGGGAGGGTCAGACATGTCCACGTCCTCACAGAGATCAGGGGCCAGGACATAGTCTCAAAGAGAGGTGGGTCAGTCAAGGCTCTCCTGAGTCAAGTGCAGGACCCTTCCTCTTATTGCTGGGCAGAGCCAGTCTCCCTCACCTCAGCTTCTGGTACAGATCTGAAAACTCTGCCACATGATGGCAGAAATGCACATGTAGTTTGCAGAAATGAGGGAGAATTCTGCATCTCTTTTCCCCCAGAGCTCCAGTGGCCAACACAGGAGCTTCCTGATTCCTAGCTCCCTCTAAGGTGAAGAGCAAGATCTACCATCCTGATTCTTCCTCTGGGCTCCCCTCCCTGTGCCATACCTGATAGCAACAGTGGGTGCCTGCCTGGCTAGCCTGGGTGTTCTAGTCTGTTCTCTTGCAAAAGGTGATATATCAAGTCCTTCTGACCCTTTAGTAATATTTGTTCATCTAAGACAAGGTCTCACTATATAGAGCCCAAGCTGTCCTTAAACTCAGGGTGTTCCTCCTGCCTCAACCTCCTGAGTGCTGGGACTGCAGGTAGAGCCACCACACCTAGTTTTGAGAATTCTGTTGTCTGTTGTCGGGCAGTGGTGGCTTGCTCCTTTGATCCCAGCACTCCACCTCAGCAGAGGCTCATGGGATCTCTGTCCTGGACAGCCATGGCTACAGAGAAACCTTGTCTTTGAGAGAGACAGAGACAGAGAGAGATAGGGAGAGGGAGAAGAAGAGAGGGAGAGAGAAAAAAGCACCCTGAGGGGGGGGAAAAAGGGTTTATTTGGCTCACAGTTCGTCATTGAGGGAGGTCAGGAGAGGAACTCAAGGCGGGAACTAGAGCAGAGACTAGAGGAACACTGCTTGTTGGCTTGCTTCCCATCCCTTGCTCAGTCTGCTTTTTTTTACACAGCCCAAAACCACCTGCCCAGGAGTGGCCACTGTCCACTGTGGTCCAGACCCTCCCAAATCATTAAAAAAAAAAAGAGAGAGAGAGAGATCCCATAGGCTTGCCTATGGGCCAATCTATCTGATAGAGGCATTTTCTCAGCTGAGGTATCAAGCTAACAAAAACATATAAGCAGCACACATTCGATTAATAGTTCCATCTTTGGGGACAAAATGTTAGTTGGTCCTTATTACTGAGATAGTGGTGTAGAAATTGTAACAATTATTTCTGCAAAGTAGGAGACAGAATGGAGCAAGGACTGAGGGGGGAATGAGGAGAAAGGAGAATGAATGCCACTGTGCTGAAAGCCTGCTGAGGGGAGCCCAGCACAGGAACACAGCTGGGCTGGGCCTCCTCTGCCCTCAGCAATGCAGTACTTTCACACCACATAATCCCAGCTTGGAAGACGGATGAGAAGCTGGAAGGACTCCGAGGAAAGAAGTAAATTGCTAAGTGTGGCGGTTCAAGAATGGCTGACACACCAAAGCTGAAGGAGGAGGAATACTAAGCCCATGAGGTCAAGACCAGCCAAGATCCTGCCAAAATAAAGGGGGAGGGGGCCTTGCTGGGTGTTCTGCAAAGATGAGGGCCACAGTATTTTGTTGTTGTTGTTTTGGGTTTTTTCAAGACAGGGTTTCTCTGTGCAGCCTTGGCTGTCCTGGACTCACTTTGTAGACCAGGCTGGCCTCAAACTCACAGAGATACACCTGACTCTGCCTCCCAGAGTGCTGGGATTATAGATATGTGCCACCATGTCCGCTTTAGCATCTCTCTGTATTGCCAAAGTGGTCTCAAACTCAAGGCACTCTTCCTGCCTCAGCTTTTTCTTTCTCCTCTTGAGGGAAAAGGATACTCTTCATGTCTCCCCTCTGAGCGAACATTTGCTTGGAACTCCTGAGGAGGAGAAGCAAGAGGAGGAAAGGAAGCATTGCCTCAGGGCACAGATAAAATTTGCACAGGCTTGGGCTCAGCCCTGAGGCAGGTCAGGGTGCCCAGCACCTGCCTACTACTACCTCAGTCTTACATCATAGTCTACAATGCATGGAAGCCAGGAAGCTGTGAGGCTATGAGGATCTCTCAGAGGAAAAGAAACTAAAGGAGGGGAAGATTAAAAAATAAAAACCTTGGGTGCTGGTAAGACGGCACAGAGGTTGAGAGCACTGGCTGCACTTCCAAAGATGAGTTCAATTCCCAGAAACCACATGATGGCTCACAACCATCTAGAATGAGATCTGGCACCCTCTTCTGGCCTGCAGGTGTATATGCAGGCAGAATGCTGTATAAATAATAATAATAATAAAATCGTTTTAAAAATACAAAACAAATATGGTTGAGCAAATGTCCTTGCTGTGTACTTGAGCATCTTTTGGATATATGCCTAGGAGTGGTATAGCTGGATCTTGAGGAAGCACTATTCCTAATTGTCTGAGAAAGCGTCAGATTGATTTCCAAAGTGGTTGTACAAGTTTACATTCCCACCAGCAGTGGAGGAGGGTTCCCCTTTCTCCACAATCTCTCCAGAATGTGTTGTCACTTGAGTTTTTGATCTTGGCCATTCTGATGGGTGTAAGGTGAAATCTCAGGGTCATTTTGATTTGCATCTCTCTGATGGCTAAGGACGATGAGCATCTCTTTAAGTGTTTCTCTGCCATTCTATATTCTTCTACAGAGAATTCTGTTTAGCTCTGTACCCCATTTTTTAACTGGATTGCTTGATTTATTGCTTTTTAACTTCTTTAGTATCAAAGCAGATACTGACTCATAACCAAACTTTCGGCAGAATACAGGGAATAACATGAAAGAAGGGGGAGTTAGTATGACCTGGAGAGGACAGGAACGCCACAAGGACCAAATATATCTGGGCACAGGGGTCTTTTATGAGACTGTATCTCCAACCAAGGACCATGTATGGATATAACCTAGAACCCCTGCTCGGATGTAGCCCATGGTAGCTCAGTGTCCAAGTGGGTACCTTAGTAAGGGGAACAGGGACTATTTCTGACATGAACTCAATGGCTTGGCTCTTTGACAATCCCCCCCCTTGAGGAAGGGGCAGCCCTGCTAGGCCACAGAGGAGGACTTTGCAGCCAGGCCTGAAGAAACCTGATAAGCTAGGGTCAGATGGAAGGGAAGGAGGTCCTCCCCTATCAGTGGACTTGGAAAGGGGCAGGGAGAAGATGAGGGAGGGAGAGTGAGATTGGGAAGGAATGAGGAAGCCGGATACAGCTGGGATACAAAGATAACAAACTGTAATTAATATTAAAAAATAAAAATTTAATTAAAAAATACAAAGCAAAATCTTTTTTAAAAATTAAAAAATAAAAATCTTGAGAACATGGTAGTGAATGCCACCATCCCAGCTACTCAGAGGCCAAGGCAGGAAGAATGACAGCTCAAGACTGACATGAACTACAGACTAAGTTTAAGAGTTATTTTGGCAATTTGGTGAATTTCTATCTATCTCAAAATAAAAAGGTTTTGAAAATTAAAAGAAAGGCTGGAGGACGCGGATGCAGCTCAGTCGAGTCTTGCCTAGCATGCACCAAGCCCTGGGTTCAATTCCCCACACATTAACTTGTCATAGTGATGTGGTCTATGTTTTAGGACCGGGGAAGGAGAGGCAGGACCAAGTTCAACATCACCTGTAGCTGTGAGGTGAGCTGGAGGCCAGCCCAGAGTATGTGAGATCCTGTTGCTTTTGTTTTTTAAAGGTGGTGGTTAACACAGAAACTCATACCTAGCCAAAGTGCCAAGAGGGGCAGACAGTTGGATGGCCCTAAAGAAGACAACTGCATCACCTTCACCATGCCTCAGGGCGGGCAGAGAGAACAAGAGTCAGAGGCTGGAGAGAGGGCTCAGTGGGCCACAGCACCACTGCTGCTCTCCCGGAGGCCATGACCTCACTTCCCTGCACCCATGCTGGACAGCTCACAGCCACCTGAACTCCAGCCCCACAGATCCAAGGTGCCCTTCAGACCCCTGCACTCATGGGGATAGGTGTGCATGATCATAAAATGTTTAGACCTCTCATAAAAGTAAATAAAATAAATGAGCATTTGCCCTCTATGCTGAGACCCCAGGGTCAGTCATCCTCAGTAGTGGAAAAATAAAGCTTCGCAATGCCGAGTAGGGACTTTCCCACACGCACTCATCAGCATGTGCATCTGGCACGTACCCAGAATATGTCGGCCTACGTTTAAAACAACAGTAAGTCGGCCTGGAGAGGTGGCTCAGAGGGTAAGAGCACTGGCTGTTCTTCCAAAGGTCCTGAGTTCAATTCCCAGCAACCACATGGTGGCTCACAACCATCTATAGTGAGATCTGGTGCCGTCTTCTGGCACACAGGCACACATGTAGACAGAAAGCTGTACAGATAATAAATAAATAAATCATTAAAACAATGAAAACAACAGTAAGTCAAGGTCCTAAGTAAGCATCGCATAGGCACTGGCTAAACACAAGGTCCACGTGAGCTGTCCTGGCACCGCCCACGGTCCTGCTGAAGCTGAAGCCACAGGAGTGTGTGGAGCTGCTCCCGCAGACTCAGCCTCCACCAGACCCACCCACAAAACCCCACTGGAGGGTTTCTGCTGGTGCTTTTACCCTCGATCTTGTTTAAATATCAAAAAAAAAGAGACAAATCACCCACCTCTCAGAAATTGGAATTTTATAAAAAGGCATTTTTATATCCATAAAATGATATAATTTTTGCAATTATATAAACGTCATAAATTATACAGAATGTTCCTTAATTACAGCTCAATGCAATGTGGTACTTTCCTCCCTCCCTAAAAAAAATGAGAGAGAACCAAAAAAAATAATATATAGCTATATATATATATATATATATATGTATATATATATAATATGTATTTATATAATATAGACAAACCAAATACAAAAAAAAATCATTTCCTCTTTGGTATAAAAATCACTTTCCTCCTAAGAGACGCACAAACAGACATGACACTGGGCTTGTAAACTGTGTGGCCAAAAGGGATTTCCCCGTCACGTCTTCCCCTTCCTACTCTCCACACTGGCAGCCCTGCTTCACAGCAGCTGACCTCTGGCTCCTTCGGGGCTCCTACATGGAACATTTAGATTCCTGTGCCCCGACCTCCAGCTCCACACCACTCCCCACCCCTTACTCTGCTGCTAGCAGACAAAGGGAAAGAATTATTTTAGAAGTTGGCAAGGCAGCAACTCAAGAAGTACCTGACTTCGGGAGCTGGGTGTGAAGAGGGTGCAGATGGAGCCAGTGGTTCCCTGGCTGCACAGGTTCCCCCACGCCCTGCCCACGGCAGAGACAGAGGACAGGGTCCTAGCTTACTAGGTCAAAGCAGCTGTGGCCAGCTTCCCTTTCAGCCCCACCTCAGGGTAGGCGGAAAAAGCACCGGCTAAGGAGGGAGGGAGGGAGGCTGGAAGCAAGTGCGCTGAGGAATCATCAGCTTTCCCTGTCCCAGCACTACACTTTATACTGAGCTTTAGCTCACTGAGAACCATGGGGCCACTATCTGGGCTCTAGCCCAACACCAGCAGGACTTAGGAAATCCAAGAACCCGTATGTGTGCCCTGGAGAGGCCACAGCACAGGTGAGGAAGGAGCCAGGACCATTCTTCCTTCCCGCTCTCTCAGCAGCCTTCCACTGACAGTCCTTCCCTATCTGGTGGCTCCTGTACCCCATAAGGACACTAGCACCCTAAAGGTGACCCATGACACATGGCCCCTCCCCAGCCACTCCACCAGGTAGGGCATCCCAGTGTGTGCCAGCCCCCTCTTCCCAGGACAGTTAAGACACTAACCACAACATAAAGTCACACAAAGGCCTCCTCCACTTACCAAATAAAAAAGACAGAGCCAAACAACACAAACATAAACCAAGAGGACATACGATGATGTGAGGGACTCTGGCTTCCCAGCATGATACATTCTTGTGTAATTCAGGAACAGGGGCACAAGGGCCTCTGGAGAACAGGAGTAAAAAAATATGGAGATTAGAGTCTCCCTGTGGGTTCCAAGTAGGACAGGGGTGGACCTAACCTTATAGGGTTTTTTTCATGGTTTTTGGTTCCACATCTGGTCCCTCACTGTGGCCCCTTATCCAAGGCCCGAACCCCTGCTCTGCCCCTGGGGCCCACTCCCTTTACTTCTACAAACTGGTGAGACCCAAAGGGCAGTCCACCAGGCAGAGGAGGCGGGCTGCACGGAGGGAAGACCAGCAGTTTGCAGACGCCGGCCCTATGAGCTCTGGTCCCTGGCACAGCCGGTCCCAGGTCTTCAGCCCTTGAGCGGCTTCTCAGCCGCACTGCTGGGGCTGTTGGCACTGTCACTTTTCTTCCTGCGCAGGCTCTCAATCCAACTGGAGCTGGAGCGTGTGCTAAAGCTGGACAGGGCCAGGGAGCTGAGCCGCATGTTCTTGCCAGACATAATGAGTTCTCCAAAACCTTCCTGGTGAGAGAAGGCATAGCCGGAGCGCCGGGAGCCAGTGCGGCCCACTCGCCGCATGCAGCGGTGCTGTGCCTTCTGCTTCTTCCTTACCAGCTGGGTGTAGCGGACCTGAGGAGGGCACAGGGAAGGGGAGCCCTTCAGTGTCCTCGCGCATGGCCATGGCGCAGAACCACAGCGGATCAGCACAGGAGCTTCTGTAGCCATGTGCGGCATGAGCCCCCAGGGTTCTGCAGCCCAGACAGAGCTCTATAGCACCCAAGTAAAAGAGGCTTTTCCTGCCCCATTGCAGCTGCCCCCCAAGGCCTACCGCCAGCTTTGCCTGGCTTCTCACCGTGTCGGAGAGATCCGGCTTCAGGCTAAGTCTGAGGAAGCGGAAGGCCACCACGGGCATGATGCAGACGGCTGTGGTGAGCACGATCGTGAGCCACACGGTGGGCTGAGCCAGGGTGTTCTGGGCATTCCCTGAGGGACAGGAGTCATGCAGTTGACACAGGGGATCTTTTCACTTCCCTGTTGCTATTTCTGAAGGTTCCATGTCCTCAACCTCAAAACCCATGCCACCTTTGACTTCTTTTTTTCTTTCTGTCTGCCACCCACATGCTTTTCTCCAAATCTGTCTCTGGTCTCAAAGAATCTCCAGGCTGATATAGCCCACGTGATGGACCCCAGATCTGCTCTGTGCCTTTTCAAGCTAGGAAATACTTACATTCACCTAGGCTAAAACTACAATGCCCACCTCACTCCTTTCTCGTCTTCAAACTCACGATCTAGTCTACTGGCTCCATATTCTAAAAACCTAAAGAATTTCAAGAGCCCATAGTCCTACTTCGATTCCTGACAGAGGTACTAAGCAACCTGTTTTTACCTGCACCCTTCTACTTTATTAACCAAATATGGTAACACCGAGCCTTTAGAAACAGAAATTGGTTTATGTACTTCCTGCTCAAACCCTCCAATGGAACCAAGGCCTTTGTGCATGAAAGGCAAGCATCCTGCTGAGTGATTGCCCCAAGCCCACAACCCTCTTTTCTACATATTTTTGTCTTGAGACAGACGCTTGTGTAGTTCAGGCTTTATTCTGAAACTTGCTAAGCAACAGAGAAAAGACTGTGAGCTCCTGACACTCCTGCTTCCGCCTCTCAAGCACTGGAAATGGAGACATGTGGCAGCCTGTATTTGCTATATTCAAAAGCTATCTTTGGAAAAGAATGAAACAACAGACAAACAAAAGGAAAGCATTTTGACGCCATCTACCTCCTTTCTCTAACGACGACTTCCGGCAGGGCAAAGCAAGGCACACTGGCAGCCAGCACTCAGAGACCTCTCTCTTTTCCTGCTTCCCAAGGCCTCTTGCCCCACACAGGCTCTCCCTTCACATTCTTGGCTCTGCTCACTAACAGCACTCTCCTCTACAGGACTGTGCCTGGCCATCCCCGGTGGCTGTCTGCTGACCACGAAGCCTGCCATCCCTGACTTCCGTGGAGCTCTGACCCTCCACAGCCTGGCAAGGGTTATCCATCCCTCTCACAGACATAGATGCTCCTTGGCAGCAGGGCCTGCAAAGTACCTGGCATGTGGAATACTGATAAGTGCCAGCTGTCTACCCTGTTGTTCCTACAACACATACGATTCATCACTGATTAAAAAGGATGCCACAGGCACTTACCCACAAACCGGAACTGGTTTGGAAACATGTCAAAGAGCCCGTTGCTATGCATGGCAAAGAGAATGGCAAAGTAAACGGCGAGGCTGCCCCAGATGAAGAAGTGGTTGATGGCTGTCCAATAACCTGTATCTAGCCCAATCTGCAAAAAATAGTTATCACAAGTAGGAGTGTCCCGCCATCAGAAACAGCGTGTGATGCGGAGGCAGCCCTCGGGATAGAGTATCCCCTCCTGGCTGAGAGATGGCCTCCTACCTGCACACTGACCACGATGACCAGCGACGTGGCCACGGTGACTGCGAAGGACTGGTAGTCGGCCAGCTGGGTGCCATCGTCTCGCGTGGCCTCCGAGAGCACCCCGTAGGGAATGAAGAACATGAGCACGGAGGTGTAGATGCCCTGCGCGATGCAGATGAAGAACTCCCGCTTGTTGAACAGGAGGTTCAGCTGGCCTGGCTCGTACAGTTTAGGGTACTCCATGCTCCGCTGCTCCGGGACATCCTGTGAAGGAGGGCCCCAGAAGCTGCCGCACAGATGCTCTCCTGTCCAGGGCAGACCCCGGCTCTCCCTTTTGTGGGTAACAGATCCAGGCTCAAGCTAGATTCTCCCAATCTATCTGTGTTCAGCAACCCAGGGCAATTACAGGTTCCAGAGCCACGGTGGAAATAGCCCTACTCCCTCTCCAGCTGGCATCAGGGCCTGCCCCACACCTGCTGTGGTATCAGATGCCCTTTCACGGCAGTATTCTCCCCTTCCAGCCTGACCTCTAATCTCCCCATACCTGGTCAAAGACCCCCATGGCCAGGACCGGGAGGGAAGTGTACACGATGTTATACAGCGTGATGAAATACTGGTCATACACAGTCTGCAAGAGAACAGGGCAGGAGGACACAATGAGCCTTCTCTAGGAGTTAGGCTCGGAAAGAGGCTCACAGCACCAGCAGCCCTACCAACGTCCCTCAGGTCCTAGGCTTTCCACTCTCCCAACAAACGCTTTATTCTTCGCTTGTTCACTTTAAGATAGGGTTTCCTATGTAGTTAAGGTTGACCTGCCCAAGCTGACCTCAAAAAAAGTAGAGACCCCCCCATCTCTACTTCCTGAGTATTGGGATAAGTGTGCACCACCCAGATTCAGAGAACAAAGCCAAGTGGTGCTACACAGTACATAAGAAGTCAGCCTCAGGGCTGAGGAGATGGCTCAGCTGTCCTGAGCTCAATTCCCAGCAACCACATGGTGGCTCACAACCATCTACAAAGGGATCTGAAGCTGTCTTTTGGGACGCAGGTGTACCTGCAGACAGAGACTCCTACATTAAAAAAAAAATACATAAATAAATTAAAAAACAAACAAGCAAGATTTCTATATATTAAAAAAAAAAAGAGAGATCAGCCTGTATTACATGAGACCATGCCCCCCAAAAGAAAGAGTAAAAAGAAACACCAACATTTATTAAACGTATGTACTAAATAATGGAACCAGTCAATTAACAGGACAGACATAAGGTCTACTCTTGGGCGTTTATTTACTTCTCAATGTGAGAGTGTGCCTGTTTGGGGAGCATGTGTGTGCTATGGTGTTCATGAAGACAAAGAGCAACCATTGGCTGTTGTTCCTTGTTTGAAACATAGTCCCCGCCACTATGTAAGCCAGGCTAGCTGGACCACAAGCTTCGAGAGATTCTCTCATCTCCATCTCCACTTCCTACAGTCACAAGGTTGATGTGCTGCGTCTGACTTCTACATGGATTCTAGGGATCTGAACTCAAGTCTTTAAGAACACACAACAAGCACTGGGCTCTCCCGGCTGGCCTTACACAGAGGTCTAGAAACGCTTGCTACCTGAGCTGAGAAGCCGCAGAAGAAGCCAAACCAGAAGTGGACCATGGTGAACGCAAAGTTCTTGTAGAAGAAATAGCAGAGGAACTTGCACATGCGCAGGTAGGACCAGCGACCGTGCACCAGCAGGAGGCGCTGCAGGAACTTGAACTGGGAAAAGGAATAATCAGAAGCCAGGACGGCCTGGATCCCTTCCTGCCCGCTGATGCCCACGCCAATGTGAGCAGCTGCAGAGACAAAAGATAACACAAAGGTGAGGACCATGTACTTCAGATCTTACCAGTTACAGCCCTGCCAGCCCCTTACTCCTCCCACTCGGCTATAGCCCCACCTCTTACTCCTCCCACCCGGTCACAGCCCTACCCCCCCTCCCCCCACCCAGCCACAGCCCCCCCTGCCCTCCACCCATCCAGTCACGGCCCCACCCCCACTCCACCCACCCAGCCACGGCCCCGCCCCTACCCCTCCCACCCAGTCACAGCCCCACCCCTGCTCGCTCCTCCCACCTAGTCACAGCCCTGGCCCTGCTCACTCCTCCCTAGTCCTGAGACCTCACAGATAGCCCAGCCCACACTCAACTTGTTTTTAAGATTTACTTATTATTTATTATATACACAGTGTTCTGCCAGCATGTGTGCATGCATGCCAGAAGTGGGCACCAGATCTCATTATAGATGGCTATGAGCCACCAGGTGGTTGCAGGGAATTGAACTCAGGACCAACAGCCAGTGCTCTTAACCTCTGAGCCATCTCTTCAGGGTCCCCACACTAACTTTTAATCATGCTGACATCATTGGCTCCATCCCCAATGGCAAGTGTCACTGCCTTCTTGTACTTCTTAACCAGTTCCACCACTTGTGCCTTCTGCAAGGGTGTCACCCGGCAACAGATGACAGCTTTGCAGGCGCATGCTGTTTCCAGGAACTCTAGTTCCATGTCAGCCTCCAAGGCATGAGCCTGAAACAGAGAAACGCGAAGTCGAAGTCTTCCCAGGAGACACCTCAGCTCTTCTGGTCCCTTGATCTTGTCAAGGGAAGTTAAAGCAAGGTAAGATTCCAAGGCCAAACTGAGAGAAAGCATAGCCAGGGTTTATAGGCATCTCTGCCAACAGGGAACAGAGCAACTATGGGCAAACACTCAACAAGGTCTAAACATTCCCCTGCCTGGTAGCCTGTTCCAAGCTAAAGATGGCAAGTATTACCAGGCTGTGCCCATTGATGACCAGGGCGTACTCCCCAGCAACAGCCTCCAGGACAGAAGAAGAAAGGTTCCCCTGGTAGGTGAAACCGTTGCCCACAGTGTGGGATGAATCCACCATCTTCTTCCGGGCTTTCCTGTGAGGGCAGGAAAGAAACTCTATGTGTGTGTGTGTGTGGCGGGGGGGGGGGGGGGGGAAGGCTCCAGGACAGCGGCAGAGAGGAAAAATCTAGCCTGCTAGAACCTGAGCACAGTTCTGGGCATCTACATCCCCAGGCCCTCGTTTACCTGAGCTCCTCTCGCACCTCCAGGACAGTGTGGCCCGTGACAATGAACACCTCTGTCATGTCATCAGTCAGCATCTTACAGGAGTAGCCAATGTTCACAGCTGTCTCTGCCAAGAGAAAACAAAGGTGCCGCAGGTCGGGGTGCTTTCCCTCCTGGGGGCTGCTCCACTCAAGCGCAGGACATCTGCCACCAACTCTGCCCTGCGAGCACTCACCTTGCTTGTCCCCAGTCAGCACCCAGATCTTGATGTTGGCCAGAGTCAGGAGGGCAATGGTCTCTGGAACTCCCTGCTGAAGCTTATCCTCGATGGCTGTGGCGCCCAGCAGCTGAAAAGATCACAGGGGCTCTGAGGAGAGCTGTGGGCGCTGCACCACCACAGCCGCCCCAGCCTGCCCTATCCTGTCCTGACCATACCATCATGTCACTCTCAACCTCTTCATAGATGCTGGCCAGCCTGTCCTCTCGGTTGTCTTGGGCTAGGCTGGCCTGAAGGCGTCTCCTGGCCCATTCCTCATAGTAC
The DNA here is from genome assembly GCF_907164565.1 of Psammomys obesus. Taxonomy (NCBI): domain Eukaryota; kingdom Metazoa; phylum Chordata; class Mammalia; order Rodentia; family Muridae; genus Psammomys; species Psammomys obesus. The sequence goes on along the minus strand of NW_026585644.1, from coordinate 576,094 downwards.
TCTTCATCCAGGTCTTTGTAGGCCAGCACCAGGGTCCTCAGCCCGTCCCCCGCATACTCCTGGAGGAAGAGTAGGGAAAGTCAAGTGAATGCTAGAAATTCTAGGATTCTAGAAAACATAGCAAGAGGAGTGAAACTCAGATCTCAACAGATAGCTAGATAATCTTTGGCGGGAATGTTTTAAATGTCTAACATTACTCTGTATTTGTGTGTGTATTGGTGTGTATCATGGCACATACGAAGAGGTCAACAGAAGTTGGCTATATCCTCCCACTATACAGGTTCTGGGATCAAACTCATGTCATTATGATTGGCCTCAAGTGACTCTATCTGATGAGCCATTCTGATGACCTTCCTGGTTGGTTTGTTGACAAGGTCTCAAGTAGCCCAGGCTAGCCCCAAACTCCTGATCCTCGTATGCCAAATACTGAGATCAAATGTATTCAATAAAACAAAATGAAAACCCACCAAAAAGAAGGACACCGTGGGCTGGTGGGGTGGCTCAGCGAGTGCTTGCTGCCGAGGCTGAAGACCTGAGCTTAATCCCCAGAGACCACAAGGCAGAAAGAACCCATTCCTTCAAGTTGTTCTCTGATCTCCACACACACCGTGGTGTGCACGCCACATACATATCAACTACGCACATGCACACACATAAACACACATACACTTTTATTTTTAAAAGGACAAAATGGGGCTGAAGAAATGGCTCAGCAGTTAAGAGCACTGGCAGCTCCTTCAGAGGACCCAGGTTCGATTCCCAGGACCCACATGGCAGCGCACAGCTGTCTGTAACTCTAGTTCTGGAGATCTAACACCCTCACACAGATATGAATACACTCGAAACACCAACGCACATAAAACATGCCCTTGCCAGCCACAGTGCTGAGAAGCACAGAAGCCCAGGCCATCACACCTACATTCAGGTGGTCAGTGGTGCTGTTGAGCAGGTCCTGGGTAGACGGGTGGAGCCTGTCCAGCAGGATGGTGTCAGCCCCTTTGCAGTACAGTCGGATCTTCCCGTCTGGATTCCGCACTGTGAGTGGCACAAGGGAGAAAACTTCAGACAGAATACCCACTAAATATGTCAACAACCGTGCCCCCAGCACCGTCTTCCCGGGCCATCTACTGCCCCACATCTCCTCAACTCCCTGCCCCCGGCCTCACTCACCTATGACTGACATCCGCTTTCGGATGTTGTTGAAGTCCAGGATGGCCAGCAGCTGGTAAGTGATGGCAGTACCCATCTCATGGACAGTGATGGTTTTAGGGGTACGAGAGCGAAACACAAAACCAAAGTTCCTGGCCGCGGTGACCAGAGCCCCCTCATCCGGAGACTGAGCTTTGTAGAAGAGCTCTCCTAGTCGGGAAAAGGAGCACGGGCAGTAGGTGGCCACCAGCCCGGCCACCTGCCTTCCCAGGAAGCCCCAGCACGGCAGCACGGAGCTCCTCAGCTCACCTCCATTCTTTTCTTCTGACATGACAGTGTGACACAGGGAAAGGAGACGGAAGAACTCATGCGTGTGAGGGTCACCCATCTTCACAGCCTCCAGGAGGCTTGGGTCCCAAAACAAGAATTTTTTGTCGGCCAGAGGATTGAAGGAGAAGTCAACAGGCTCTGGTCTCTGGAACAGACAAGAGAACCCTGAGCTGCCAGGCCACACCCCAGAAAAATCACTCTCTGGTCTCCCACCTCTCAGAAAGAGCCCAGGATCCTGGATACTTTGGGCCTCGAAAGTCTAGCTGAGCTTTATTTATTTTTAGTTCTTCCTGTATCTTTGAAAAAGGGTCTCAATATGCAGCCTGGGATGACCTGGAATTCTGTTTATAAGCCAGGCTTGCTTCAAAGCTGTGAGCCTTCTTCAGCCTCCCAAGTGTGAGCTTACACATGTACATGCACCTCACCCAGCAATTCCCCACCTTGCTGCCCGCTCTCCTTTAAATACCCATTTCTCTAAAGTTTTCCATTTCATGCCCAGATGATACACTGTTCCCATCTACGCCAGCTATTGCTGGCCAGTTGTCCAGACTGTATCTAACTGGCATAAACAATACTCATGGAGACTGGATCTTACCTCTCCCAATTCGGCTTTGTGTCCCAAGACATCAAACACATCACCTACACATATCCAAACAGAAGGAAAGGTGCTATCAGCACTGCAACTCCCCAGAGCAGCACAGGAAAGCTTCTAGTGCAGATTCAGGCCTACTCACCCTAGAGATGCCGCCCACACTCATCCTGCAGACCTCAGGGGCCTGGCCACAGGGGTCATAGTGCCCACTACTCAGTATGTCCACCCCAGCCACCTCCCTATAGCTCTCCCCACAAGGACGACTCCAATGCTCTGCCTGCCTCTACCAGCACTCCTGCTGGGTGCCTGGCACCTTCCAGGCCCAGAAAGCAGAAGAAGCCTCACACCCTGGCCATGAAGTCTAGGTTATTGCAAAACACCAGTTACTGCAGGGTCTCTCCCACCTGCACACACGCGGCCCCGCACCATCCCAGCGGCTCAGCCTCAAGCCACTATGACACGGCCACACCAGAAAGCCTACAGTTGCATTCCAGAGACTCACAAGGACCCCTTGCAGCAGCAGGGAAAGCTGTACTTCACTGGGCAGCCGAGGTACACCCCAGGGGGATGCCCACAGGCAAGTGTCTTGGGGCTCACTTCACATAACCTAGGCATCACCCTGGTGGAAGAGCTGAGATCAGGGCAAGGGCTCCAAGGGAGAGCAAGGAAAGGATTCTCAGTATAGTTCCCGGCACAGGATACAGGGCACAGCCTTTCTAGGTCCTTCAAACCCAAACAGGAAAGAGGTAAAACCCAGTGTCAGGACAGCTAAAGGAGCCCCAGTGCCACTGTCCTTCCAGGCAAAATGTAAGCCCTCGCCCTCAGCATTCAGCCTCACCGTAGCTGTGGCCATTGATGGAGCACTTGTTGAACACCATGATGTTCTGGGTGAGCGTGCCTGTCTTATCAGAGAAGATGTACTCCACCTGGCCCAGCTCTTCGTTCAGCGTGGTGGTGCGGGCCTCTGCAGGGGTCCGCTTCTTCATGCAGAACATCTTCTTGTCCCAGTTGATGAAGTAGCTGTGGCCCAAACGGATGACTTCCACACTGCACAGGGGACAGGAGGTTGAGGGCTGGGCAGCAGAGAGGGAAGAAAACATCCCACCCACCTTGCCGGCAGGCACTTGGCCTGGGGAGAAACAGAAATGAAGACACCTGGGCACAGGAACCTGGCTGGGAGGGGAAAGGGAAGCCTGCAGGTGGAGCGGATCGTGTACCGCTGACAAAGCTCCCCGCCCCAACCCTCCTGACGCTCTCCACACAGAAAGGCACAAAGGCTCTGGGGAGACAGGATGGATGGCAAAGGCAGCGAAGGAAGAGGAACTGCACACAAGGCACTTGGCCAGTTCTTACCTCCGGACTAAATACAGAAACCATGCAGAGAAATATAAGAGAAAATGCAAGAGGGAGGGAGAGAGAAGAGATTAATAATGAGGGTGCTGTGGCTGCTGCAGCAACAGTCATCTCCAAGAGGTCACGCAGGGAACGAGCCCAAGAAGCTTCTGGACCACATCATTCCTTACTGCACAGCACAGGCAAGGGCTTCGCTTGCACACTGGGAAGCAGAGGCCTGATGAACAGGGGAGCGTGCTCACACCACGTCACAGGCAAGGGACTGTCAGCTCGTTAATTTTAGGGTGTGTGCTGTTAACATTCCCAGAAAAGAATTCTATGTTTGGGTCCAGGAAGGCCCAGCAGTGGGCCACACATCTGGAACCCTGCTTCAACTTGACTGAGGCCCTATCAAGATCCTGTCACTGAGCGAAAATGTGCGATACCTGGGAACGTTGTCACAACCTTTCGCCAGGCAGCTAGTCAACCCTGCTCCCACCCTCCCCCACACTTGAATGCTGATTCAGCCTGAATCTTAGGCAGTGACCAAGAGCTCCAAGTGAACTTAGATACAAAGCAGGTACAGCAGAAGCGGAAGCACAAAATTAGCTCGTAAGCAAGAAAACATTTAAATAACAGCAAAGAAGCGAGTGATCAAGACAGTGTCAGGTGCAGTACCCAATATTTGCAAAGGAATTTGTTGTTACTGTTGTGCTTGTTTTTTTTGGGGGGGGGAGGGAGCGGGGCCAGGGCCTTGTTTTGGAGCCAAGGCTGACCTCACATTTGTAGCAATCCTCCTGCCTTAGCCTTTCCACGTGCTGTGAATTCAGGCAAAAGGTGCCAGGCCAAATGTATTTTCCAATCTGGTGCCTTGTTGGAAACATCGTTATGAAGGAAGGGACACAGGTGTCAGACAGGAAGGGAAGACAGACAGCAGTGAGGCCCTAAGTGACTGTGGGCTAGTCTGAGGTCACATGGCTAACAGCAGGCGGCAATCAACCCAGAACCTCCAATCCCTTCCTTCCTGCTCTGAAAGCCCACCAGGCAGAAGTGATTCATTCTCTCACAGCCATCATCGTTAGGATTTGGGCTAGTGAGGAGAGCTGAGCACAATTCGGAGCATTTTTGTTAACTGAAAATGAAAGCGAGAAAGAGTTCTGAGCATCTGCACAAGCACTTCCTTTAAAAGGCCACGGGCTAAGCCCACTGTAACAGTGTAGAACTGCAGTCCCAACACTGGAGAGGCTGAGACAGGAGGAGCACCAGTTCCAAACTGGCTTTGGATACACAGTGACTGATTCAAGTCCCAGGCTTCCTTATCTCGATGCCAGGCGCTAAGCAGGAAAGACTTTTGGGTTCTGTCCTCCCCTTTCTTGTCCCCTCCTTCCTTTGTCCTCATTGGCCTCTGTTTGTTAACATTCTCCTGACTGCAAATGTCCCACACACGCTGCACACAACAGCCAGCGACTACTAAAGCACTCCCAAAGACTCTTTACTCCTCAGGTGTTTTCAAGAGCCATTCCTGCAGGTGCTCAGACACCCTTAACAACACAGAGAATGCTTCATTTCCAGATCTCTCCCCTGTGGCTTCTTGCACACGGCTGAAGCTCCTGACTGCCCCTATGTCATTCCCAGCTTCTCATCTGCCTGTCCTTGGTCTCTTTCTTCTCCACCCTCACCTACCCCATGCTGCCCTCTCCTCATGTGAGAAGTATTCCTAACTAAACTGCTCAGAGAACTTGGTGCCTAGCACGTGCTGCTTCAGGGGCTTGCACTGGTTCTAGCCCCAGGTCAGCCAATCTGTTACGCTGAGGGTAGAAGCAACCTACACAACTCAGTAGCCCCAGCTTTCCACAGAGGCTTCAAGGTAGAACAACTTCTATTCTGTGACATGTTTAGGGTTTTCCTCCTCTATCATACTGAAGCTTCAAAAGGGAAGGAGATCAGTGTCCACTTTTATAGGCACGTCCCAAAATAGGCATGCCATAGCATGCAGTTTCTACTTTAATATAGTCCACAGGCCAGGACACTGATACAAAAAATGAACAGGGAACATAAAATGGTCACAGTATAGAAAGGGCTCCACATTCCTTCTCAAGGGCTTCGCCTTCCTGGAAAAGTGAGCAAGGCACCACTGAGGGCTCCCTGGAGAGAACACATACCTGACATACAGTGAAATGGGCACAACGGTGTTGAGGATGATGATATAGGACCAGAAGGAGAGGAAGCCAGAGAAGAAGGCACTATCCACCGCCTCATCCCAGGGCAGGTAGGCCTGGAAGCGTGTCCCGACTTCGTGCTCCCAGATGGCATTACCAATGGCCAGGATCACCCCCATGCAGACCAGGAATCCAAAAATCTGAGGAGGAATGAAAAGCACAGATGAGACAGGAGCTTAGAGAGTTCCCCGAAGAGGCCGACTGACATGTCGAGCCCGTAAGAGCTCCAGCACTGCTGTGCTGCAGGGCTGGAAGGGACCAGGATGAGCGGCAGGTGCCTGTCTGCCACTGGGGCACGTGGCCCTTTCTCTGTGCATGTTCTCATCCCTAGGACACGGAAGCAGAAACATTAAGTAGCTTCCAATCTGAACTCCCTGGAGTCCTTAAAGGGTGAGGCTGGTGTAAGCTACTTCTACACGATTAAGAAGCTTATTGTAGGGGCTGGAGAGCTGGCCCAGTGGTTAAGAGCACTGGCTGCTCTTGCAGAGGACCTGGGTTCAATTCCCAGCACCCACATGGCAGCTCACAACTGTCTGCAGCTACAGTTCTAGAGGATCTGACCCCCTCTCATAGACAAAAGGTAAAACACCAATGCACATGAAATTAAAAGAAAAAAAGAGCCTATTGTAAACGACCTACCTGCTGTGCTGGCCCACATATGTATTGTATAGAATGCCTTTTTTCTCTTCTTGGGAATTAAACCCAGAGCCCCCTGCATGCTAGGCAATCTACTACGAAGTTATATCATAAGGCCTTCCTTCACTTTTTTTTTTTTTTTTTTTTTTTTTTTTTTTATTTTGAGACAAGGCTGGTTTCAAACCTATGGCAATCATCCTGCCTCGGCCTCCCAAATGCTAAGATTACAGGTATGAGCCACCAGGCCTGGGTTGGGAAGATCCTGAGTTCAAGGCTAGTCTGGGCTATAGACCACAACTTTATCTGAGTGAGAAAGAACACAGGAAGGGAATAATGGAGACAACTGTCTGGTCTCCAGCAACTACTTCCCAAACTGCTCCTATGTTGAAGCTCTGACAAACAGATGTCATCCTGGGCAGTGGCCACCAGGGGGCAAGAAGAGCATTTGTATGTGGGATTAACCCTACTGCAGCCTGAGTTTCTGCACACCCTTTAAGGCTAAGGTGGAAAACTCAACTGTGGCTGCCCTGGGGCTGCCGAAGCTAGCATGTTGTGGGCAGAAAGAGAAAGTCTTAAAAGCAACTCCAGTTCTAGACAAACAAGGAGAAGGGCTCAGGAACTGCCAAAGTGAGCAAAGAGAACTTTCCCCTTGGGATCCTTCATCCTTAGAAGTTGGAGAATAACCCTGCTTACCATCTTCTCCGTGGAAATTTTTCTTTTTAACTCTGACTCCACCTCTATGAAGGCCTCCTTGTCCCTGGCAAGAGCTAGCAGCTCACACACACGTTACGATGCAGTCATAACGGAGCCCACAGAGGGGTGGTTTGTTTTAGCTCTCTTTAAGTTGTTGATTTATGCATGTCCCTAAGGCTTTTAAAAACACCCGCAAGTCTGAAATAAACACCACCCCTGAGCAGCCACGCCTGGCTGCTGCCTAGAGAAGAACCAAAGGGGCAGACAGGCCTAAGGGAGAACATCAGGGAAGGCTGCAGGGGCAGCTGGGAGACTCACCCAGAGAACCAGAGTGTTCATCAGGCGGTCGATACTTGTCCTCTTGAACTTCGTCCTGCCACTGTTCTGCATCAGCTTAGTGTCAGGACCTTGAAAATAACAAGAAGCCAGATAAACAATCCGAGGGCATAATAACAGAACAGAAGACCAGGCAGGTGAGAGGCTGCAGCCAGGGATGGAGGTGCACTACCTCCAGCACCCCCACCCCCGAAAGTTCTGTCCCCGAGGGAGGCCAGAAGGCTCACCTGCGAAGATGACGAGCCCAAAGCACCACTCGGTGTTCCTCAGCACACAGCCGCGCAGCAGCATGTTCTGGTTGCTCAGGGGGAATTTGTTCTCCTTCCAGTACAGCGTTCCACTGAACTTGTCCAGCTTGTTGTTGGGAGGTTCGCAGATGACTTCGCCTGGGGGGAAGACAAAGGTGCTACCGCTCGGGCTTCAATCTCATAAGGAAACAGACAGGCAGTTACAGGGCTAGGCAGAGGCTTAGGGGTTAAGAGAACTTCTTGTTCTTCCAGAGGACCTAAGTTTGTTTCCCAGCGTTCTTGAGCAGCTCACAACCACCTAAACCTCCAGATCCAGGGCATCTGATACCCCCTTTCTGGCCTCTACAGGCACCTGCATACATGTGACTCACACACACACAAATAAATATTTTAAAATACATTGGTGTTTGACTGCATGTGTGTCTGTGTGAGGGCGTTGGATCCCTGGAACAGGAGTTACAGTTGTGAGCTGCCGTGCGGGTGCTGGGAATTGAACCCAGATCCTCTGGAAGAGCAGCAATGCTCTTTAACTCCTGAGCCATCTCTCCAGCCCCCTCCACACAAATAAATTTTAAAATAATATTAATTTTTTTTTAATTTAAATATCCAGGCTTAGTGGTTCACATCTCTAACTCCAGCACTGGGGAAGAAGAGGCAGGTAGAACTCTTGAGTTTGACAACAACCTGATCTACAAAGAATTCTGGCTATAGGGCTCCATACTCAGACCCTGTCTTCAAAAAACAAAAAGTTTTGTAATAGAAAAAGTAGCAGCTGGGTGTAGTAGCAGATGCTTTTAATCCCAGCACTGAGGGAGGCAGAGGCAGGCAGACTGCTGTGAGTCCAGGACAGCCAGGGCTACACAGAGAAACTCTGTCTCAAAAACCAACCACACAAATAAACAAAGAAGGGGCGCTGCATGTATGGTGCGTGTAGGTGGGTGCTGGAAGGACATGGGATACTGGCACACCGCTGGCAGAACTTGTCAAGAAAAAAGAGGAGGGTACTGGAGCCCTGGGCGCAACACTAACACTGCGTAAACTGGGTATGGCAGCGCCTGCCTGGAATCCAGAACTCCAGAGGGTGAAGAAAGAAGGGTCAGGAGTTCAAGGTCATTCTCCACTACACAGAAAGGGAAACAAAAAACCGGGTGGCGTGAACTATTAAACACATCTCTCAGAGGGATGTAGCTCAGCGGAAGAGCACTTGCCTAGGTCCTAGGCTCATCCCTAGCACAACACAACAAAGTCCATACTTAGACTCCAAAACACCACTTGTGTTTGATACATGCATGTGGGTGCCTCCCTGTATCACTCTCACTTTAACTCTTTCCTATTACACTTATGTGTGTGCACACAAGCACGTGAACACACCCGTGCCAAGGTGTACCTGTGGATGTTACAGGACATTGCAGAATTCAGTGCTTTCCTTCTGCCTTATGGGTCCCAGGAATTCAACTCAAGTAGCTGGGCAAATGCCCTCATCCACTGGGCCATCTAACCAGTCTCTCTGCCTTATTGTTTGGGACAGGGTCTCCCTCTTATTGAACCTGGAGTTCAAGGATTAGTCAGCCTAAATGACCACTGAAACCCATGGCTCGCCCTCTGTCTGCCTCCTGGCACTGGGATTGTCAGTATGCTTCCACAGCTGGCTTTCACATGGGTGCTGGGCAGCTGAGCTCAGGTCCTCAAGCTTGTTCACTAAGGACCTAGACAGCTGATTCATGTCCTCAGCTCCCAAAATCACAACCTTGAGGCTGTACATACAGAATAGGCTGCTACACTTTTACTTAAGCATCACTGGAACTAAAGACTAAATGGCCAATGGGTGGCTGAATAGCACTGAGCTACAATACACTAAAGAGGACAAGGCGAACTCCTTATGTGGTGGGAGGATACTGATGATGGCTGGGCAGTGTAACACCTACAGTCCCAGTAGTCAGAGGGCAGAGGCAGGCAGCTCTCTGAGTTCCAGGCCAGCCTGGTCTATGTGGACTATCACAAAACATATAAATAAAAACTTAGGATGTATTAATAGGCAAAGGGTGTGCTGAAGAGCTTTTCCTAAGATCACACTTACATATGGTTACAGATCTGTAGGGAACCATGAGCTAATATGGCTACCTAAGGAGGACAGAGCCCATCTACACAGGCTGACTTCTCATGAGGGACATAACCATTGTTCTGAGTTGATAAGCAGAAGGAATGTGCTGACTCTCTCAACACGCCATCAGCCACAAAGCTCCCTTGAAATGACCATCAGTTCAAAAGCCAACGGGACCACCGACCCAGTCACGTCCCTCCCGACAATATCCAGACCCCTGCTCGATCACAGCAACCAGAAGCCAACAGCAGAGATCCGCTCTGGACTCCGACCCCAGCCCACCTTCTCCAACCAGGCTGTGCCAGGACTACCCACCATCAAACTTGGCCAGCTTGCTGATGTCCCCCAGCTCCGAGGTCACTGGAATTGCCTGGCGCACTTTCATGTTGGTCTCTCTGGAAGAACAATCAATACCCTTGAGTCCTGGCCTCTCCCCAAGCAGCTGGGATCAATCCTTGGGCACCTGACCCCACAGCTTGGCCCAGCAAAAGTCTGGCATATCTTTCTTATTCCTCAGTTTCCTAAAAGGTACAGATCCCAGACCTGGGAACCTTCTTCAAAAAAATAAATACAAAGCAAACTCTCCTCCCCTAAAGATGCATGCAGAAAGCTGACAGCGAGCACTCACCCGTCAAGTTCCGAGGTCTCTATGTAACACAACCCATGGGGCTCGCTGCTGGAAAGGAGAAGGAGGTCCGCCTACAAGAAAGCCTGATGAGAACTCACACACACAAAGCCCTGCCTCAGTGCTCTCAGTGGGAGGCACCCTCCAGTAAATAGACGGGCTTTCTTTTGGGGGGCTGTTCTGAGACAGAGTCTCCAAAGTATAATCATGTTGGTCTGAAATTCATTATGTAGACCAGGCCTTGAATTCAGAGATCCATCTGCCTCTACCTCTGCCTCTGTTCTGGGATTAAAGGCCCATGGCATTATGGCTGGCATTCAGGTGTATTCTTTTTGTTTTGAATTTGGGAAGCATGAAAAACTAGTCCCAGCCATGTTAACATGACACAGAAGCCCACCATCGGGAAAATCTCTTTCCATGATTGTTAAGAGGCAACAGAAAACCAGGAAGGAATTGTCCCTTTCTACAAAAGACAAAGACTGCTGAAAAAGAACCCTGTCTCTTACCGCCACAAACTGGTTATTTTCTAGCTTGATAATATCACCAACGCAGACATTCATCCATTGCTCTTGTTGGAGGCTGCGGCAAAGAGAAGACAGCAGAGGCCGTCACTAACTACAGAGGCTCACGTGGGAACCTCCTTCCCCCCCCCATCCCTGGGCTAACAGTCACTCACACTCCGTTGATGAGCACCTGAGAATGACGGTTATTCACCTGGTTGTCACTCTTGTGGCGGAACTGAAAGAGAGCTCAGAGAAGTGAGACCCCTCTCCCTACACCTGGAACTCAGAGCGCTCTCAGAACACTCGGCATACACCTGTTCACAGACCGACTCTCTCCCTAGTGCCCCTGCCTACCCCTCAGCCTAAGTACTCCAGATAGAGCTGGAGCATGAGGGACACCAAAATCACCAAAGTGACTATGGGGAAGGGGGAAGACGGGGTGGTGGGCAGGGAGAGCAGAAGGTAAACAACTCACATAGTCATCAGTGGCATCTTTAACAGCTGTGATGGTGAGGACAAGAACCAAAGGCACAATGGTGGTGAACCAGGACAGGGACGAGATCTGGGGGATCAACTGAAAAGAGCAGAGAGGCATGCTCCTAGAACCCTCACCCAGAGGCTTCTTGCCCCTAATCCTTCCTCTTCTTTGCTCTATTCAGCTTTGTGAGTTACAGAAGATATAAGAGAGGTCACTTACCTGCAGAATAAGAAGGAACAGGAAGTAGGTGTTGGCAACTTCCTGGAACTGCTCAAAGAGGTTGACAGGCAGGAAGGTGAGGATATTGTACTTGGAGGTCTTGATGCAGTTACTCTACGGCAACAGAGGGGAAATAATGAGGCACCCCTCAACCCAACCTAGGGCCTGACTGGGACTCTCTCATCCATACCTGCGCTTCCCAAACCTCCTGTACACACACGTACACACACACACCCTGCTAACAACCACAGGGAAGAGGAAGAGGGAAGAAAGCCTTCCAAGGACAATTCATTTGTCCTCTAGGATAATGATTTTGCTTCACTGACAGCCTGAAAAGTTCAGCCCAGCGGCAGATGGAAACTGGCCTTGTCTTTGTCTTTCTGACTCCCCAAGCATCCTTCCCAGTCAGCCACCAGCCTCAGACTGAATTTTCCAATACTCTTCCCTTCCGGCTCTGAAAGAGGGCTTACTTACCGCATACTGGAATTTCTCATTGTATTCACGGTCATTAGCCCGTGCCCTCCGCTCTTCTTCTGTAATAGAAAGAGGTTAGGTGAAGTCAGGAGGAGCAAACTTCAGTCAGCTCTACTCAACCACTGTGAGGGCTCTGCTCAGCAACTGCTTCTCTCCACGAAATGCAGCTTTGGTGTCATTAAACTCCTTGCTCTAGTCCACAGTTGCCAGCAGCTTAGGCCACATGGACCTGCATGCTACTCCCCCACTTCCCTTTTTGAAACAAAGTCTCTCTATGTGCTGAAGACTGGCCTTGGTCCTCCTCAGCCTTCCAAGTGCGGAGCTACCACTCTCTAGGTTACACTCACAGCACAGGACACGTCCTCTGTTCCTGACTATCGACAGCCAAGGTCGTCGTCCACCCAGAGCTCTCAGGCCCTCCCCCACCGCTCCTGTAACCAGCTCCCTTTACTGTTGTTATTAACACATCCACCACCACAATGGAGAGGTAGTACAAAGCTACCTTCCTTGTAGAGACCACTGCAAACCTCCTCAGAGCACTGCTCTCACCCTAATCTCAGGAGGAACATGGTGGGTGCTACCAACACAGGGTCACAGTGCCCTGGAAGGGCTCTGCCGCAGCATCCCAGGCCCACGTGTCTCTAAAGGAGCCTCTTGTCACATGTCACCATAAGCAGCTTCTGACTGGTGGACAATGACATCATCCTATTGCAAAGCTCATCTTCAAGTGTGGGTGTGTGTGTGTGTGTGTGTCAGAGATGTGGGTCATGCAGACTGAGCAGAAACAGAGAGAGGATGAGGTGCAACTGCGATCTTTCTCCTACCATTTACAGATATTTCCCTTAAAAGGGATATCACTGGTAATGGCCCTCGCCTAGCTGTACTTAACCTAAACCTGCAGACTCTAGGGCCAAGAATAAGAGGAGCCCTGTGAAGGCTTCCCTCCTCAGACTTAAAAGAGAGTATTAACTTGGTTATGCAGCAAGCTTGCTACCTTACATCTGACAGAATTCCAGACCTCTTCCCCCAACAAGCACAGTGCAGTAACAAACCCCAGGCCACAGAGTCCTCAGACAAATGAGCCCACTTAACACCCAAAAACTTCCCTCAGAGGGTCCCCTTTCCTACAGAGACGCTAATCCCCAAGGAGCACGCAAAAGAAGAAGGGGGATCCGAAAAGGCCCCACAAGGAGCATGGGGAGGAAGGGACGCTGAGGACAAGGGAATGCGTAGGTCACAGGGAGTCAAATCACGGATGTGTAAGAGCTGCCGAACTCTGCCTCCCGTTACCTGTCCCCCAAGAGGGCTTCTTCTGGCTCCAAGACGGAGGCGCCCCGGGCCGGGCCCACTTCTCGGGCATCTCCTTGGGGACCGTCATGATCCCGTTTTAAGAGGGCGCACTGTCTGTCCTTGGCCTCAGCGGCGCCTACGGGGTGGCCCCCCAGGGAGGCGCGAAGAGCTTCGGCCACGCAGAGGGGAGCCCCGGCCGCTGGGCGTGCGTGCCACCCGCAGCCCAAGCCATCCTCGCGGCCACCTGCGCCTGGGACCACCAGCTCTGCAGGAGCTCCACTCCCGAGTCTCAGGACGGGCAGTCGAGCTCCGAGTGGCGGGGGACCCAGTGCCCACGCCCCAGGCTCCGCCCCACCTGCTCCCACTGCAGAGCCGAAGCCTGCCAGCGCCGCGTAGGCGAAAGCCAGCGCGCGGCCCCGCCCTCTCCCCCAGCCAATGCGGGAGAGCCGACCGCCCGCGTTGTCCAGGGCAACGGCTTTCATCCCACACACACCCTCCTCCTTCCGCGGGAAACCAAGAAGGACTCCGGTGGGTAGGCAAAGGAGGCTTAAGTCCAGGCCAAAGAGTAGGAGCTGCAGGTGCATCTAAGCCAGGGCGGAGCACTAGCCCAAAGATGAAACGAAGAATTCGGTTTCTTAGGCTACCCACTCAGGACGCCTAGGGGCCTTAATCCCCTTTTTCTAAGAACCATATATAGTCGGCCCTCTTCCCTTGGCTCCCTAAGTCATAATAACGGCCATTTTCACCATGATCCCAGAAACCCACTTCTTGCCTCTCTTTACCTGGGGGGCGCTTTTTTGCACACAGTGCCATCTCACCCAGCAAGGTTCCAGCACTCCCATGGGAGACCCTGCAAGAAAGCAACAGACATACGTGGTCGAGAACTCTTCATTTCCCCTTCGGAAGACTGTTACCCCAGCTCTGCCCCTGCCCTCCCCACTGCCTCCAATTCCAGCAACACTCATCTTCCTGCCCTGATGTGGATACCTGAGAGGAAAGGAGGGTCTTCCCTCTGAACTAGATAACATGAGGGGCCCGAGAATTTACAGAATCCATATAGGGAAGGGCCTGGAAGAGACCAGATATTGACAAATGAGAGCTCTCGAGGTATCCACGTGAGGTGTTATGGGTGTCCTGCGTGCCCCCCTGGTGGCGATGAATGCTGCCTGTCCTAGAAAGCAGCATTTCCCCTCGTAGGCTGGGTGGAGATAGCGTGCGCCAGGAAACACCTGGCTCACCAGGAAACAGGGTGGGCATGTTCCACCCTTCTGGAGAGCTCATAATTTTCCCCACCCCCACTTTCATTACTGGGACTTCCATTATCACCTCCTCCCCAGAGCGGTGCTCATCAGAAGCACGGCTACCACTTCCTGCGGACAGTCCCCAAACCACTTCCTCTCAATCTTGTCCAGCCACCCCCTGGGGCCATCAGGGAGGTCTTCCCAACCCTGCTGAGGAGTCACCTTTCTTTCTGACCTAAGTCTAGTCCAGTCGGTATGACACTAGGTACAGGCTCTGAAAGTGTCAGCTTCCATCCGCCTCCCATGTACTTTCTCCTGAAAAGGTGTAAGTCCAGGCCACAGCGAACCCCTCTTCCTTTAGATGGAAAGCCTTCCCCCTCCCTAGTTCCCATGCCTCCAGCCTGTCAACCCCAAGAGATACTAATTGCCTGTCTGCTCAAACTCTGTAATTACTGACTCTGGCCCCAGCCATCCCTTCACTAACACACATTCCCTCCTTGACCTCGGAGCAGACAATCCTGAGTGGCATAAGTCCTTTTCACTCCTGACTCTCCACAACTGTGGCAAACAACGGTGCTGCCTGCCCCCTGGCTCAGGAAGAAAACCTCATGCACATTTTGGCGATGCCAAACCCTCTTCCAGGGCTCCAGCCAGGGTCTCCACCCAATCTAAAGCATGAGTCATGAGAGGGTGGGGTGTGGAGCCAGAGGTTAAAGCAGAGGATGCAGGGTGGGCAGTACTGGCTCCCACCCAGCCCCACCCCAGTGGAAGGCTATCAAGCATCCTAAGCCCTAAGATCTCGCTCTTCCTCCTTTGAAAGAGTTAACAGCGGAGCTAGCTGACCATCAAAAGTCAAGTCTGGACACGGATCAGGAAAGTTCTTTTACCTCGAAGACCCCGGGCAGACTGAAAACGAGTTTGCCCCCAAGCCTCGAGAGGGGCGCAGTAATAGAAATCACTGCAAACAAGGTCCCCCTCTCAGGATATTCTGAGTTTTCTTAAACCGGTTAGGCCCATCAGCCACGTCGCCTTGCCCCGTCACCCTACCCCAGCCCCCTCTGCAGCCACATCTGGGATAAAAATAGCCAGCCCTGGGAAGGAGGCAACGCTCCACGAAGGAAAAGGGCTCCTCCTCTGGGTCTGGCCTCTGCTTGTTTCCAACCAAGAGTCTCTACAGAGGAAGCCAGCAGGTCAGCGAGACAGGAGAAAACTAACACCCGGGGCCACCTTCTTCCCTCGCCAAGGACAGTATCCAGGGCCCACTGCACAGCTCTGAGCTCCCAAACCTAACACCCCCAGCACCCTAGATTTTCCTGGGACACAGAGAGACCTCCACCTTCGCGGGACAAATCCTATCAGCGCCCTAGGCTGAGCCCAGGGTTACCCCTCGCGCCCCAACTCTCCGCACGCCCCTTCGGCGCCCATCTTCCCAGCCTGCGCACAGCCACCCGCTCTCTCCAGTCTCCCACAGCCGGCCCTCCCGGTCCACACCCCCGGCCCCGCGACGGCGCCTCACCTTAGCTCGCAGCGCTCGGCGCTCCGCCCGGCGGCCCCGTCCGGCCCATGCCGGGGGCTGGGGCGGGGGCGCTCGGCTCCGCGGCCCGCAGGCTCCCGCCCCCCAGCGGCAGCCCGGCTCTCCCCCCGCCCCCGGGGCCCCGGCCCGCTACTTTGTGTCAGTTTCTGCCGCGGGGCGGAAGTGACGGAGGCGGCCACGGGCGGGGGGCGGGAGGGGCTTTGGGGATGTGAGGGGCGCGGCGTGCGCCATCTTGGCGCGGAGGGGAGGGTCCCGCGCGCCAGTTCCGGACGCGCAGACGTTCGGCGGGGCTGGAGGGCACTGCCAGGCTGTTTCTTTATTTTGGGAGCCAGAAACCGGGAGAGTGCTAGGATGCTGCTCTCTCTCAGGGAACGTCTGCGGAGAGGAGCCTGGTGCGGGAGAAGAGATGGAGAAGCCCCTTAGCGCGCTTCTCTTTAGCCCGAGTCTCTGCTATGCTTCCCTCCTCGCTCTGGCTCATCTCATGGCCTTTCACCCTCCTGAAAAGGCACAGCTATGCATTGACTGGGTGTTGGCTTGTGCCTCAGTTTCTCTGCTTGGTTCTCCTGACGCTGAGAAGATGGCTCTGCCCCTTACCGTGCCTCTTGGGTGGTACACGCTTGCGCGCGCGCGGACACACACACACACACACACATACACACCTCGAAGAACCGTCTGGACTCTAGGGGAGGCGCCTAAGGTAGGAAGCGCTGAGATTGCCCTCACTGGCAGCCAGAAGACACAGAGATAGCTCCGAAGCAGAGCACTTGCCTAGGCACTGAATTCAGTCCCTTAGTACCGCAAATTTTAAGTGGTTTTGGTGTGGTATTGTTGCTGTTTTGAAACGGGGTCTCACAACGTAGCTATGACAGGCGTAGAACTCTCAGGGACCCGAATGCTAGGATTGAAGGAGGTGCTGCACCACTCCCGACTCCAACTAAAATTAGTTTTTGTTGGATTTGTTTGTTTGTTTGTTCGTTGAGTGTGTTGGGTCACACGCTGTACTCCCGAGACTGAAGTCAAGGCCACTGTGGTCTACATAGAAAGTTACAGGGCCACACAGAGGGACCTTGTCTTCAAGGGTTAAAAGGAAGGAAGGAGAATGGATTCAGAGCGGTGGAAACAAGCCTCTCCGGAAACTCCCTGGTCCTAGCCCTCAAAGGATGCTAGGACCCCTCCACCTAGCAGAGTCTAGAAACCTTCCAGCACCGGTTACGCCCACCCTCGGGCGGCTGCTTTAAGCAACTGCGTAGCTAGAGGTTGTCGGGTGAGAAGACCAGTTTGGAGGAGGAAGATATGCTTGTTCTTGTTCTCTGCAGTCTTAGCAGGACTGGGTAAACAGGTGTCCCAGGGTCTGGCAAATTAATACAGAGAATATCTGTCTTGTGGGCTGGCCAACTTTCGGTGTTCTTGTGGGTGAGATAAGGTAGGTCATCATCACAGCCTTACACGCCAGTGAGCTAGAGTTCCCAAGTCTGAAGTCATGAGCTGAGCTGCAGTCACCTTTGGAAATGGCTCTGCATCCTCAGCCTGGTGCAGAGCCACCAGGAGCTGGTATGTGGCTGTGCCCAGGTGGCCTCTGCCATAGGAGCCACCACAGGTACCCACCACCAGCCATTACCACCACTGCAATGGAAAAACAAAAAGGAGATGTCACAGGTGGCTCTTGGACAGACTTCTCCCCCTGAGCCAGGAGTAGTAAGGCAGGTCTCCACACTCATCCCTGTCCTGACAGATCCCACAGTGAGCATGGGGTCACATTCGTTAATAGGAGACACTTAGGAAGGAACTGGAAGCAAAGCTTAGTCCAGCCTGGAGTCTTGGGGAATTAGCTGAGTAGGCTTGTTTTATGGATGGATCACTGAAGGCCAAAGAAGTAGTGTAGCATGCTCAAGGACACCTCTGCATCTATCCATGAAAAGGAGTAAGGAGCAGGAGAGCCATGAAGGAAGGGAGAATTGCCACTTGAAGGAGGAACACTAGTTTAAGAGAACTGTGTAAGTGGACTGGGCATGCCTTCGATCCCAGCACTTGGAAAGCAGGAAGATTTCTATGAGGAGGATTTCTGTGAGGGAGATCAGCCTAAATGTGGAGACCCTGTCTCAAAAAAAGGGGGTGGGGTGGAGAACAAAGCTGTTAATACAGGTGACTGGAGGACTCTAGAAGGGACGCTGTCTCCTACCTGAAGACTTCAGGGCCCAGATCCCAGGCAGGGTTGAGTGGGAAGCCACAGTTAACACCTATGGACAGTACAATGGTGCGGATCAGCAGTCCCCCCCCACACACAGTCTCCAGACCTGCAGGCACCCCTTTGTTCCCTTTGTCTAGGACGGCTAACAGCCCCACAATCAGCATCCAGATACCCAGAACCTTGGGGTTGATGGGGATAGAAGGAAACCAACCAATCAACTTCATCTGCCCACCCTCATTCAAACACTCCATGCCACCACCTCTGTGCCATCTGTCCAACAGAAGCTAGGGATGCCAAGGTAGAACCAAGCCTGTATTCCACCCAAAATAACAGTGGGCTGGCACCCCAACAAACAAGGCAAGGGTTGGGACTTACTTTCCACGGCTCCCTCTCACTCAGCTGAACCAAGAAGCCATTGTTCAGGGACAGACAGGAGGAAGGATAGGTAGCAAAATGGAGGCTGTCTCTTTGGGACCAGTCACTGTCAGATGCCCACCTGTGTAGTGCTAAAGGGGAGAGACGAGTACTCAAGAGTTTCCATCCTTGCTTATCTAAAACCACTTCAAGGCACCCTGCCCACAACTGTGCCCAATCATGTTCCCTCTCTTACCATAGTACAGAGCATAGGTGAGCCCTGAAGCTCAGAAAGCAGACAGCAGTTGTACGAATCTGTAAATGCGGAGCTTGGCCCAGGGGAGGTGACCCACCAGGCACGTGACCAGAGAGAGACGTTTAGTAGGCTCCTTCACAAGGGCCATGGGGGAATGGCAAAGTTAGGTATCGCATCCAAACACAGTGACATCCATCCTCCTACAGTGCTTATTTTCACCCCATAGTTTAAACAAGACTCAAAAAGAAGATGCTTTGGGGACTGGAGAGATGGCTTGTGGATGGAGAGCGCTGGATGCTCTTGGAAAGGACCTTGGGCTAGCAGCACCTAAGTGGCAGCTCAGAACAGCCTGTAGCCCCAGGTGGTGGTCCATTGCCCTTTTCGGACACCTCATGCTCTTGCACAGGCAAAACACCCAAACATACACTTGTTTTTAAAGTAACTTACCAAGGTCACTTGAACTTGCAGTGAAGCCAGGCTCTGAACCTAAATGGACCTCGTTCTCCAGCAGCAGACTGTATCTGGAGGTGCAGGCCAGGGACACTGAAACAGTAGGTATTGAGAGACAAGCTGATGAGGTCCTGAGCAGGTCTGAGGCACAAAATAAGAGTAGTAATCCTCAACGCTCTGCTATAGATTTCTGCCCGAGTGAGTCAGGAGTCTAGCGTGAAGGACGGGAACAGTGAGCTAGCGGAAGAAGTGAGACTGGATGAGGCCAAAGGCATATCTCTGTCCTGAGCACTGATCAAGCTTAAGGAAATAATGCCCACAAGTCACCAAAAGGATCTGCCTTTTTCCCGTCACTCATTCACGTGCATGGCCTATGCCCCAGGTTCAGACCCCACACTACTTACCTGAGACATTGCCTGCCTGGTAGATAGCTATTATAACAGCCAGAGAGCTGGCCAGAGATGTGGAAAAGAGATTGCCTTTGCCTTCTTCACTGGTGACAGACTCCTGAGTGAGGAGCTGGTGGGGAGAGGGGGGATAAGTGACAGAGAGCCCAGGAGACCCATGGGAAGGAGATTGAGCAGGTGCAGAAAGCTAAATAAAAAAATAAATTTGCGAATCTAACAAAAAAAGAAGGAACACATAAAAAGAAGTGGAGGCCAAGAAAGAGTGATGAGAAGAGATTGAGGGGAAGAAGTAAGGGCCAGGTGTTGTGGTACTTTAATCCCAGACCAGCCAAGGCCACATGTTAGCATCATACATAAGAAGAAATATTCTCAGGAGAGAGCAATAATGAAGTCCCCTACTACCACAAATTATGCAGTCGCATTTCACACATTTGGGGAAATCATAGTGCAATGAATGAGCCTCACCTGGGAAAACCACCTTCATAATCTCCCGTCACGTATGTATATAAATAAGAAAAAAATTAAAAAGAATAAAAATAGACAAGCTGGAAGGGTTGTTGAAGACTGTTGAGCCCAGACTAAGATGCAAAGCAAGACCTTAAAACACAAGGTGAGGGAGCAGAAGAGGAAAGAGAGTGAGAGAAGGAAAAGAAACTAGGTGAAAGGGGGAATGACACTAAGAATAGCTAGAAACTGATGACCTCCCTTCTCTCTTCCCTCAATCACTCCACCTACCTAGAGTACAAACACCCGGAAACACTGCCAGGCATTGTCGGGCCATGAGGCTTCAGATGAGGAGGTAGGCCCTGCTTTCAAGCAGAGTGTGGGCCATCGTGGGGACAGCTATCACTGCTCACCGCTGCCCTTGTCTGCTCAGACACACAGCTACGACACATACAATTATTGCTGGTCAGAGGAAAAGATGAGGAAGAGGCTTTAAAACCAGTTCGCTTTAGAATAACAGTTACCTCTGTAACATATGGGGCTTTCTCTACGTAGAAGCTAGAGCATAAGGAGTTTGGGAAAGCGCCATTGCTTCTGCACTTTATCCCCATTCCTCACAGGACTGGCTTCCCCCTGTGCTGATGGGAGGCCTCTGCCTCACACATCAATTCTCTTGGTCCTGAAGACAACACTGAGTCTCCTGGCAAGGCAAAGGGCATAAGAAGAGCAACCCCTCACCCAGGATTCTAGCTGGAGCTTCTCAACAACTAAGAAAAAAGAACACAGTAAAACTAGCAACTGCCTGAGACCTTTCTGCTCTCCCAGCTGAGAGCCTGCTGTTTTCTAGGACTCTTGAGACTGCTGTGTAGCGTTGGTGGCCCCTGACTGTACTGCATCAGATTATAATTCCATCCAATGCACCTCTGCGCTCTAACCTCAATATCAATATCAGTTTTTATAGCAACAGGGAGTTGTGGCTAATGCCAAGACAATTAATTATGACTCTACCTTGAGAAGCCCATGCTTAAACATGCCTTACTTTCTGTGATTCTCTATTAGAGAAGCCCATACCCATGCTAAAATATCAAATAGCCAGGTATGGTAATACACACCTGTAATCCCAGCGCTTTGGAGGCAGAGGCAAGTAGATCTTTGAGTTTAAGGCCAGCTTGTTCTGCACAGTAAATTCCAGGCCAGCCAGAAAGAAGGTACACAGTGAGACCCTATCTCAAAAAATAAAATACATTAATTAATTTTAAAATATTTAATGAAATCTTCAACTCACTGAGTATAGTGGTTTATTCCTTTAATTCCAGTAGGGACAGATAGACCTCTGTGAATTTGAGGCCATCTTGGTCTAAATATCAAGTTCCAGGCCAGCCAGGGATACATAGTGAGACCCTGTCTTTTGTTGTTGTTGAGGAGAGGGGCAGAGCCTTGGGGTGGGGAGGAAGAAGTTCAAGGCAGGGTTTCTCTTTGTAGCCCTGGCTGTCCTGGAACTCCACCTGCTGCCACCACCATGACCATCTGAAATTCTTTTCTGTATCAAAACCATGAATGCTAGCTAGGCGTGGTGGCACATGCCTTTAATCCCAGCACTTGGGAGGCAAGAGACAGGCAGATCTTTGCGAGTTTGAGGCCAGTATGGTCTACAAAGTAAGCTTCAGGACAGCCAGGGATACACAGAGAAACCCTGTCTCAAAACACCAAAAATATACCCACAAAACAAAACAAAAAACCTCATGAATCCTGGTTTGGGCTCAGTCAAGGTCCCTAAAAACTGAGGGAGAACTCCCCGTGCTGTTGAGGGTGGCCGAGTGGAGCTGACAGATGCACTGGCAGATGCATTCTCCAGATGAAGACACAGAGCCCGGGTATCCCCTCCTGATCACACAGCGGCTAAGTGAAGTCATAGCTAGGTCTCCACTCTGCCTGGATTCTTAGTGCCTCTCATATGGAATGTGATGTTTCCCGAGCTTCTTGGGTGAATGAAGAACTCAACAGGCATCTAGAGACGTGGGACTGAAGAGTATAGGTTATGGTAGCGATTGTTGATTTGGATACAGGAGTAAGATGAGTCCTTCCAGGTAGCCCAGGCTGGCCTAGCACTCTAAATTGTGCTGCCTCGGCCTCATGAGTGTTAAGATCATGGGTATGTACTGTTTAACAGCAGTCCAAACAGATCCCTTCTCAGAACATGCCCCTTTCCTAGCTTCTGGGAATACCAGCTGCTGAGACCACACAGCAACCTCTGTATCACTGCTTCAACTGGTCATTGCACATGGGCCCCAGTGCAATTGGGGAAGGCAACGCCCTGTCTTGGAAGGCACTGCCCAATGAGGAGGAGGCAAGGATGTGAGGATGGGCAGCTATCCTGCCCATGAGGTGCCAGTGGCCTCTCTGTGCCAAGGGCTTTCAGTCATACCATACACATAACTTCCAGGTGGCCATGCTCATTCTCACTGTTATGTTAAAAAAGAAAGATAGCAAGAGACCAGAGCAGGGACCAGTCCCCAAAACACTCAGTGCTTCTGGCCACTGACAATAGAACCAAAGACATTTTCAGCATCTGACCAAGGACAGGAATCAAAACTGCTCATTCTTGAGGCCCCTGAGATGGCTATCTTGGTGTCAACTTGGTTATGTCTGGAATTAACTAAAACCTAGGCAGCTGGGTACACCTGTGAGGGAGTCATTTGAAGTAGGAAGACACACTTATGATCCAGATCTTTTGAGGTGGGAAGATCTATCTTCAGCCTGGGTCACACTCTCACGTGGCAGCCTATATAAAGGCTAGGGAAAAAGGAAGCAGTCTTTGTGCTTCCTTCTGTTTGATCTCGCCATTCCTTCTGTATATGAGACCCTACTTCTTTAGGACTCCAGTGTATACTGAAGACCAGCTGAGATACCCAGCCTGCGGGACTGAGGAAGTACTGGAGTCTTGAATTTTCTGTTGGTCCATTGTTGGTCCAGATGGACTACAGCCTGTAAACTACTCTGGCAAATTCCCTTTCTATATCTATGTAGAGCCCTGACTAGTATAGTACCAGTTCAGGAAACCCCTGACTAGTTTCTTTCTCCTCTTCACTTTCCTCTGTGAAGCGCTAACCCTAACTGCCATTAGAGAATTGGGGTAATGACTCATGTAACTGCTTACGACTGGGAGAGGACAACTGCAGTGACTGTGTACCTTTCCCATATGCCTGTCTAAGGGACCAGAAGTGCATTGTGGTGCCATGTGCATATCAGAAAGTATTTGCCTGGTGCCTGGATTGAGGGAGGAGGAATAAAGGTGAGAGAACTCTCAGACAGAGATGATGCCATGTAAATTGGGGCATAGATAGGTTTGGTGTTCACTTCTTGTTGACTTTCAGGCCTTGGAGGACAATCGAGAGACCTTCTTAGGTGGAGTTAGGCTGTCACAGGACTATCTGAATGGGGATGAACTGAATATGGGAAGAGATGGAATTAAGACATCAGCTGAGTACACAAGGCCTAAAGATGAATAGAATAGTATTAAGACAGTAATCCCTCTCTGCTGTGAAGATCCAGGGATCAGCTTCCAAAGCTGTCCACCAGACAGCATGATGCTGTCTGAAATGGTCTGAACCTGTCTTTGAAGAGCCTATAAAGCAGATGATACATTGGCAAAATTATCGGGAATATATACACAATATTCAACCTTGATAATACCACAAATGCCACCTAATGTAGGAGAATCTAATACGATACTGTTTGTATAATTGTTTTTCTCATCGTGAGCTTAAAAATTAAGAGAAATTTAGGCTAGTGAGATGGCTTAGGAGGTAAAGGCATTTACTGCCAAGCCTGATGACCTGATTCTAATCCCTAGGACTCAGAGATGAAAACTGATGGAAAGAATTGACTCCCCAAAGACATCCTTGTAAAAGGAACCTTTATTTGACTATTTCAGTTGTTGTCTTGTAGGATTACTGCCTCTAACTGCTAACCCAAACCTAGTCATGGAAGCTTCTAGTCTCCGTACCATTTAACCTAGACTTAGAATGTTTAAGCCTCTGAGACTTACTACTGAATAAAATCACCTTTTCTTGTTCTTTCTGAGCTCTGGATTGGCTGGTTCAACTCAGCTGTTCTGGTTCAAATGCCTCTCCCAGCTAACTGATTCAATCTGGCTTCTCTCATCCCCTGAATTGCTCTGCTTGGCTTCAAACCAACTCTAGCAATCTGCTCTAATTTCCTGGCTCCTTTTCCTTCTTTGGCTCATTCAGTCTTCACCTGAGTTCCTTCTCTGCAACCTGTCTATTACTGTCCTGGTAAAATTGCCTCTTCTCTCTCTCTCTCTCTCATTACCCCTTAAGTAGCTTCCTTTTCCTTTCTCTTCTCATGAGAGTTGGGCATATCTTATTCTGTCAAGTCTTTCCCTGATTCTTCACTTTTTCTGCCACTCAATTAGACATCACTTTCAAACATGAGTGCTTCCTTCTACAAACTAACTTTACCTTCATTGTTTGGAATTAAATGTCTGTACCACCACACCTGGACCTAAGCTTTTCTTTATCTGAAACTTGCTCTATACCAGGCTGTTCTTAAACTCAGATCTGCTTGCCTCTGTCTCCTGGAGTAAAGGCATGTTTATATTCCAGTCATATCACACAGACATAGGTTTTTGGATGTGATCTCTTGCCAGAGCAGCCGTGTTTTAAATTAAAGTTCCTCTACACATCCTCTTACCTCTACATATGTACCATGGTGCTCACACACATACACACACAAACACACAAACAGTAAGTAAATGTAATTTTTAAATGTGTTAAGTGTAAAATAAAGGGGTTTTTTTTTTCTATTTCCAGCTCCCAAATAATGACAAAGAGACCTATTATATTACTAACTAACTGCCCAGCTTTAAAGCATGAAGCTTGGCAGATATTCATTCATTCTAACCTGTTTATGCTGGTCTGGACAATTTCCCAGCCATATACCCTTTTACCTGCTATCTAGTATTGCCCTGACAGCTCCTGCTTCATCTCTGTCTTCATGGTGACTCCCTCATGTCTCCTGGTGACCTCCTTCTCTTCTTCTGGTCCCTACCTGCGAGTCCCTGACTGGGATTGGAAGTCTGCCTCCTTCCTCTCTGCCCTCTCTTTATTGATTATAAAGGATGATTAGCTCTTTATTAATCAATCAGAGATGATGGAGAACAATTTTTACACAACATAGAAACAGGAGGTTCTTCATAGACATAATGATGCTCACATCCCATCCAGACTGCACCCAGATGTCGGGGGACAAGAAGCCATGATCTGAATATACTGTGTTGTTGCAAGATAGTTGATCCTATTGTGAACCTTGAGATTGTGAACTGGAAAAACCTGTTTCTTGTTTCGGTGTGGCTCAGCCCTAGCCCACACCTTTTTTAAGATTTATTTATTTCATTATGTATACAATGTTCTGCCTGCATGTACCCCAGCACACACCTTTAATCCAAGAGCTAAATAAAGTCAACCATAGGTCAAGAGGTGGAGCAAGGAACCTGTCGACTGGGAGCGAACATAAGTAAACAGAAAGGAGAGACATTGAGTTGGAAGGTATTTAAGACAGTGGAGGAGTAAGGGCTTTTTCCTTTTAGGATGTTGGCCTAGTAGAAAGGTCAGCTGGGTGTTTTCTCTGCCTCTCTGAGCTAGCAAGTTTTCACCTCAGTATCTGGCTACTGAGTCTTTATTGGTAGAAATTGGGTGAGGGTGGTGGAGGTTGCTGAATAAAGGAGCCATTTGTCCTCCGCCAGGCCAAGGAGCTGGAAGGCTGGAAGTGTCTATGGCTCTTGTGCTGGTTGAGCCTCCATGGCTGGGCACGAAGGACAAACCTACATGGGAGCATTTTGACTTCCAGAGGCCAGTCTGCCAGCAGGCAGCCATGGCTTGTTGAGGCAGCTGCGGGACCAGCATCCCCTTTGGCTGCATTTGAAAGTCACCTTGGCAGAATTGACTTTCGGCTATACCCCAGCGGGATGGGGCATTGCAGACCTCTTCTTTTCTGTGCAGGAATGCCAACAGCCTCAGAGCAGCAGCCAAGGTCTGGAGCATAGTTTTTGCTATAGATGAGCCTGTGGGAAGGCTCCTCTTTTATTATTTTTACCAACTTCTGTATGTTGACTCAAGGACCATCCTCAGCTGTCTATAAAAGATGACAGTGAGACCATGTTTGCATCTGTAGGACTATAAATATATATTTGGATGACTATTAACTTGCATTCGTTAACCATTAAATATTAGGGCTTTAGGTTTTGTCCCTGTTAATTGGAGCCTTAAAAGTCATAAATATAGTCCATTAAAGTGAGAGCACAACAGTTTTTGTATGATTTAGTATATAAAAAGTTCATAGCTTATAAAAGTCTAAGGCTATAGTATAGATTAATAATAATATCATTCTTAGAAAACAAGACCAAGCATATTTTAATCTTTTGACCAAGTTTTAACATAAATACCTATAAAATTGATAGATCTTAATTTAGAATATTGGTAAAAACCTGTATATAGTAATCAACCCCTGAGTTATAAGTTTTAAAACCAAAAATATCATAGAACAGCATAAAGCAATTTTAAAATTACATTAGAATTTATTATATCAAACCCATTAGCCAGAAAGCCTAGTGGTGAATCCGGATCATGGGCAGCTCATGGCAGGAGAAACAGCATTTATTAATTTAGGAATTGATAAAGACATAGGCAGTTAGACATGCATTTTAAATCAACTTAATTTGAATAGACATTTATAACTTTGAAATTTTATTATTATATAAAATTTATTTTGAAGCAGGGTTGAATCATATATATATTAAAACATAACTTTGAATTTTTATAAAAATCCATACCAATTTAAAATGAGGCTTGTGCTGTCCTTGTCTAAGAGGAGATAAAATAAACAGAGAATTAATTATGATTAAAATTGTTTAGTTTAAGATTTTTTTTGAGATAGAAAGAAACCAGAGAGTATATTTAGTGAGATAGCAGGCAGAGAGAAACAGATAAGACTTTGCTTCACTGATCGCTCAGTGTTACTGGACATTAAACATTTGAGTAGGGCAAATATAGGAAATATAGGTTTTCCTAAGAGGAGAGTTATGAGGAAGCAGTTCCTGTGAATAAGAAAGGGGAAATGGAAATGGACCATGCGGCTAGGGGTTCGTCAACCAAATAGCACAGCAGGTCGTGGGCTTAGCCCAGATAAGCCTGAGAACCTCAGTGCCTGGCTGGTACCAGGGCTTTATCAGCAGTATGGCCGAGTTCTCGTAGAGGGAATCTCATCCACAGCCAAGGATAGAGGCAGAATTGCCCTAAGTTAAGATGACCTTGAAACCATGTGGAGATGGCAATGAAGCCATAGCTCCACCCTCCTTTTCCCAAAACCAACATGGTGGCAGGCATTCCATGGGAAATTTAAAATCTCGCCCATGGGACCTGAGGCAATTTAAAGCAATCTGTGTATGCACAGGGTCCCCAGTAATTGCTTACCTAGAAGGAGGCTGTGTCTGTCTGAAGCTGATTTTGGTGCTGCATGAGTTACAGGGGCTCCGGGGCTCTGAGCACCTGCGGTGAGGAGCCATGGGGAGTAGCCATGAGCTGGTGTGCACATAAGGGCAATTGAGAGAAAGTAAAGATTTTCAGGCATAGGTGGTTAGGGAAAATAGATAGAACAGAAAAAAAAAATCTGTTGCAGCCATCCATTGTCTGATTAAGATTTAAAAGAGTCCGAAAGTGATCTTGGCATGAAGACACGAGGTGCCAGGAGAGCCCCTTTCCTGGCCAAAAGCACCAAATGTTGTGACCAATTAAATAATAATGATGAGGCACACAACAGATTTTATATGAAAGAGGTTTATTAGATGGAGATGAAGAAAGAGGGAGAGAAGGAGAGAGGGAGACATGATGGGGAGAAAGAGAGAGTAGGCGCCCTGACAGAGAAAGGGGAGAGGGCAAGAAGGCAAGAGAAGCCAAGAGAGGGACAAAGTAGTGGGTTGATCCTTTTAAAGAGCAAAGTAACTACACCTGCCAGGTGTGGCCACCTGGCTGGAGACACATGATGACATCACAGTTTGCTAGGCAACCCAGAAACAGGTGCCTAAATCATTATACCAGTAGCTATATTGCTCTCAAGCATTCCTTCATGAAATCCATCAAGCGATTTAAAATACAAGGCCCAAAGGTAAAAATCAAAATGAGTAGGGGTCCCTTCAGGGTGGATATAGGGGTAGTAAGCCAAGGAGAACTATTATACCAGGATTTAAACCATTCTCTGGAATCTTTTTTCTCTAGCATCTCTCCAAGCTTTTAGTCCAGTTGCTGTAATACTAGTTCCTATTCCAGCTGAGCAGATCCCCAAGATAATAGCTAATGTCAGGGAGCCCCTTTTGACTTAGCATTTCAGCCTGTTAGGTGGGATTTGGGGCCAAAGGTCTCATCTTCTGAAATTGCTTCAGTGTTAACAATAGGACTGTTGGCATCAGGGGCTAAGAATGCTGAAATGCCAGCCAGAGGCTGGGCAATGGGGCAGCCTTCAGGAGCATCTGGTTAGTTGATCCAACTGAAGAGACAGGGAGAAATCATGTCAGCTTCCAGCAAGTCCAGATTTTAGCTTGAAGGTCATAGTTGATCCGTGAATAGAGTCAACCAGGTGAAAATCTGATAAGACAAATTCAGACTAGAAAGAGAAGTTAAAATTTGTCTATTAAATGGGAAAAGTGAGGAATCCCAAGACCAAGGGAAAAACTCATCAACTGAATATGGGAGAACAAAGCATTTATTGTCTCATAAGGATTATACACATGAAAAAAAAAAAAACTCAGAAAAAGTAGCATATCAGCAAATCTAATGTAAATAGCATTCTGAGAGTCACAGGTAAAACTGCATCCAACTGAATGAGTATCAGTTCTTCTCAGCTGTTTGTTTTGTAACCTTTATAAACAATTTAAGGGTGTCCACAGTCTGAAACTCTTAACACTTTTCCTGTGAGCACAGCTGTTGGTAATCAGCCACCAATGGAATTCAGCCACTTTTTGTATACTCGGCATCTACTTTTAGCCCCCACCTCCATGTCACATTGGAAAGTTAGGCAGAAATACATTAAAGGCTTTAGTGCTAAACCCTGGATTTTTGGACTTTCCTTAACAAAGCAACTAGAAGAAATAGGTTTAAGATATTCCTGTTTGAAAGTCTACTTCAGAAATGGCAGATATTAAGAATACCATAGTAAAAGCTATGGCATTTGGTCAGATATGTATGGTAGACAGATGTTTTTAGTATGGTGAGATGTACCTTTAAGTCTATCTCCAGGAGAGGGTGGGTTTGGGAGGGAATGAGGGAGCGGGATACGGCCGGGATACAAAGTTAATAAACTGTAACTAATATTTAAAAAAAAAAAATTTTTTTAAGTCTATCTCCAGAAGACAACCAAGAGGAAATTAAAATCTCAAGCTTGTGAATGAATAATAAGCAGTCAGTGCACCATAAACTTATCAGAACTCTATTGATCAATGTCAAAACCCTGAACTTCTGAAATTTTGTAACAACATAAGCACAACAATAGCAGATGGGGAGAGAAATCTAAAATATCTCCATTTTCAATATGCCTTAAATCATTTTTCTATATCATTACAACTTACATTCACATACCTTAAAACACCTACTTAGACTCTCCAACCTTTGTTGCATTTACTAACTTGGCCCAGGCCATCAAACAACACTCTCTAGATTCTCACAACCTAAATTCCTGTATCCTCAGACCCTGCATAAGCTCCACATCTTTCTATCCAGCTATTTACCATAACACACAGGCAACTAACATGAAGCCTGTAAGGCAAATCTGTTTGCCTTTCTAAATAAAATATCTAGTACCCAGTAGTTCTAACTAGCTAATGAACTGACCAATGAGTTAACAGTGAATCTAACTGTTCTTTAGCTGCAAAGTTACTGTTAGCCTAGCTTAGCCGTCAATGTGATGGGAGACCTGAGGATAAATTTTAAGCTAAGGAAATGTACCAATCCATGTACCAATCAAAATGACAGAGATGACTAGTTAGTCCATCACCTAGGCAGTGTCCCTGGCTCCTGTGGTCTCATGGCACCATAAGCAAAGGCAGTTCAGCCAGGCACAGATGAGAGAGACTGCTTCTGTGGAAAAAAAAAACCGAGAGATTGATTTACCCTGCTTCCTGCAATGTGAAACAATGACTCTCCATGTGTCCAAGCTTTGTCCACAGTTTAGGCTGGGTCCTAGCAGTGGGCCAGTTGGGGCAGTCTTGCCCAGTGGTTAGCATACCACAATCCAGTCCTGTTGTGCCCAAATCTTCTCAGAGACCTTGGGGGAGCTACTGCCAGGATTTTGGGACTCTCTGTCACAATAAGCTTACACGTTAAAATTTCATAGTCATCAGATCACTGACAAGCTTGAGGGCCAGCATATCTGAGTTACTCTTTGTCTATCTTTATCATCTGCTCTAAACTGCATCCTATAAAATAGAATGCTATAATCTCTTATTCTGGCATATTCTTTAGATGTGTGTTTTAGGACTATATTTCAAGTAGATCTATATAGAAAAACTTCATAGTTACCCATCCTAGGCTTAACCTTAAAAACAAACAAAAGACTAGGTAAAGCTCAATATTGTACTCAATTGCAGTCATTAGCACAACTTTAAATATCTTTCCAAACTAAAATCAAAGCAAAACTTTCAATCGGCTACAGTTCATAGAGGGGATAGCAAATCTTGATGATACTACCACATTGCATTAAAACTGAACAGCAAAAAGCTTAAAAGGACAAAAGTTGCACTTAGCACTAATCAGAGAACTGAACACAGCTGCTGGCCCTAAACAAAAATGGTGGCAAAACCATGGTTCCATCCTCTTTATCTCTGAACCAACATGGCAGCTAGCCACGTGTTGCCACAGGCTGTGGTTGACAATATAAAACATAGCCATTAGGTGTCATTGATGGCATTGCTACCTCCCATGGTACAGTAAGCTCTGTGGAACACTCACAATTTCCCATAACCAAAAGTTCTAACATTGTAATCAAATAAGTTTTAGAACCAACTACATAACAGAACAGTATAGAACAATTTTAAACTGTACGAACTATTCTGGCCATACCAAACCTATCAGCCAGAAAGAAACAGTATTAATCTATTCACTCAAGAACTGGTGGTCTTGCTTTTCAGATTACATAAAAAACTTCCATCAAAATCCATTTCATCCTGACATGATACTGCTGGAGCCCAGTGTAGGCTTATTCCACAATTTAGTTTTTATAGGCAAAGCAAAAACAAGTCACATTAATACAAAAAGAAGTCCTGGAACTACCAAAATCCTTTTCTAAAATTACTTCCCTGTAGCAGATATGGTCCAAGGTCACATGAACAAGCTTTAAGGAACTTGGCGAAACTTTCTCTTTTCTCTTTCTCAAAGTGAGGGCTGGAGTGAAAACATGTTTTTTGATAAACAAAGCAGCTTAACAAACAAGCAGCTCTCCACATGATACACCGTAAAGACTGCAATTTTCTCAGTTGGCTCAAACAGTATGGCTTGGTTTCATTTGGTAAAATTAAAAATAAATACCAAAGTTTTTTGTCCTCCCTGAAAGGATTGAGAAACTGTTCCAAGTTTTTTGTTAGACTGCCCAAGGTCATCATTTAAAATGCCTGATAAACTTTAAAACGTTTTATAGCGTTAAACATTTAAACATTCTCCAAAACCTATTTTTGCAATATCAAAACAAAGTACCCTTTTTAGTAGTGAAATCACAAAGCATAAGCATAATTTTAGCCGGGTGAGTTAAAGCTGATTGAATCCCCTTCCGTGGGGTATCCTCTCACCTGTGAAACACAATCACTTGTGTTTTATGGCCGTGAGTTCTGATTGCTGGTCACTGTGCCAATCCTGCTGTGCTGCTCCTCAGAATGAGAGTCCTCCCGGCGCCGCCATCTTGCCCCGCCCCATAAGCATAATTTTAAAAGTCAAAACTAAACTACCAGTGCAAATAATCCAATCTCTAAAGCCAATACCAATTTAAAATGAGACTCTTCTTCTTAGTCTAAAAGGAAACAAAATTCATTTCTACTAAGAGGTTCTATAATCTTTCCTTACCTTGACCCACACCACATGGCAATCTCAAGATGGCAGAGTCACATCACATGGCATGGCCAGCCACATGGTTGCTTTGTAAACACATGCATTTATAGATCTTATAAACACATAGGCACACATACTATGTGTGTTTTAAACAAGAGTTTGAATTTAACTTTTAAACATATCCAATAACTCTTAATCTATAATCAAGATATACAGAGCATATTAACCATCTAAGATCAGTCAAAAACAAACATATAATGGTCATGCTTACATTTAAACAGACAAAACTGTTCTTACTCGATCCATCTGTAATTTCAAGCACATTCTTCTCGCTCAGTGGAGGCTCCAAGTTAGCCAGGAGCAGTCCCGGACAACTCCATTCCTGTCTCCATCCTTGCATTCTTTCCCAACCCAGAGCACACACTGGTCCACCGCTGGGGGAGGCGGGGCTAGCAGGTGGAGTTTGGAGAACCCCCACGGCTGTGACTCTCAAGTGCATCCTCTCAGTCACGTCTCGCCACTCCTACAAACACAGACGCCTCAAGGCCTTTCGGACAGAAAACAGAAAGTAGACGCAAACATAAATGCTGCACAGAGACACAGAACTTGGCCAAGACAAAAGCGCTTACCCAGGGTTCAGATCCTCTGGCTCGGGAGTCCTGGGAGGTCTTGGGGAACCCGGAGAGCCCCCAGGTATGCTATGCCCGAATTGTGAGCCCCCAAAAGACCACCACCAGGAGTCAAGTCCGTTGCAAGACACATGAGGATCTTTTTATTACAAGCTGCAGCTTGGGGCTCACACTCGCACCACTAAAGCAGTGAGAACTGACAGCCTTGTGCTCAGGTTAGTTGGGTGATTTAGAGTCCAGTCCCTCTCAACATACCCAAAGCAGGGGATTCCTGCCTGGCAAGCATCTATTGGTCGAAACACAAAAGGGATGTTGCATTTTGAATTGATTGGCTGTAGGAAGGCCCCCCAAACCATTAATGGTCTGGCTTCCCTTCCTAGGGGGATGGGCTGGTTTCCTAGCAACTGTATCTCTAATGGGCAGGAAAGAACGCAGTAAGGCTAGTTCTTCCCTGAAGGTGGCTGAATATGTTTCCACTTGGCTGACCTTAGTTCAGGCTTGTGCTTTTAAACTTTAAAATAATAGCCACTGATTTTTAAGTCTTTTGGTCTCTAAACACACGGTTCCTCACAATTATCCATAACTCCAGTACCAGGAGGTCCAATGCCCCCTTCTGACTTCCAGGGCCACCAGGCATGTATGTACATATACCCAAAGACACAACACTCATACATAAAATAAATAATAATCTAAATTTTTTAAAAGAAGGGAAATTTCTTGAGCTGTGTTACTTAAAGATTACTGTGTCTACTTAGTGAGAGTTTCTATATGCCAAATCACATCCTCTAGACCTGTAGCAGGAGATAAAACAGAAGCTATATGGTCATGCCAGTAGTAAACATTTTGGGTTCAGCAATGCTCTAACATTGGTAAGTAGCAGGGTGATCTGGAGGTTTTACTTACCTTTCTCTTTTCTGCACCAAGAAAATCCTACAGTACATCTGCCAATCCATGCTGGGGTGAGGGTGGTAGCCAGTGCCAAAGGTTAGTGTATTTAGGGGCTTCCTATGGTGGTTTTGATAGG
Organism: Psammomys obesus; assembly: GCF_907164565.1. NCBI lineage: Eukaryota > Metazoa > Chordata > Mammalia > Rodentia > Muridae > Psammomys > Psammomys obesus. The sequence continues at coordinate 542,238 of NW_026585644.1, read as the reverse complement.
CTCATATATTTATAACACTGACTAAGACAGAAGTTGGTACCAGGAATTGGCATATTCCTCTGCTAGGCCTGACCATGCTTCTTGTTAGAGGAATGTGGAAGACTTTGGGATTTGGGACTAGAAAAGTGGCTGGGCTCAATGGTCCATCCTTGCAGGAGCATGATCAGTGATGCTGAGGTAATGTGGACCCCATAGTTTCAGAGGAGAATGTTGTAAGTGGCCTAGAGGCCATTCTTGTAATATTTTGGCAAAGAATGTGGCTGCTCTTTGCCCTTGTCCTAAAAATCTGCTGAGGCTAAAGTAAAGACCTTTGAATTAATCCTGCTGGCAGAGGAGATTTCAAGACAGCCTAGTATTGGCTCAGTCCTGTGGTTAGTAATAATCACTCTTATGCAGATTTATAATGAAAAGGAGCAAACTGGACAGAAAAAAATATAAAATGTACAGTTTAAAGATAAAAAGAGCACCAGGAAGTGTAATGGAGCCAAGTCCAGAGTTCAAGGAGATTAAAAAGTTTAAAGAAAAGCCCACCACTAAGTAGAATAAATGGTAACTTCAGAGGAAGACCCCACCCAGACAAGCTTCCAACTCATGAAAAGGAATTAATGGAAAAAAAAATTTTGTTTATTTTGCTTTTTTAAGATAGGGTTTCTCTGTGTAGCTCTGCTGTCCTGGGACTCACTCTGTAGACCAGGATGGCCTCGAACTCAGAGATCCTCCTGCCTCTGCCTCCTTAAAGGCATGTACCACCACCACCTGGTTGGAATTAAAGGAAAGTTTAAGCAGTGAAGGAAACCATTTACAACAGAAAGCTGCTGCCAAAACTCCATATGAAGGGGCCATATTCCAGCCCCAGCAAGCAGCAGAACTTGGCAGCTTCAGTCATGTGGTTCTGGCTTTAGAGTCAAGGATAGAAGAAAGGGGTTATGGAACCTCCCTCCATGACTAAGGAAAGCCACTGAGGCCAGGGGTGTGTCAGAGGTGTAGCTCAGGGAGGCCCAGACAGGCCATTGTGTGAAGCTGGATTTGTCTTGAAGACTCCAGGATGTTAGAGATGCCAGAGCCATGGCCTACTTGCCAAGGAGAGCTGCTAACAGGGAGTGGAGCCAGCCTGAGAGAGAGAGAGAGAGATGTTGTATTTAAAGCTGAAAGGAGTTGATCTGTAAAGCATTTTGACATCAGACATGGAGATGCAGAGTCTGGAGTTTGCTCTGCTGGTTTTTGTTCTTGTTTTGGTCCAATATTTCCTCTCCAAGGTCCCTTTCCTCTCTTTTGGAATTGTAATGTTTATCCTGTGCCATTGTATGTTGTAAGTATGTGATCTGCTTTTTTATTTTGATTTTACAGCAGGGTTTCAGTTAAGGGAGTGCCATAAGTCTCAAAAGAGACTTTGAACTTTCTTGAAAAATAATTTATTTAAATTTATTTTATGTGCATTAGTGTGAAGGTGTCAGAGCCCTTGGAATGGGCATTACAGACAGTTGTGAGCTGCTATGTGGTTGCTGGGAATCGAATCCGGATTACTTTGGAGGAGCAAACAGTGCTCTTTTCCACTGAGCCATCTCTCCAGTCCCCAACTTCGAACTTTTAAAGTGTTGAGACTGAGATAGACTATGGGGCCTTTCAAAGTTGGACTGGATGCATTTTTTTAAAGATTTTTTTATTATTTATACAATATTCTGCCTGCACACCAGATCTTACTATAAATGGTTGTGAGCCACCATGTGGTTGCTGGAAATTGAACTCAGGACCTCTGGAAGAACAGCTAGTGTTTCTCTCCTCTGGGCCATCTCTCCAGCCCCCTGATTGCATTTTTTTTTTTTTTTTTTTTTTTTTGCGTTATGATATGGCTACAAGCCTGCGTCCAAGTCTCCCGGAAAGGCTGCCGGGCACAGAGTTGGGAGTGCACACTTTTCGGCTGAAACGTCCTAGCATCATTCATCTCTGGGCAGAAAAGGGTGAAGCGCAGTGTTCCAAGTTGGCTTCCAGCGATGGATTTTTGGGGGAGAAAAAAGGGCCTTTCTTTGCCCAGTACTACAACTCATGAGTGTTTAATGTGAAACAGCGACTCATAACCTTTGGCAGTGGGAGGGTTTTGAGGATGAATGTGTTTCATTGGCTGGGACTAAGATGCTGGCAACACCCTATTTACAAGAGGAAAGATAACTGGTGACAAGCTCACCTGATGGACCCCCAGTAACCACGTTGGGGTTGTGTCACTTGGAAATAAGAGAGCTTTGTCCCACACCTTCCCTTCTCAGGATGAGATTTTAAATCTCAAATTTGAGATGTTCGGGGTTTGAACAAGCTCCATCCAGCACAGTCCAGGAGCTCTACACAAGCCTATGGGAACTAGGGAGCGAGATGTGGTTGTTTGAATGAGAATGACCCTCATAGGCTCATATGTAAATGCCTACTTGCCACAGAGTGGTTATATGAAAGGGCTGGAAGGACTAAGGGATGTGGCCTTGCTGGAGGAAGTGTGTCACTGTCTTTTTTTTTTTTTTTTCCTGAGACAGGGTTTTCTCTGGGTAGCCTTCGCTAACCTAGCCTCGATTTGTGACCAGGCTGGCCTCACACTCACAGAGATCCACCTGCCTCTGTCTCCCAGAGTGCTGGGATTATATACAGGCACCACTACACCCAGCTGTGTGTCACTTTTAAAATCCCAAACCAGACCAGCCCCAGTCTCTCTCTCTGCCTGCGAATCAGGATGTAGCTCTCTGCTCCTGCTCTAGTGCCATGTGTGTGCAATGCTCCCAGACATAATGATAACAGATTAACTCTCTGAAACGTAAAGCAAGCAACAAATTAAATGTTTTCTTTTACAAGAGTTTCCTTAGTCCTGCTGCCTCATCATACAACAGAACACTGAGGAAGACACTGCCCAATATATGCCTGGCCTCAGGACCCACTGTAGCAAACCATTCTGATGCATGAAGGGAAACAATATTTTGCCGTAAGTCAGGAGGTACCCATATTAGATGTGGGTTACTCTGAACAAGCATGGTTTTGCTGTTCCCAACATGGGGGGGGGCATCTGCTATATCCCAAATGTGAAAATATCCACCTTGATATCAATGATTGTTTAGGCTACGGTTTTATCAGTTTCTACGGTATAGCCCCTGCCTCCTGAGTGCTAGGATTAAAGGTGTGTATGAATCCCTTTGACTCAAACTGAGTTAATAGGCTGTTGAAAAACATCTCATCTAGCACCCTGGTTTAAGGTGAGGAGCTAATTCTGGTCTAATTAATGTGCTGTTGTCTTAATTCCAAATCATCCCCTTGAAGATGAGACAATAGACCCAAAAGTCTAAAGTGTTGGAAGTGGAAATGAGTTCACAGACCCAGCCATTGCTGTTTACTATTCCAGGAATATATTTTCATCCTGAGGAGAGGCAGGCAGAAACAAAAAGCTAGCCAGCATCAAGGACAGAATATGAGGTATATATTGTAACAGAGGAGTAAACCAACTTACCTGTGTTACCTTCCTTCCTTGTTTAATTGTGTGTGTGTGTGTTTACATGCTACAGTGTTTGTGCAGAGGTCAAAAGATGACTTGTAGGAGTTGGTTCTCTCTTTCCTTCATGTAGGTTTCTGGGAATTGAACTCATCTCTCCAGGCTTGGTATTAGGGTCCTCTGCTCACTGAGCCATATTCCCAGCCCTTATCGGTTTCTCTTTTTGAAGAGGAATTTTCTTCTTTAAAAAACTTTTACATTTTATTAATTGTAATTGAAAAAGTTAAATTGTGAGTATGTGTGTGGGTCTGTGGAGGAAGTACGCACATATTCAGGAGGAGTGCAGGTGCCTGCAGAGAGTGGAGGCCTCAGAGCCTCCAGAACTGCAGTTACTTGAGTTCTGAGAACCAGCTCCTGTACTTCCCAAGAATGGAATGTCTCCACTGAATCATCTCTCCAGCCCCAAAAGGGGACTTCAACTCCTGAAGAGGCCACAGCAACATCTGTCCCTACCTAGCTTATCAGGCTCCTCTTTTGGCTTCCAAAGCTTTACTCAAGAGTGATGAAGCTAGGATTCCATTCCAGGCTGATAGCTGTTGGTGGAGCTGGCATCACAGGTTTAAGATCCCTCCAGGTAGGTTCTAGAGGGAAGAGGGTGAGTTGACCAGCGGTACTTGCTCTCCAGATGGAACAATGGTGGACATTTCGGTGAACTACACAGACACTGGAGTGTTTGTTATATGTCTGGGTGGCAGCTTATCAAGAAGAAAATCATCAGTGGGAAATTATGGCTACTTATGTGGGCTAAAGCAGGTGTACCTGAGGCAGGTGTTCTTGGCTTATTGCCGAGCTATGGGTGGCAAAACAGTCCACAAAAGGAAGGTTTTGTCTTCCCAGATGTCTCTTAAGGATCTCACTAGTTTTCGTCCACCCCCACCCAGAGGACTATGGTGTCAAGTAATGGATTATATTGTATATGACACTGTATCCTTGAATGATGCTCATCTTGCAGAAAGAGTCTGCCATTCTATAGCTTTGGGGAGTCCAAACCTGAGCGTAATTTCAGTCACTAGTGCCTTTGCAACCTCTGAAGCTTCTTCTGTTCTTCAGGGGAGCATTTGCACCAATGGTAAAAGTATCTACTAATACAGGAAGTATCCTATGTCCCTGGACTTGGGCATGTGGGTTATGTCTGTTACCTGGTACCTCCCAGTACACTAATGTGAATGGAGTTGTTTCTCTGGCAACTGTTTGATGATCTTTAAAAATTTTTTTTTTTTTCCTGGGGGATGGAGAGATGGCTCAGAGGTTAAGAGCACTGATTCCTCTTCCAAAGGTCATGAGTTCAATTTCCAAAAACCACGTGGTGGCTCACAACCATCTATAGTGAGATCTGGTGCCCTCTTTTGGCCTGACAGTGTACATGCAGGCAGAACAATGTACACAAAATAAATAAATCTTAAAAATTCTTTTTTCCTTATAAAGTGTATTGGGCCATCTGATGGACCTAGTTTGTCCTTGATAGAAGGGTTGGTGAAGTGTTTTAGGAATTTCCCACTGGTTAGCTTCAGGGAAGAGTGATTTTGTTCTCTCTCTGAACTACTCTGTGCTCTTTACCTCCTGGTGATTGTGTAGATGTATTCGCTCTGGAGCGTGTCCCAGGTTAGGCAGGCCTCTGTTGGCTATGAGGGAAGAGTCCTAGCAGAAACCTTAACTGCTTGATCATCCAGTCTGCTCCCCACTGACATTCCTTCCCATACTCTTTCCCTTTGCAGAGAGTTGCTACAATCTTAGAAGGAAGAAGGATGTTGACCAAAAGTTGATCAGTGTCTCAGTGCTGGACGATGTGTCCTTCCACACAGTGGCCACAAACAGCTGGGAAGGCACACCCTGAGTCTCTATAGATACTGATGCTCTGGTCTTTGCTGAGCTCCAATTCTGCCAGCTGAGCCTGGACCCCGAGGGAAAGGGACCCATCAAATGGCCTCATTGAGGGTGCTCACTGTGTAGCCTTCCCTGTGGTCCCGTTTGGTAAAAGGCTCCAATATGGGCTCCCTACAGGTATCTCTGTAATATCTTCTTGGACCAAGTGCTCCAAGAGATTACTTTGTCACAGCTATGTTCTGGGCCTGTAGTCTCTTCTGGGAGGAACAACTTCCTTCCTTCTTTCTTTCCTTCTTTCCTTCCTTCCTTCCTTCCTTCCTTCCTTCCTTCCTTCCTTCCTTCTTTCTTTCTTTTTAACTAGAAATTTTTTGTGGCTGGGTGCAGTGGTACACCCTGTAATCCCAGCACTCACAGAAGAGGCAGGCAGAGCTCTATGAGTTTGAGGCCAGCCTCAAACTACAGCCTGAGTCTAGGACAGACAGAACTACACAGAAAAACCCTGTCTCAAAAAACAAACAAAACTAAACAAAAACAGAAAAAAATGTATAACTGAGCAGTGGTGGTACATACCTTTAATCCCAGCACTCTGGAGGCAGAGGCAAGCAGACCTCTGTGAGTTCAAGGCCAGCCTGGTCTATAAATTGAGTTCTAGGACAGTCAGGGCTACACAGAGGGGGGAAAAGAGCATTTTTGTTTTTGTTTTTGTTTTTTTGCCTTCACATATGTATGTGCACCACTTGTGTGCCTGATGGCCACAGGCATGGGATTCCCTGGAACTAGACTTACAGGTGGCTGTGAGCCACCATGTGGGTGCTGGAAATCTTAACCAGGTCCTCTGCAAGAACATCCAGTGCTTTTAACAGCTGAGCCAGCCTCTCTAGCTGACCCTCCTCCCCCACCTCCCAAACAAAACAACACAAAACAATAACAACAAAACATGATGATGGGGTTGGTGGTGCACACCTTTGATCCCAGCCACTTGGGAGCCAGAGGCAGATGGATCTCTGAGTTCAAAGCTAGCCTGGTCTACAGAGCAAGTTCAGAACAGCCAAAGCTGCACAGAAAAACCCTATCTCAAAAAAACAAAACAAAACAAAACAAAAAAAGAAAAAAAGAAAGAAAAACATCCAGCATTTGGAGAAATCTAACCACAGGTTTTTCTTTTTCTTTTTTTTTTTTTTTAAATCCAAGAATGCTGAGGTTAAAGGCTTGTGCCACCACGTCTGGCTCTAACCACAGGTTTTAAATGTCTTTCTTAGAAAAAGGATAAAACAAAATCCCTTGTTTTCTAAGCCAGTTTTTGTGAATATCAATAACATCAGATAAAAGTCTTGAGAATCCTTTACTGTGACCCGAAAATCAGTGCTACACAATTTTGACACTAGAAATTATAATTAAATTATAACTGTATTGCAATCATCATTTCACAAAGTTCCATGTAAGTATTTTTTTTTCTTTCCTAAGAATGCCTCTCTTAGGGGCATAGGAGAAGAAGAGGGAGGGAGGGCGGGATTGGGAGGGGACAGACGGGGAGGGATACAAAGTGAATAAACTGTAATAAATAAATAAATAAATAAATAAATAAATAAAGGAATGCCTCTCTTGTCAGGTGTAGTGGCACATGTCCTTAGGCCTTTAATCCCACCACTTGGGTGACATAAACAGTTGGATCTCTGAATTCAAGGCCAGCCTGGTCTACAAAAATGAGTTCCAGGACAGCCAGATCTACAGAGAAACAATCACTGTCTTAAAAGAATCAAAATAAGCAGCCAGGCACGGTGGCACATACCTGTAATCTCAGCATTCAGGGAATCAGAGGCAGATGAATCTCTGTGAGTTTGAGGCCTGCCTGGCCTACAAAAGGAGTCCAGGACAGCCAAGGCTATACAGAGAAACCCTGTCTTGAAAAAGAAAAAACAAAACAAAACAAAACAAAAAAAAAAACAAAAAACAAAAAACAAAAAACAAAGCCAAACCAAACAAACAAAAATTAAAAAAAACAAAACAACAAAGGGGAGGCTGGAGAGATGGCTCAGTGGTTAAGAGTGCTATCAGCTCTTCCAAAGGACCTGGGTTCGATTCCCAGCACCCACATGGCAGCTCACAACTGTCTGTAACGCCAATTCCAAGAGAGCTAACACCTTCACACTAATGCACATAAAATAAAAGTTAAATAAATAAAACAAAGGGAAAAACAAAAATAAATAAAAATTAAGAATGCCTCCTTGGGGCTAGAGAGATGGCGCAGTGGTTAGGAGCATTGGCTGTTCTTCCAGAGGACCCATGTTCAATTTCCAGCAACTACATGGCAGCTCTCAACTGTCTTTAACTCTAAGATCTTACACATTCACAGAGACTGCATACATGCAAAATACCAATGTACATAAAAAAATGCCTTCTTTACAAAAAGTATACTTTATATCTATAGCTCCTTTTTAAAATCTTTTATTTCTTATACATATGAATGTTTTTCCTGCATGTATATCTATGCACAATGTGTCCAGGTCCTCAGTCTCTTAATAAATACATGAAGCAGGAAGTCACATTGTACCTCAGAGTTTAGTTAGCCCAAATACATTGTAAAAGAGAGGATATGTTTAAAACTTGTTTGTATTACTTAAGGTGTCTCTTTGATTCATCACTTTCTCTGCCACTCAATTAGACACTGCATTCAAACGTGGGTACTTCCTTCTACAAACTAACTTTGCCCCTCATTATTTGGGATTAAAATCCTGTACCACCAGGTCGGGACCTAAGCTTTTCTTTATCTGAAACTTGCTCTATACCTGGCTGGTCTTGAACTCAGATCTGCTTGCCTCTGTCTCCTGGATTAAAGACGTGCTTATATTCCAGTCAGATCACACAGACAGAGAAGGTCTTTGGATGGGATCTCTTGCCAGCACAATCATGTTCTGAGTTAAAATTCCTCTACATACATGTGTATGACTGTCATAGGTATGTTTACATATAAGCATTTTAAAGTTTTGTTTTGTTTTTGCTCAAAAACATACAGAGACACCTTAAGTTTTACAAACAAGACAGAGAGAGAGATTTACAGAGAGGTTACAGAGAACAAGCTGGACTCAAGTAAAGACCAAATGAGCCAGAGAATGAGAAGCCTGAAGATCAGAGAAGATTGCTGGAGTTAGTTTGGGGCCAAGCAGAACAATCCAGAGGCTGAGAGAAAAGCCAGACTGGGAGAGGAGTTTGAGCCAGAACAGCTGAGTTGAACCAGCAAGCCAGAGATCAGAAAGAACGAGAAAGAGTGAGTTTATTCAGCAGTAAGCCTCAGAGGTTGAAAACATTCTAGGCCTAGGTTAAATTGTACAGAGGCTAGAAGCTCCCAGGACTAGGCCTAGGTTGGCAGACGGAGGCAGCAAGCCTTGGAGACAACAATTGAAACAGGTGAATAAAAGCTCCTGTTACACATGGACACAACTTAAAATCAAGTACGTAGCTCCTTAGAACCTTAAGTGTGCAGGTCTGTGGGGAGTCATTATGGAAGCTCTCAGATTCAAGGTTCCAGGGGAAACTAAGATGGATTGCTGGGAGTGAAGACATTGTTAGAAGAGTCTTTACTGGAGACAAGGCTCTTTGGCAGGGAACCAAGGTTCCATTCCTAGCATGTTCATGATGGAACTGACACCCTCTTCTGGCCTCTTCAAGGACCAGGCACACACATGGTAACATACATACATACAGGTAATCACTCATAAAGTTAAAATAAATCACTCTTTAAAAAAAGTAATTAATGCTATGGACAGACAGACAACAACATGGCAGGCCCCAGCACCAGAAAAATACAGCATAGGAGTGCTTTGAAAAGAAAGCAGGGCTGGTTTGCAGAGTGGGAGTCCTTTATAATAGCTGAGAAAAGGGAGTATGGCTCACAGCACAAACCTGCACAGTCAGGTTCTCTGATCCCCAAAGGACAGGGGTAGAGAGACAGGAAAGACCTGCTGCAGGGTGTGGCTGCCATACTCTGCCCTCCACCGAGGGGCGGGGCTTCTCGTCCAGAGGCCCTTCACTGTGTAACCAGACATCTTGGTTCTGTAGCCCTCTTGTGCCCTTTCTCCACCTTTCCCCCCTTCCCGCTGTCCCTCTCCCTCCTCTTCCCTAGTGGGAGCTTCCCTTCCCCTCCCTCACTGCTCCCAGTAAACCTGCATTTATATAATATAGCTTCATCTCTCCATTAGCTTGTTCTGTTTTATTTAGTCAATCAGGACCACCCATGTGTTAGTATTTATTTTAAAATGCCATGCATATACAACATCTGATATGAAAGTTTTATTGGGTGGAAGGGAAGCAGAAGAGTTAGGGCCTGAGTAAATGATGAGGGCAGAGACACAGAGAGACAGAGATGGGGGTGAGGGAGGCACCCTGACAGAGAGACAAGGTGATGGGTTGGTCCTTTTATATCTTGTGCACAGCTGAACTGCATCTGCCAGGTGCTTCTGCCACACTCCTGGCCGGTGGCACATGATGGCATCATAAGTTACTAGGAAACCCAGAAAGCTGTCTATCTGCTAACACCATGCTTCCTAGTGTCTGGAATCCTGGTACCTACAAGTCTTTTAGCAGGAGAGTCAAGAGTTCATTGGGAAAAATGGCTAAAGATACTGTAGCTTCAGTAGCAGTCTGGTCTTGAGTCTAACCCTGCATTCATCCTCACTAGGGCTTTGTGCTTGCTAGGCAAACACTCTACCAACCAAACTGCATCCCAGCTACCTCTCTCTCTCTCTCACTCTTCCCCCCCCCCCCTGGATTTCACTTAGCCCAGTATGACCTGGAACTTATTCTGTAGCCCAGGTTAGTCTTGAACTCTTGGTAATTATCTGACCTCAGGCTCCAAATTCTGGGATTATAGTCATGAGCTACCATGTCTGGCTTTTCTTTCTTATAGCACAAGTCTGTTTACAACAAATTGCTTGTTTGTCAAGCATGTCTAATCTGCTTTTATTCATGTTTGTTTGTTTATTAATTTAACATAGAGAGGGTTTCTCTGTGTACCCAAGCAGGACTTGAACTCAGAGATCAGCCTGCCTCTGCCTCCTGGCATGTTCTTTTTGTTTAGTTTTTATTTTTCCTTTGATTCTTTAGTGTTTTGTTTGTTCCAAGATAGGGTTTCTCCCTGTAGTGTTGACTGTCCTGGAATCACTCTGTACTAGGCTGGCCCCGAACTCAGAGATCCATTTGCCTCTGCCTCCCAAACACTAGGATTAAAGGCATGTACCACCATGTCCAGCTTGTACTTTTTATTCTTAAAGGCAAGTGTTAAAACATTCTTAGTTGATAGATGTTTATGTATTTATAAATTTATTTATTTTCATTTTATGAGCACTGATTAGTGTCTTGCCTTCATGTATTTCTGTGTCCTGGAGTTTATAGACAGTTGTGAGCTGCCATGTGGTTGCTGGGAATTGACCCCAGATCCTCTGGAAGAGAAGACAATGTTCTTAGCTGGTGAGCCATTTCTCCAGCCCCAGTTGTAATTTTTTTTTTAAGATTTATTTTATATGAAAGGGTATTTTTTGTAGAGATTTATTTTATGTGTATGGGTATTTTTTTAAAGTTTATTTTATGGGGCTATAGAGATGGCTCAGAGGTTAAGAGCACTTACTGCTCTTCCAGAGGTCCTGAGTTCAATTCCCAGCAACCACTCGGGTCTGGGATACCGGGATCTGATGCCATCTTCTGGCATGCAGGTGTACATGCAGGCAGAATATTGTATGAATAAAAAAATAAAACTTGAAAAAAAAAAAAGATTTCTTTTATGTGTATGGGTATTTTGCCTGCACGCACATGCATGCCTGATAGTATGGATCCCCCGGAACAGGAATTACACAGTTGTGAGCTGTCATCTGGGTGCTGGGAATTGAACCCAGGTTCTCCAGAGGAGTGCTCTTAACTGCTGAGCCATCTCTCCAGGCCCCAGTTGACAGATATTTTTATTTATTTTAGAAACCTTATTTTACTGAGTACACTGGAAGAGGGCAATTGAGCTGGGCTGTAGCAGAATACCCCTGCAGTTTAAGTCAATGGGCCTCTTGGGCACTGTTATATTTGGATGATGCTTCTTTGTGTGTGTAGCTCCAGGCTATGTAATGAAGTAGGAAGGAGGGCAGTCCCATATAATCCTAAAATGTTAGCAAGAGCCACTGGGAATATGACTTCTTGTCTTGGTGTAAGGGTAGGATCATTGGGCACTAGGCTGCCTGCAGTAGGCATTCACATACTTATAGGTAAAATGTCAGCAGAACCATTTTATTTGGCATGAATTCCGGAGTGATGGTGCCTAGGCTTTGAAGTATTCTTTTGTCAGTGATTTTTATCTGAGGATTTATGGGGTTGTTTTGAAGGATTCTCAGAGCCTTTGCAAAACCAGCAAGTCTTGCATGGCTGAGAAGCCCCCTGGTGCCTATACAGCAGAGGTCAGAAGGTGACTTGTGGGAGTTGGTTCTCCTTCTACCATGTGGGTCCTGGAATTGAATTCCAGTTGTCAGCCTCAATGCTTTTGCTTTGTTTTTTTGGCTGAACTATCTCATTGGATCATTATGATATTAATTTATTTATTACATTACAGTTGTGTATGTTATGGATACATATGTGTCATAGAGAAAAGTCAGAAAACAACTTATGGAAATCAGTCTTCTTCTACCACATGAGTCCTGAAGATGGAACTAAGATGGCCAGGCATGATCTTTACCTACTAAGACAATCTGGCAGCTCTATTATGACATTTTCATACATTATACTTCTAAAACCATAGAGATGTTTGCTCCCCAAGTTTTACTCTGTATAGTGAACTTTTCCTAAGTTCTGTTTGTATGAGTATTCATTACTTATGTAAGAAGCTTTTCCTCATGTCTTTGCTAATCTATTTCTGATTAAACACTGAAGACTAGTAGAAAAAAAAAAAAACACCAACTGTATTTTTTCTTAAAGATTTATTTATTATGTATACAATGTTCTGTCTGCAAGTACACCTGCAAGTACACCAGAAGAGGACACCACATCTCATTATAGATGGTTGTGAGCCACCATGTGGTTGCTGGGAATTGAATTCAGGACCCCTGGAAGAGCAAACAGTGCTCTTAATCTCTGAGCCATCTCTCCAGCCCTCAGTTGTATTCTTCTATAAATTTAGAGGAGCAGAACAATAAGAAATACTAAACAAAAGTATGGCATTTCTGTTTTTGAGACAGGGTCTCACTTTGTAGGCCAGGCTGGTCTCAAACTTAGTAATTGTCTTTGTGCCTGGGATTATAGATGGCACTATCACACCTGGCCCTATCATATTTAAAATTTATAAAAGAGGGTTGGAGAGATGAGTTAGTGGTTTAGAGCTTTGACTGCTCCCTCTTTTAATGACCTGGGTTCATTTTCTAGCACCCATGGTAGCTCACAACTCTAGTTCCAAGGAAACTCATGCCTACCTCTGATCTTTGCAGGCACCAGGCATGCACATAGTAAAAAATGTGGGATACAGACACTGAGTAGACAAGTGGATTAATTGTTGAACCAAAAGACCCCAGGTGTGTTTGCATGTTTGCATGCTTGCATGCATATTTTTATTTGTTTTATGAGGCAGTCTCTCTATGTAGCTCTAGACTGTCCTGGAACTGGCCATGTAGATCCGGCTGGCCTCAAATTCACACATATGCATGCCTCTCTGCCTCCCAAATCGAGATTAAAGGCATACACCATCATATTGTTACCAGGTAAGGTATTTGTAAATATTTATATAATCAACAATATACTTTTTTTCCACATGGGGAAAAAATTTAACTTGGTTTCCTCATATATATGCCATATATAAAGATCAAATCCAGAATTTAAAAACCTAAAAAAGAAAAAGTACAAGTATGAAAGATGTATCAGGTCTGGAAACATGGTTCAGGTTCAAGGTTCATGACTCAAAGGCCTGTACCACCACCAAGCTCATGTGTCTTTAAAAACAACTAGCTAACACAGAAGAGTATTGTTTTAATCTTGGTTTAGAAGAGATTTACAAAACAAAAAATAATGCACACTAACCAAAGAGATTAAGAGAAAGAAATAAGCTTTATTACCAAAAAATGTAAGAAAACAAAGTAACAGATTGTTTGCAACAGGGTTTCTCTGTGTAGCCTTGGCAGCCCTGGAACTTTGTAGACTGGGTTGGCTTCAAAGATCTGCCTAACAGGCACTACCACCTCGCCCAACCCCAACAAATTTTTCTTTTTAAACTACTATCTCTCTCTTTTTAAAAAAGATTTCATTTATTTATTTTTTATGCAGTGTTCTGCCTGCATATGTGCCTGTAGGCCAGAAGAGGGCGCCAGATCCATTAAGGATGGCTTTGAGGTACCAAGTGGTTGCTGGGACCTGAACCCAAAACCTCTTAACCTCTGAGCCATCTCTCCATCTCTCCATCCTTTAAACTACTACCTCTTGTTATGCTTTGTTTTGTTTTGAGACAGGGTTTCTCTTTGCGGCCCTGGCTGTTCTGGAACTACATAGTGAATTCCAAGACAGCTGGGCTATAAATTAATTTTTTTTTAAAGGAAAACTTTAGATTTTTTTCATTAAAAAAAAAAAAAAAATCTAAACCAGATGACAAATGCCTTTAATCCCAGCACTCAGGAAACAGACAAATCTCTGTAAGTTCCAGGCCAGGCAGGGCTGTTACACAGAGAAACTGCCTTAAAAATAAAAACCAAAACCAACCAACCAAAAACAAACAAAAGAAGCAAAAACAGATTTTTTTTGAGACAGATGTTGCCGATTATTAATATTTATTATTGTTTTATCTTTAAAACAGTGGTTAGTCCTAAACCAGCTGTATACACAAATCACCACATGAGACTAGGATTTATTTAATTAACCTAGAATACATTGCTGGGCAATAGTTACTCCATCCTAAACCTCCAAGCACGCATAGTTTCCTCCCATTCATTCCAAAATTATACTTGCTTTTAGTCATATCTTAGGTATGTTTCCAGGTCCTCATCTCTCAGATCTCTCACCCAGCCTTTCTCCCACTTGCTTCTTTCTCCTTCCCTCCGGACCATTGCTCAGCATTGGCTGGTTGTTTTACTGGCAATACAGAGAACAAATGGTGGCATGTTTACACAAACGAGACAGGTGACGCTTAGAATTAGCATCACCATGCAATGTCCTGACTGAAACCAGATAGCAGGGTAGAGAATCAACATGCGAATGAACAAGGGTAAATTGTATACATCCCACAAAAACATTATACCAACAGACATGGTTTCTCTGTATAGTCTTGGCTTTGTTGAACAGGCTGGCCTCACAGCAATCTGCCGACCTCTCCCTCCCTGAGTGCTGGGATTAAAAGCATGCACCACCACACCCAACATTTGTAAAGGTACCTTTCAGCAATCTAAAATATCCTTTTCTAGAAATGTTTCTGGAATTATCTCTATTTCTTCAGTAATAAAAATCATTTTTTGTGTATGTCTAACTCATTTATTAAATCTTATTTTGGAAATGGAAAAAAAAATAATTGAAGGGCTGATGAGATGCCTCTGTAGGTAAAAACATCTGCTGCCTGAGAGCTTGAGCTAGACTCCCACACCCACACTGTGAAGAAAACGAACTCCTACATACTATTCTGACTTCTCTACATGTGCATACAACCCCTGGTGTACACTCACAAAATAAAATTGTAAGCCAAGAAAATTTTGGAAACTCTGGATGGGTCTGGAAATCAGAAGAACGTTGACAAAACCAAGACTAAGACCTTTAGCATAAATAAAGGCTTTATTGGTCAGTTTGGATGAATGACAGACTGCATAAGCTTAATTAATTGTTTCACACACTCAAGACCCTAGGATGACAGAAAAAGCTAAGCTTATAGGCAATGGGCAATGGGAAGGGAGTGGAAAGGACCTGAAGGCTTCTGAAGGTTAACAAGGCTACCGGGACCGAAACCAACGTCCTAGGAGCAAATCCAAGATGGAAAAGGGATCATCCAAAGCTGAAGATCTTTGGGACACCGGATCTAAGAAAGAAAGTCATATATATTGACAGACTAAACAACCCAGAAGAAAATATCAAAAGGTAGGCATGTTCTTTCCCCAAGGACTTAAGAGATGGCCCCTTTTGAGTCATACTCTTAACTTACCACTTCTGGAACTGCCAGGTGCTTCTTGATGGGTCACTGTGGTCTCTTTCTGGCCCTCACTGTCCACTACAGTGCGATGCTCCTCCACTGTCTGCAAGGAGAAGACCCAATATATTCTTTCCAACTTTAGTATATGTGCTGCCGAAGTGAGCACCCCAATATATTCTTAACACAACTATGTTGAGCATTATCTGGGCAGGTTTTTTTTCCTTTTTTTTTTTTTTTTTTTTGTTTTGTTTTGTTTTCTAAGATAAGGTTTCTCTGTATATCCTTGGCTGTCCTGGAACTCACTCTGTAGCCCAGGATGGCCTCGAACTCAGAGAGATCTACCTGCCTCTGCCTTCTGAGATTAAAAGTATGAGTAACCAGTAGAAGGCTTCTCTGGCCAGTTTTTAAACTGCTCTAGCTCAACTCACCCCATCTGGCTTAGTGATCTTGGTCACAGAGACGCTCTTGAAATATGTTTTGGGCTGGGGCTGAAGAAGTGGACCAAGACCTTCCTGGGAAACCTGGGAGTCAAGATCTGGGAAAGGCAGAGAGATGAAAAGCCAGGAGAGTGGAAGGAAGAAATAGGACAAGTATATCAGGAAGAAACATCTTCAAGAACTTCAAGAAAATGACATGGTAAATGTGCCCTCCCTCCAGACTCACCATTGTCCTCTCTGGCTCTAGAATGGGGAGTCACAGGCCATATATCATCCAACTGTAGAAGAAGCCATACACAGTCGATGAAATGACACCTTCCAATCTGAAACTTAAAGGGTCAGAGACCCCAGACTCCTCCTAAGTTTCAAAACCCCAGAAATACTTCCATTTGGGAAGCTTGGGTTCACACACCTTCCTCCTTAGTTTTATATGGACTTTACCAAACAACAACAACAACAAAAATTCCTGAATTTTCCCTTTGTATTCCATTCTAGCTCCAGTACTACAAAAAGAAAACAGAAGCAACAGGGCTGGAGAGATGGTGTGTAGGTTCAAAATTAAGAACAGCTGTTGCTCATCCAAAGGACATCAGGCAGCTCAGAGGTCCAGGGAATTCGATACTTCACCACTGCGGGCACCTGCACCCACATGGTATGCACATACACAAACAGGCACAAAGACGTACACAAACAAATATTAAAAACAACAAAAATCCCAGCTAACAAATTCAGACGCATAGTCAGGCACATCCCTGAATTTGAGGCCAGCATGGTCTACATGGCAAGTTCCAGGTCAGCCAATGCTACAGAGAGATCCTGCCTCAAAACACATAAACAAACAAAACAGGAAGAGAGGGGAGGAGTCACTCTTGCAGAAGACCATAGTTCATAGTTCCCAGCAACAGCATGGTGGCTCACAGCCATAGTAACTTGGGTTCCAGAAGATTCAAAGCCCTTTTTTGACCTCTGGGGGCACCAGGTACATGTGGTGCAGACATACAAGGAGGCAAAATACTCATAAATACAAAAGAAAATTTAAAAATCTTAGGCTAGGTGTGGTAGCACACATTTTCATCCAGAGGCAGAGGCAGAGGCAGGCAGATCTCTAAATCTAGACAATGAGCTCCAAGTTTCAAAACAAAATGCCCAACAAAGAAAATCCAGATGAATGCACTAATTGGAGGAACTATAGTTCTGACTCTAAGAGACTCCAGTAGGAGTTCTAGTCACTGCATTTCAGGTGCAGACAGAGTACTTACCCTATGAAAAGGTCCCTGGGACCCCCAATCTGGAGCTGGTTTGGGGGATTCAGGTCTTGCATGATTCTCCAAGACCCCCTCAAAGATCCTAGGTTGATGACTATCTGGGTACTTAAGCATTGAGTCCCGCAATGTCTGCCCCTCCCGCAGTCTCTCACCAGGTGTTTCTGACTCAGGACCTGGAAGTTCTGTAGAAAGTTGGTAGTTGATGCTGGGATAGGAAAGAACTTAAAACACTTTAAATCTTTTTGAAATCAATTTTTGCACACTATTCATTCCCAACTATGCAAAGTCTGTTACTTTACCCACTAACCCACTAGAAACCCTCAGTTTCTCCCTCAGGGAAATCCACACACCAGGAGAGTGGGAAGGCAAGGTCCAGGCCCCCATCTCGCTGAAGATGCTATTGAAATCTCGTATTAGATCATCAAAGCCAAAGTTGCCGTGGAACCGCATCCCTCCTCCGGGGCTGAAGCTGAAACCGAATTCCTCTGGTGGCTGAAAATCATCAAATCTATAGCTCTCTCGACCCCGGGTGCCTCTGTCTTCCTCCTCTTCGTCATCATCATCATCATCGTCATCACCTCGAGTCATCCCTCCAAAAAAAGGATCTCTGTGGCTGGGAGTGGAGGCAGATAAGCCACGAGGATTTCAACACCGTCTAAGCCATAAAAAAATCAACCCACGGGCAGCAAAACGGGACAAGGGCAGAGGTCTGGCCAGCTGAAGAAAACTGGAGAGCTGGCTTCAAAACAACGCCGATGATCTATTAGTGTTTTGTATTGTTTCTAAACAGAGCCTCTCCGCACCTCCCAACAGACGCCCCATGGTTCTTCTTCAGCTCCTCCTCCCCCCTTGCCCACAGATTGCCCAAGGACCTGCTCATGGTCCTCTTCCTCAAACCCCCATTGTCTTCTCCGCCCAGGTCCCTGTTGCATCACCCCAGTTGCAGAAAGGTACCGTTTCTGTGCTCTTAACCACCACTTTGGTTAGTGGGGCGGGGTGAGTATTCAAGGCTGAGATTTCTGTCCTCTCAGCAGGCATTGTAGGGAGCGGGAAAGGAAAGAACAAAGCGTCCCCCAGAATACCCCTCCCTATGTCCAGCCCAGAACCAGTCTCACCTCCGAGGTCTAGGAAAGCCGAAAAAGCCTCGGAAAAGATCAAAGAAGCTCATTCCCGTAGGGGCACTAGAAACTTTAACGTTCTGCAGCCCATTGACACGAGAAAATGCCCAACTTGCGCTGCGCTGACGGATACAGCCAGGGCTCAGCGTTCGCTGCCGGAAAGCAAGCACACGACACTGCACTGTCGTAAAAGGGCTGTAACCCGGAGGAGGAAGAGGCGGGGTTGACGGCGCTCCTCAGATACGAAGCTTGTATAAGCTACCTTTCAGTTTTGAGTAAGGGTGGGCGTGCGGAATCACGGATCACATCTCATCTAGGTGATTCTCCTTCCTGCGGGTCAGACAGCCCCCAAGGGGCGTTTCCGTTTCTCCCAGGGATGGTCCCAGGTAGCCGCCAGAGGGAGCGGCCTGCCTGGAGGGCCGCTTTACCCCAGGCTAAGGAAACAGCACAACCTCTCCCCGACCCCCGCGTGTTTTGTTTCTAGACTGCTTGAGGTGACTGACGTCCAATATAGATTGGGCAGTGTTTTACCAAGCTATCAGCGCGATAGGATAGTAGATATTCTCTACTACTGAATAAAGACACGGGAATGCTAGGAATCTCTTTAGATAGTCACGGCCATAAACATTTTTTCAACTTTTGTTTTTTCGACAAAGGGTTTTTGTAGGCTGTCCAGGAACTCGGTTTGTTGACCAGGGTGGCCTCCTGAAGTGCTGGGATTAAAGGCAGTTGACACCATAGACATATGCGATTTTTTCTTTTAAAGGCTTTAAAGTAAAACATGTGGACTAGGAAGGAAGAGAAGCTGCTCAAGAACCAAGACTGCAGTTACGGTAGTGCAAATCCTTAATCCCAGCAGTCTGGCGGCAATGGCAGGTGGATCTCTGTATGAGGCCAGCCTGGTCCACACAATCCAGCCACAGAGCTACAGTGAGACCCTGACTCAAAATACACACCCACCCTTCCCATCCCAGCCAGGATACTTGCAGTTTTGAAGGCTGAAAGTGAATCTCCTGAATCCTTGGCAATATGTTGAGTCTCAGGCTCTTATAAAGAAAAAGGAAACTCCTCTTTCCATGTAACGAAGTCCAAAATCTTTTACTGCACCATGTCCTCACCCCAGGTGTAGCTGTACCATTATCAGCCCCTCTCCAAGAAATTGTAAATTTCTAAGCCACATAAAACAGGCAAGGAAAGGTGTGGTGCTGAGAACCTTTTACCTCAGCACTCAAGAGACAGTGGCAGTCAGACCTCTGAACTTGAGACCAGCCTGGTATCCATACCAAGTTCCAGGCCAAGCAGGGTTATACAGTGAGACTGTCTCAAAAACAAAACCCAAGCAACAAGACCTACTATCGTCTACTTCTGCAAAGGGAAAAGGGCCTAAGCTTTAGTGTTGTCAGCCAACAGCTAATGTTGGCTTCAGACTTCAGAATCCTTTAAAATCCTTAGAATCCCAGTCTTGTCTTTTTTTTTTTTTCTTTTAAATGTCCTTAGCTCCTTCCCCCTTCACTTCCTGAAACTTGCTGCAGAAGACAGTTTCTAGAAGAAATGAAGGTTTGTAGTGATTCTATTAGCACATTAAGGTGAGAGTTCATAAAGGGCAAAGATTTCACTTTATTCCACAGCCTTCGAGCCTGCTAGAAGAGGCCCAGTTGGTACGGGAATACTTATTCACCAAGCTGGTCATCGACGAGAGTGAGGATATCCTAGACGGAGCAAGAATGGGCAGAGGCTGAAGGTAGAGGTTTGGTTTTTTTTTCTCCTTTTATATATATATATATATATGTATATATATATACAAGACACATTAATCCATTAAATTTGAGGACACAGTACAAAAAAAACCACTTCAACTAATCCATCTGTTCATATTTATGACGCCGTGTGTGTGTGTGTGTGTGTGTGTGTGTGTGTGTGTGTGTATATGTGTGTATGTGTTTGGTTTGGTTTGGTTTTCCTAATAATAAAGGAGGAGACTTAGGGCTGTTGGGCTGATATATATTTGGGGGAGGGGTTTCACCTTCCCACCTCACCCATACACCACCAGGGTGAACAGGAAGAAGTGAATGAAAGGCAGGGCCCACAGCAAAGTTTCATAATCTTGAATGCAAAGAGGAAGGAATAAGAGGAAGGAGGGGTGGGGAGGGAGAAAATACAAATCCTATAATACATACAACAGGGTGGGATGGTATAGGAATGGGAAAGACATGAAGCTGAGGTGTGGGATGGGCCGCTGGGGGTGTGGAGCAGCGGAATCGCCCCACATTCTTTTCTCTCTTTGATGCTGTTTCCATAGTTTCCAGGCTGAGAAGCCCTCTCAGAAGATGGGACCGGGAGAAGAGGGTCAGGGCCTCAGTTGGCCCCCCAGCTGTAGCTGTTGTAGGCAGACTTGTTGGTCTGGGGCTTCTGCGGGATGGAGCTGGTCTGGCTACGTTGCCCGCTGCCCGTCTGCAGGGGAATGGGAAGGTTATGGGGAAGGAAAAAGGTGTCTAGTTAGTGGGACCAATCTGTAACATCTTCAAGTGGAAATGTGCAAATAGTCATGCTCTCTCATTTCCTTTACTTAGAACCTACTATGAAGTTTACTTTTCAAGCATAGAAAATTTGGTCAACATAGCCTCTTTTACAAGGTGACTTTTTTTTTTTTTAAACCTTAAAGTAGAGGAAAAATGAAAAGTGGACAAGAAAACTTTGAAGATAAGATGGTGAGTTGGTTCTATTCCTGTTCAGTTGTCTTCCCCACAACCCAATGCCGTGGTCTAAAAAAAAGTCAACTATGAGAATTCTCGCCTTTTTAAAGTGAGTGATCACAGGTGATTACATTTTCACTCATCTCAATGGCTGCCGCAATATAAAAAGCTATCTTTAAGAGCAAAAAAGCCCTCTTCTAGTTGCCCAACCACCTATGTTGGAGCTCTTAAAAGGTCTCTTTTACCACCCTTCAGATCCACCCACCACCACACATTAATGTGAAACCAATTCAGATGAAACAGGAAAGACTTGAGGCATCAGGCTCCAGATGCTGCCCCAAGAATCTTTTCCATTCTGGTAACCAAGTGTTTTCCAGAGTTGGGGAAGGGTAGAAAGATAAAGAGGGTGTTGAGGGGAGAAGAAGAGAGAGGATGGGGAGGCCAGAGAGCTTAGCATAGTGTTTCTGTTTGTGTATCCCGATTTGTGATTTGGTAGGCTTTTCAAGTTATCTGAGACTGTGGAGATGAAATGGGGACTAAAAAAGTTGGTTCAAGCATATTATCAGTCAGTTTCATTACCTGCTCCTCCTGCTGGCGCTGGCAACAGAGAATCATCTGCAAATATGGTAGCTGAGGCAGAACCAGGATATATGGAAAATAAAGGGACAAACTTTTGACAATAGAACTCTACAGTTAGAAGGGAAATCTATAATGTCAGGGAAGGGAGAAGGCTGGGAGAGGTTAAAAGGGAAGGTGTGACCCAGGTCTGACAGGATGAGGACAACTGTGCCATGAGAGGTGGAGGAGAAAGGTACCAAAGGAACTGGACAAAAGGGTTTCAGTCTGGCCCATTCTCTCATGTTTCCTTTGCTAACTGCTTGTGTTATGTGCGCTTGTGTCTGTATGTGCTGTGTGCCCCTGGCTGGCACTGGTGAGGGCTGGGTGAAGGTGGTGGTAAGGAAGGTTAAGAAAAGGAAAAGGGAGGTAGTTTTATGGGATAGGAAGGAAGAGGAAGGGAAAGGAAAAGGCTATTATTACCTGGCCATCCTGCTGCAGGTGATGGTGAAGGATCTGAGAGTGTGGCTGCTGATGGGGGGTCAGAATATGCATAAAGGGGGCAGGTGGGTAGGCAGCAGCTGTGGCTGGATTGATGGGCCCTCCACTTCCTAGGGCTGAAGGCAAGTTGAAGGAGGCAGCAGGAGTACCGGAATGAAACCCTTGCTTCTCAAAGGACTGCTATCCCAAGATAATAGGAGAAATAGTAAAAAGGGATCATCAAAAGAATCCTAGGACTTTCTGACCCAAAACCCCTTATATCCTCAGAAAGTAGCATAGTTAAAAGCAGTAGCACACTTCAGGTCAAATATTCAAGTCTTAGCCCTAGCAAATCAAACACTTAGCCTCAGGTGGATCTCTGGAGTTTGGGACTAGCCTGGTCTTCACAAAGTTCCAGGTCAGCCAGGACTATAAAATGAAACCCTTCCTCAAAATAAATAAAAATAATTTCATGTGAATATAGGGACATTTGCTGACTAGTTTGGGTGTTCCTCCCTTCATGGTTTAGTATAAATTAAAACTCCTTAGGTATTTTAGAAGAAATGAATACAAAGTGAGATATATTGAGCATGGAAGGTGTTGAGCCATAAAAAATGACAACAGACATTCCTGTAGATAACTCAGGAATAACTTCATTCCCACTGTTAGTTATGAACTTATAAACAGTGAAATTAACTAGTTTCCCTTCATTTCTATATTCTCCTGTGAGGTTATGAAAATGGTAGGTAGGAAGTTGGTTGGTCAAGGAGCCAGGGCCACTGACATCACATTACAATTTACCATACTTGTCCTCGACATTTCTCATTTTTTTTCCCCCTCAGAGGACTAAATTTAAAGTCCTACAAAAATTCAAACCTAGAGACAATTCATTTTAGAAAAGATAGGATAGATTCCTGACACTTCTTCTGGGTTGTTCTAACTTCAACTCTACCTCTACTAACTCCATCCATCTCTACTTCCATCCAGACCAGGCACCTACCTGGGTTTTGGAGTACACAGAACCCGAGATATCTGGCACGCCCGTGTTACTGGAGGTGACTGATACACCTAGGGGAGGAGGAAACAGAGAGGATTAGCTCTGTTATCAGCCTAGTCTCTGTTCCTAGGACAAAGTGATGTCTGCAGCCTTTCTAGCTATGGCACTGCAAAGGAATTTTAGTATATTTTTTCCACTTTTACGTCAGTTTTGAGATGTCAGAATTCATGACACAAATGCTGCCCAAGAGTTCTTTTGCCCTTTATAGATACATCTGAGCTGCTTTTTGAGGGAGCAAGGGAACATTAGCAAAATCTTATTAGCTTATGCTTTCAAAGCAAAAGGATGTAATAAACTTAGTGTTCATTGTCAATCAGTCTGCCCAGACTCCGCTTGGTTGTGCCCTTTAAGACTTGGGCCATTGGCTCTTTCTGTTCTATAGACACTTTTGTGGTTCAAAATCCTGGTCACCATGGTGTTTAGAACAGTCCAGTGCAGTCCCCAGAGCACTTATTATTAGTATTAGTTCACTTAGTCTCACTCTTCTGGCTGTCAAAATAGTAAGCTTATATCCTGTGACTTAAAGGGCTGACACAAGATGAAATTCTACTTCTATAGTTTTAATGATATGAGGGGTGAGGACATAGTAAGGAACAGTCTCAGCCCATATAGAACTTAAACAATGTCATTTTCATTACATCAGCTTGTCCATGAAGTAACAGTTACAATCTATACCTAACTTCTCTACCACTGATTTCAAGGAGCCTGGAGTAGTGTAGTATAATCAGTTTTGATTTATTCTCAAGATGTTACCACTACACTCTTCCTTCCTGAGGGTACAGAAAAAGGCATGGGATCAGCTAGCACCTCATTAGAGACATTTAAAAAAAAAATGTAAAAAATAAGTTAATTTAACTAGGATTTAATTCACAATTGAAAAAAGACATTATTATTAGTTCCTGTAAAGATAAAAAGGAAACCAGAAAAACTACATTCTTATGCTTTTAGAAAAAAGTTTCCAGAGTTTCCTTATTCTTTTATTTGGAGAGCACTCAGATGGAGTTTTGTTTTGCTTTTTTTCTGAGAAGCAATGTATTAATCACAATGTAAAAATCACAAGGAATCCTCCATTCACTCACAATTTTCCATACAAATTCCAGAACTAAAATCCTCCTAACCAATGCTTCAAACAAAGGCAGTCTTTAGGAGTTAAGTTCACAATCACTTTAAAATCTTTCAATAGATGGGGTTTCCTTTATGGGTTAAAGACTTAGTCAGCAATTAAGTCCTTTTCTAGCCAGTACAAGGCCCAAAGCTTGACCTCTAGCACCAAGGGAAAAAAATTTAACTATTAAACCCCACCACATCCTAAGTCAAGATAGTGCCCTTCAGAAGGAATAAATACAATCTGAGGGTTGTTTTTTTTTTTTTTGGGGGGGGGGGGGCGGGGGAGAACCACAGAAATAAAGAAAAAATATTTCCCCATCTTCAAAGCCTTAACTATTTGGAAGGCAGAGTAAACAAAGGGAATAATAAATCACTCTTTTGGAGATAGCTGAGATTTTTCTTTCTCAGATGCCTGACAGAAGAACGGGTAACAGGTATGACTTTAAGTTCAGTTACGAAAGGGGCTAAAGCTAGAGGTTTGATGTGGAAGGGAAATGAGCCAGGTTATTTATAATTTTTAAGATAAAAACCAAAGAGACGACTTATCACTAGATAAGTGCATACAGCTGGTTTGGTTGCCCTCTGCAACAAGAAGCTTACTGTGCTTACACAGGGTGGGAGAAATTAACTGGATCCTCAACCTGGGTAGTAAGGAGTAACTTTAGTTCTAACAAACTCCTACCTTGTTTCATTTTTTACCTAAACACAGTTTAGGTGCAGAGATTTAAAACTGTTTATAGAAGATAGAAAGAACTAGAAATGCAGGAGCGGGAAGAGAGAATCCTGTATGGTAGATATAATAGCCTCTATGTAATAGAAAACCTAAAATATATCAGGTATTGTTTTTCCTATTTTCACTAGTTATTCCAGAGATCCACAAACTAGAGTTCTGCTCTTTTTCCTACCCCACATGTCCTGCCTACCCAAACTCAAGTTATATAATATAAAAATCATTACAAAAACAGTGTAGGTGGTAAGCAGAAGAAACAAGAAACCATTTCTCTTACTTAACATAGTAGCAACTTGGAAAATTGGTTTCACTCCATAGGACCGAAGTGTAAGAACTACAAAAGGAAAGCTGAGTATCTGGTTTTCAGTTAACCAATGGTGGTGGTCTAATTGTTCAAATTTATGCTATAAACCAGACATTGTACTGGTCAGTGAGTGCATGGAATCAACATTTCCACCAGAATGTCTGACCAAACATGTTCCACACATCTTTGGCTACATCCACGAATAAAAAATAACTAATAATTCACAATCTCTGAAAAGCCATCAAAGGACCATGAACAATGTTCCAGGCTAGCACAGTTTCCACAGAGCCTGAGTCATCAACTAAGTGATCTCTTAATGACCTGGTCAGCTATCAATCAGCCACTCAGCCTTTGAGAACCAGATGTAAATATTAAGCCTTGGATGATACTTCTCTAACAACAGCTTTGAACACCATCTCGTTTGCCTTTCACCATAACGTGACACTAACTTCTTGTCCTTTCCCCTCAGCCTATATCAGAGGCAAGGAAATGATCTACATGAAAAAGTAAAGACATAAGAGCATGAGAAATCAGTTTTGTTGTTTTGTTTATTTATAAATAGTTTTACCAACCAATCAATAGGCTGGAAACAGGCTGTTTTCCCTCCACCCAAATTAAAACCACTATACTGAAACACTAACAGCTCTTTGGCTATACTGGAGATTGATTAAAAAGGCCACCCTCCACCCTTTATCCACAATACAGCATTGGCTCCTAGTGTCCAGAAAGACATGCACGGAAAGAACGCAGAGTTAGCTAAAGAAATACCACAGTTTATTGAAGACTACAAATATTTTGTTACAAGTTGGAACTACATGCCTTCCAGAAATCAAAAGCAACAGCAGGTGTGTGCATTGATGCTTCGGAGGTGCTGCACCGCTCGAACTCGAAATGGGTAAGACAGGGTCAGACACATAGGGGAGAGGGAAATGGGGAGGGGCAAGTTCAAAAGCCCAGAAGGTATCCACCAACTCATTTCCCCAAGCCACGCAGGCCATGGCCTCAGCTCAGCAGGCTCTCCTCAGTGGTCTGGTTTCTGAAACAAGACTTCAGTGCAAATTTATACACACACACAAAACACAGCCCCCAGGCTTGGGCCAAATTAGCTCTCAGCCGTCCAGAAATGCTTGTAAGGGGGTGGATATTTTCTTCCTAAAAGGAATCAAATACATAAAGATAAATGAATTTGGAGGTTGATGAGGAACAGAATGACAAGAGCCCTCTGTTGGGGGTTGGGAACTGGGGATTCTAAAAAAGCTGCTATAGCAAATTTCTAAAATCTTAGGTAAAAAGCTAAGAGTTTCAGAGTCAGTTTCCAACTGTTGTCAATCACATACCTTTAAAAATATTTGAAACTGGACCACACAGTACTTAAACCTAATGCTAAATTTTGGGATGAAGCCACTCCAAGTCAAAAGCTTATACCTCTCTAGCCACTAAAAATTAGGCTAGGCCTTACTCAGTAGCCTTAAGAAGTATGGTATTAGTTCTCAAGAGGTTCTTCAAGATTTTTAAAATGTGTTATCATGACCCAGTCTTAAAGGTCTCAGTTCAAATCTCCACTATCTATTCCTAAACCTATTTGTTGGCTTCTGTGCTCAGTTCTCCAACTACTGAGAAGCTTGGCTATTTACCCACCCAGAGCCATAAAACAATGAGGAGCACTGGTTGATCCCTCTAAATCCCCCAAACTGTAATAATAAGGCTGCAAACTGTTAAAGGTAACCCTGAACTGTAACCCCTAGCAACTGCCGCAACCACCTCCCAGATTCACCTAAAAGTCATTAAAAAATTTACATGGGATGTTTCCAGTGTCTCCTGGAGCCAGATATACCTATTATACCTATTACTATAGGTATAATATTACTATAGTACTCATGAGACAGTGACAAAAGGATTGCCGCAAATTTGAGGCAAGCCTGTGCTTCAGAGACCTTGGTATCAAAAACAATACAAAACAAAAAAACCAAACAAGGCAGATGTGGAGGCGCACACCTTTAGTCCTAGCACTCTGGAGGCAGAGGCCGACATATCTCTGTGGATTCCAGATCACCCTGGTCTATATATTGAATTCCAGGATAGACAGGGCTAAATAGAGAGACCCTGTTTCAAAATATAAAAACAAACAAACAAACAAAAACCCATAAATTAAAACATTAAAAAAAAAAAAAAAAACCCTACAAAGCCAAAACTTTTACATCCTTCAAAAGTAAAGCACAGATATCAGGTATAGAAGCAAGAACTACGCTACACATGTCCATAAAATCCCTACACTTTGTTCCCTGTCATCAAATGTGCAATAGGACTTTGGAAGAAGACTAGCTCTACAAATGAAGAAATCTAAGGGATCAAGTCTCATTCTAATGAGTAGCTGATCATGACTACTCATTTTTCTCCACACTGTAGGTCTTGTAGATAGAGAATTTAAAAAGGGGAGTCATGTAACAAAAGTAGTGCTACAACACATTTATGGCAAACCTATTTTACAGTCTGTTATTAGGAAACTCTTCAATATTCTTCCACTCTTAGTGCCATGCATACTATCATTTTCCCTCAATGACACTTCAATGATTTCTTGGGGGCCCTGTCTTCTCACTCAAACTCAGATCAGCCAATACATGCCCTTTGAGCATTCCCACTGTGAATACAGGATACAAGTACTACCATAAGCTCTTCACTGTTACTGTCCTCAGACACCTAAGCCAGCCAAACAATGATAGTCATATGTGGAGAGTTAGTATATCCTCACTGACTTTCAAGTACCAAGTCTTTCTCCCATCTAGTAATAGCCCACACAGAGCACTAAGCAAGGGCCAAAGGGAACTTACCAGTGTTGTATCCATGAGACCCATATCCACTTGGTTGTTGGAAAGGGGTGGCTGAGGCATTCACACTGACATTCACACCATGCTGCTTGGAAGAGGTAGGAGCCACCTGAAGAGCAAAATGGACAGAAATGGAATGAAACAGGAATAAATAAACAGCATCCGTCTCATTTGTCCTAATCCAAAGACTGCACATTTAGGTAGATACTTATCCTAAGGTAGCCTGGCCACAGATTCAATAGTGAACTGTGATCCTTACTGATTGTGGTTGAATGAGAAATGTCCCCCCCAAATGCTCATGTATTTAAGTATTTGGTCGCTTGCTGCTTGAGAAGGCATATCAGTGGGACAGCATTTAAGAGTTTGTGCCCTGCCCCACCTTCCTGTTCTCTCTACTTCCTGCTCCTGGCACCTCATCATTATGGACTTTCCCCCTTCAAAATATAAACCAAAAATTAACTTTTTCTTTTGTAAGTTGCTTTTGGTCATGGTATTTTAAAATAACAGAAAAGCAACTGATACACTAATGTTTTCAGAATTGACCCAAGAAGTCAAGAAGTAGAGTGGTTTGGAAATAGACAATGGGTTGCAGGGAAAGGAGGAGGCAGCAAAGATATAGCATATAAAGTCCTCTGTTGGCTAACTCTAATATCATCCAATCATTACTCTTAATAAAAATCCCATAACCCTTCATCTCAGGCCAGAAGTGGGCCAAAGATAAAAGTTATATTCAAGTTATCCTCATGTATTATTAAGGCGTTACATAGCAGTGAAAGCAGCTAGGATGGTATCCAGAATTTGGGATCCTTTACAATAAGGAGACCACAGCCAGTCAGTTACTCACAGGGAACACAGCAGGCCCATACTGGAAGGTGCTGGGGAGGCCCGGGACCCCTGTGTAGTATGGCAGGCTTGTGTAACTGTAGCCAGGAGGCAGCGCCGGGTTCAGGAATGTCTGCTGCGTGGTGTGGTGAGTCTGCGTCTGGTTCTGTTGGGGTTGGGCCAAGGTTGTGGCTGGGGCTGGGGAGGAGGCATCCCCACGGCCAAATTTGGTGAGGTCACCTATGACAAAAAGGGCTAGCTGTAAACTATAATGTGCAGAGACTCCCAGAATGAAACCTCCCCATGTTCCTCTGCTAAGTTGTTTTCTTTCATCTCCATTCCACCCTCTTTTGCTATCCCTTGCTAATCCAAGGCTTGAAGGACAGTAATAGTTGTGGGAAAATAAGACACTGATCAGTCATGCAAAAACAAAAATCTAAAGACTAGCAAGGCAATGAGACTGTCACTGTACATGGGGTAAAGTGGTACAGGGCATACTGACAGGCTGTTCAATAATACTTCCTGGGAAAAGGTGGAGACAAGCCAATAAATAAGTAAATAAACAACAACAAAAAATCCCACCAAAGTTAGGAATCTAGCTCATAGTGCTTAGCATATGCTTAACATGGTAAAACCCAGAACCATAATGCCTGGAAATAAGGTGACACAAAGTGATACATAAAAGAAAACGATGTCACAGGCACATATGTAATGAGATTATGACTCTCCTAGCCTTGATTTATTATATCCATGCCAATGGGTTGTGGGGAGAAAAAAAACCCCACAATTCTGCCAAAAATCTTAATTATGGAACCCTTCCTGCTACTAATCACATCTCTACCTGCAATCCTAATACATGTCCCTATATTCAACTCTATCCCAGTCCTACCAGAATAAGGGTTGCTGGCCAGGCTACCATCCCTCCCAGTAAGTGGAGTGGTGGGTGTGGGAAACGGGATACTGTAGTAATCCTAGAACCAAAATAAAAGAGCACAGATTAAATTCCACTTATTCTCCAGCATGAAAACTACAAGATGAGAGGAAGCAGGAGAATGCTGGTGTTTTGCAATTTACCCAGTTACTGACTACACAGGTTAGAGCTCACATGAAAACCAATTAATCTTTCATACACTGTCCCACCTGCCTGGCCCTGAGCAGAGTCAGACAAGTTCTACGGATATGATCATTGAAGTACACATTAAGGTCTAGCAGGATCAAAAAGGTTTAATGTTATATAGATCCTCACAGCTAATTTTGAAAAAGCAGTTTCTTCTTTCTGTCCAAGCGCTTAAGAAGCTGAGTGTGGAGCCGGAGAGTGCTTGTAACTTTGATCTCAGCATCCATGTAAAAAGGTAAGGTATCATCATGGCATGACCATAACAGTAGCAAGGAAGGTTGCGTGTGGAAAGGCAGAGTGGGTAGCAGGATACACTCACTATCCTCCTCTGGCTCCTGCATGCATATACACTGCATGGGAGGCAGAGGCAAGTGTGTTGTGGATGTAAGTATGTTTTTGTTTTGATTGCAGGTATATGATATGGGACTGATTCAGATGGTCCACAGCAGCAAACTATTTGCCTCATGTGGGCTCTGAAAGGGACTCTTTGTAAGCTTCAGATAATTGAATTCTGAGGACTCTCAGAACAAATAAAGGCCACAGCCCAGAGAGAAAGGGGAGTTCTGAGAAAGAAGAAAGCTGCTGATGCTCTCACACCACCGCTCCTGGTTGCTGTTGATGCACTTTGAGGAGAGGAAATCAGAGATATCCTGAAATGAAGATTGGATTTTCTCCAAGGAACCTGTTGATCCTAACCAGCAGAAAAGTAGCTAAAGAGAACTCCACCCCTTCTCCCCACTAACCTCCTTTCTATTTTACCCGGTATTGGGGTGTTGGAAGGGATTGGGGTAGAGACAGAAGAGGCATAAGAAACTCAAAATAGTATAAAAAGCAATGCTTTCAATTGGAGCCCAATATGGGATGCCACTTGTTAGCACTATTTTATTTTGGTTTCTTATACCTTTTTTCCTCCCTTCTCTACCCAAATGCCTTCCAACACCCCAGTACCAGGTAAAAGAGAAAGGAGGTTAGTGGAGAGAGGGGCAGAGTTCTCTTTAGCTACTTCCTGCTGGTTAGGATCATCGGTTCCTTGGGGGAAGTCCAATCTTCGTTTCAGGGTTTCTCCCAACTTCTCATCCAATTATATCAATGGTAACCAGGAGCAGCAGGGGGAGCAACAACAGCTGTCTTCTTTCTCAGAGCTCCCAACACTCACTGTGCTCTGGCTTTTATTTCCTCTCCATGGTCTTCAGAATTAGAATATCTGTAGCTGGGAAAGAGGCCCTCTCAGACCCCACACGAGGCAAATAGTTTGCTGTTGTGGACAATCTGAATCAGTCCCAAAACATTTGACCTGGGACCAAAACAAAAACATGCTTAAATCCGTAACACAGGTGGATCTTCAAAGTTTGAGAGCAGCCTAGTCTAACTACATAGCGAATTCCAGGCTAGCCAAAGCTACCTAGTCCTGGCTATGTAGACTGAGAGCTGGATTTAAAGGCATGTGCCACCACACCCAGGCTCCTGTCTCAAAACAAAAAGCTGTGTATAGTGGTGCTCCCCAAAATCCCAGCACTTTAAGATTTGGAAGGCCAAAGCAGTACAATCACTAAGGCCAGTCACAGCCTACATAGTAAGTATCTGTCGCAAAACAACAAAAAAAGCTGGGGCCTGTAATCTAACTAGTTGGAGGCACAAGTCAAGTCTTAGGCCTTCCTAAGATACAAAGGGATTTCAACACCAGCCTAAGCAAGTTAGTGAAACTTAAGGCTCAGAAGTACAGCATTTGCCTGAAGTGCAAGAGGCCCGAGGTTTGATCCCTGGCACTATAAAAGTCTTAAGACTGACCAGGCATTGTGGAGTACATCTTTCATCACAGCTCTCAGGAGGCAAAGGCAGGTGGATCTCTGTGAGTTTGAGTTTAGCCTGGTCTCAAATGGAGTTCCAAGACAGCTGGAGAGAAACACAGAGAAACTGTCTCCAAAAACAAAAACAAGCAAAATAAAAACCCACCACTACCACCAATACCTTAGGACATTGAAAATATCTTCTCTGAATTAGCTGGCTAGAGCTCCCACTAATTCCAATTACTCCAGTAATACTGTCAAAATCACCTGGCCATGAGCTGAGTGTAAAGGCATAAGGTATACCATTCTGGGGATTCAGGAAAACTCATCAGTAAATAAAGATAAAAAGAGGAGAGTCAGAGAAACAAAACAAAACAAAGAAAATCAAGAAAAGCCACAAAGGTTGAGTGTGGTGGTACATGCCTTTGATACCAGTACCCAGTATACATAGCTAGGACTACAGAGAGAGATCCCCTTATTCAAACAAACAAGCCAGGGGTAGTGATACATGCTTGTAGTCCTAGATACTTAGGAAAGTGAGGCAGGGAAATATGAAGCCCAGTAGTTTGAAGATATCCTGAAAACCATGGTAGGATACCTCCCCCATTATTAAAAAAGGGTAAGAATACAGTTTAGTAGTAGAGTACCTACCCAGCATGCATAAAGTCCTAGGTGCAACCAGAAGGGTCTCAAATAACAGTAATAAGATAGAACAGGAAATTGATGTTGATAGGAAGCATGTTAACAGTTTTCTTAGACCATTAGAGCTGCAGCTATGTAATAAATACTTTGCTATATTGATTCAGTCCCTAGTATTTATACAAATATATACATGGAAAAAAAAAAGCAGACAGACTGAAAAACAGATGACACTGATTGAACATCTGAGAGTCCATCGATTTTGTTCAGCTTTTTTTCTTTTGTGAAAGGAGTTAATGTAGCCTAAGCTGGCTTTGAACAAACTATGTAGCTGAGGCATGTTTGAACTCTTGGTTTTACTGCTATCACTTCTCACAAGCTGGGATTATGGGCCTGAGACACAACTGATTTCAACATTAATTTTAATGTTTTTGTTAGGTTGTAGTAGCACACAGCTTTAATTCCAGCGCTGGAGACACAGAGGTCTGTGAGTGTGGATTTCTGTGAGTGTAAGGCCAGCCTGGTCTACAGAGCAAGTTTCAAGACCACTGGGACACAGCAAAACCCTGTCTCACTGTCCCCCACCCTCAATTTAATGTTCTTTTTCCAAATTTTTATTGTATATACTCACCAATGGAAATCTTGTCTGGAGCATCTGTAAATCATCATAACCATATACTTGTGGCTGCAAACAGACATTTAACAACATTAATGGGAATTAGCCATGATGGTAGCAAAAGGCAAGATAAAATTCAAAAGAACATTAATCCTCTATCTTAGAACAAGGCAGAATATTTCTTTCTGTTTTCTTAACATGGAAAATAAGGCTGACATCAGGGCACCAGTAGGGAAGAATGGGTAGAATCAAATCCATGAGCAGTAAGCTTTAATTTGTATTGAGTAGTCAACTGTCTCTTTAAGACTTTAAAACCTGGGTTGAAATTTATCTTTCCTGGAAGAATTCACATTTTATTCTTATTTCCCAATATTTCTAGGTAAAAAGTGTTACTGTTAGAAAGTATGCAGTATGACCTGTTACACAGAGAAAACAAAGTATGAAGTATGGGGGCTAGAGGGGTGGATCAACAGTTAAGAGGAATGGCTACTCTTCCAGACCCAGGGTTGATTCCCAGCATTCACAAGGTGGTGTACACCTATCTGTAACTCTAGTCCCCAAGGACCCCTTTCTGCCCTACGGAGGAACCAAGTACACATCCAGTACACAAACAAAACACTCATACACATGAAATAACTTATTTTTTCCCCCAAGACAGTGCTTCTCTGTGTAGTCCTGGCTATCCTGGACTACCTTTGTAGACCAGGCTGGCCTCAATCTCACAGAGATCCACTTGCCTCAGACTCTGTGAGTGCGGAGATTACGGGCATGTGCCACTGTGCTCGGCTAACATTTTTTTTTTTCAAAGTATGCAATGTGGGGCTGTAGAGATGGCTCAGTGATTAAGAGCACCTGTTTGGTTCACAAAGGACCTGAGTTCAGGCTATACAACAACTCATTACCATGAATAGTTCCAAGGGATTTGATGTCCTCTTTTGACCACAAAGAGCACATATATAAACACAGCAAAAGATTCATGCAAGCAAAATAAATAAATAAATAAATAAATTAAAGTATGCAATGTAAAAGTGATTAAGTGTTGGGAAGAAAGAAGTTCAAGAAGTAATGAAAGGAAAAAAAGAATGGAAGGGTGATATGATCAAAATGTATTATACACATGTACACATGTATGGAACTGCCAACTAATAAGTTATTAAAACAAACAAAAAAGCCAAGCTGGGAGGCTCATGCCTTTAAACCCAACTCTCAGGAAACAAAGAAAGATCTCTGAGAGTTCCAGGCCAGCTACATAGTGAGATCCTACCTAAAAAGACAAAAAAAGTTTAAGACTGCTATTTGGATATTCTATCTGTCTATTATCTAAACTTCTTCCCTAAGAATAGGTGGCTTTTTTTGTTTTGTCATTTTGAGATAGGGTCTCACTGTGTAGTGCTAGGTGGCCTACACAAACTCACTTAGGTAACCAGGCTGGCCTTCCCTCTGCCTCCACTGGGATTAAATACATGTCACCACACCTGGTTTTCAAAATAGGTTTCTCTGTATAGCCTTGACTGTGCTGGAACTCACTCTGTAGACCAGGGTGGTCTTGAATTCAAATCTGCCTGCCTCTGCTTCCCAAGTGCTGGAATGCCCAGGAAAACAGGGCCCTTAAAATTTTTATTAATTAATTTTTGAGGCAGGCTCTTATTACTTAGCTCTGTCTGTCCTGAAATCTTCTATGTAGATAAGGCTGGGCTCGAACTTATAGATACATACCTGCAACTGCCTCCTAAGTGGCAGGATTAAGGGCATTTGACAATACACATAGCAAAAATATGTTTTAAAATAAATTTTTTAATAAATATTTTACATTTTAGTGGGTATTGAATACTTGAAGGTGACAAGGAATGCCAGGTAAAATACTACTACTGTCAGTCATTATTTCCAGAGTACTGAATTTGAGCTCTAAATAGGTTGGAGAAAGCAAAGATCCACAGTGGTAGAGAATCAATAGCACTATAGAAAATAACATAGAAACTATGTATTCTGCCTTTGATGCTCGATATCCAGATTGTATTTTACACAGAAGAAATAATCAGCAAAGGGCCTTGTCTAAGTTTAGTTCTTCCTACAAAAACTATTACATTTTGAAGGATGGGGCCAGGAGAGATATCTCAGAAGTTAAGAAGACCCAGATCTGATTCCCAGCACTCATACAGGGGTACCTACAATTGTCTGTAATCTGAGTACCATGGGATCTAATGCTGGCCCTCACAGGCACCAAGCACACTATGGTGTATATGACATACTTGTAAACAAAACTCCCAGATTCACAAAAGCAAACAAACACACAAACCCTGCTGCTTTTACTGGCTAGTATTATATAGCTTAGAAAGGAAGATGATTGTTACCCAATGATGCAAGCCTAACTGGAACCTGAATAGAGGTGAAAAGGAGAGAAAAACCCTAAATCCTCTTATCTTACACTTAGCGCGCGCGCGCGGACACACACACACACACACACAAATTAAAAACCTTTTTGCCCAAACGTGGGTACCACTCATTTATTCTGCTTTAATTACTGTCTTCCATCTGAAGCCAGAGCTAGAAGGAAGAGTCCCAGCATCCTTGCTCTGTAGAGAAGAGCCTTCAGTCCCACTTACCGGGTAGGCGTGTAACAGCCCTGGAGCCATAATATATGGATTAGGCAACAATGGCGGGACTCCAGGAGGAAGGTTGGGAGGAGCTTTTCCTAAAACAGAACATTTTTATGCTGTTATACAATTTACTGTCTTCTCAATCCTAGAGGAATGCCACCCACTTAGGCAAAGGTACCTGAAGTCGTAGCAACTGAGCTTCGAGTTGAGGCTGTGACAGTAGAGTTGCTGCCCAGGCTAAGGCCCAGACTACTGCCACTATTCAGACTGGAGGAGACACTGACAACTGGAGGAGGTGCAGAGACGGTGCTGGACGTGGTAGAGAAAGTGCTGGAGGAAGAATGGAGATTCGCCTCATTCTCCACACTTGTGTGCTTCAAAGAGGAGCAGTGGAAGATAGAGGGAAACAACGATTAGCAACAGGCCAGGAAAGATAAGCAATTCATGATCTCATAAAATCTGAAATTTAAAAGGCAACCAGGGAGCCGGGGGTGGTGGCACATGCCTGCAATCCTAGCACCTGAGGAGGCAGACACAGGTCAACTGCTTTGAGTTCAAGGCCAGCCTGGTCTACAAAGCAAGTCCAGGACAGCAAAGGCCACACAGAGAAACCCTGTCTCAAAAAACCAAAATCAATCAATCAAAAGATAAAAAAAAAAATTTAAAAAATAAAAAAATAAGGCAACCAGGATTCCTGCGGCTAAGATAAAAGGAAACTAGCTACATGCTCCTCACAACTGCCCACTGACCATCATCAGCCTGTTAGAAAAACAGCAAAATAAATGCAAACAAATTCCATAGGGACTAACAACACTGGTTAGTAAGGAGGAAAAGCTTAGAACTAAAAAGTGCATCACAGTCTTTCTTTCCACACTTTACTAGTAAAACTCACACGACCAATTCATGAACTAGGAGAAAGTACCAGCTTTGACTTTAAAACAAATTTGAATAATTTTGGAGAGAGACGTCTAAAAAATCCTTTAGACCTCATAACTTTTCATAGGCTCCTGTAACTTAACACCTTATCATAAGTAACCCCAGCTTAATACCTCACAAATGGAGTTACAAACTGTACAGTAATTCCTTGACCTGGAGCTCTCATCTGGACACTTTAATAAAGATGTCCCGCTTCACACAATTTTAAAAGATACATTTAGTATTTCCCAGGCTAAGAACAGAGATCGTTCTATCATTGTTTTGTTGCGGGCTTTTTAAATTTTCTTTTTTTATAGTTTTAAGAATTTAACCCAGGGCCCTAATGAATGTTAATGATGAACACTATCACTCTCATGCCTCCTTTTCTTTCTCTCTTTCTTTTTTTGGAGATAGGATTTGAGAACTCCAGGGTGTCCTGGAACTCACTCTGTAGACCAGACTGGGCTTGAACTCAGAGATCTGCCTGCCTCTGCCTCCAAAGTGCTGGGATTCCACCACTGCCTGTTAAGTATACCAGGTTTTAAAAAGGTGTATGTTCTTTTGCATTTACAGAGAACATAAAGCCCCTACATATTTTCTTCTGTGAAAAGAAACAGGCTGATACTTTTAGTTTAGTTCCGGAAGTGTTCTGGATTCTTTTGGCTTCCTGATATCCTTTTACTCCTTTCCCTACAGCCTCAGTTACGTCATAAAGAAAATTTCAAGAAATCCCTTACTGGCTGTTCCAGGTAAATTAAATCCATGTCTGTAATGCCAACACGAAAAGGACAGAAACAAGGGGAACTTTTCCATGAATTCAAAGTTAGCCTGGTCTACACTGAGTTAGAGGCCAGACAGAGCAAGACCGGCTACATAGCAAGACCGTGACTAAAGAGAGAGATGGAAAACCAATCAAAGAAACAAAAGAACAATTATAACTTGGGACAATCTTAGGGTTAAAAAATTAAGATCACGAATTACTTCCTCGAAAGCACCATACTTACCAAGAGAGTGGATGTTGAAGTACGCCCAGATGATGTTGATGAAGAAAGGGTATTCTGCTGTGTAGATAACGCACTGTAAGGAAGAAAAAGTTGCCATTAACACAATGCTATGGTTACCTGACCTGGAGCTCCAATTAAGAACCACAACAAAAAGAACAAACTGACAAAACCCAGAACACAGAAACAAGATGTCTGAGACCATATTGACATATTCAATGGCTAGTGTTCAGGGTCATGAACAATCATAGCAAGAAAAGATTCTAAAAGCAGAAAGATTCCTTTGTCTTCACTTCCCACAAAAGCTGGGCTAATGTCATCTCTGACAGGCAGAATAATCAAGACCAAGCCAGATAGCTCTGTTACTGAAACACTCAATCCCAACCTAAATTTTCAACCCAAATCACCTGCTGTGTTGTGTGGTGGTGGTATTTGGAATCTCCTCACTGTGGCTCAAGCCACTTAAGGAGGATGAATGCTGATTGGCTGTCGTCAGTAAGGAAGCTGCAGGTACTGTTTCATTGAGAGAGGGTATACTAGAAGTGGAAGGTGAGTCAGATTTCACTGCAGAGCTTGTAGCACCTGGAGACAGAAAAAGATTTCCCTTCATCAGAAAACAGGGGATGTCTGTGAATAAAGAAAAACTACATTCCTCAACTACTCAAAAAAAAAAAAAAAAAAAAAAATGGTGGGAGTCAATATGATGAGTTCAACTCTTTTTAAATTTGACAATTTTTAAAAACTGACAAAAGTTGTTAACACAAACTTCATTTGCCCAGTGAAGGAAATCAATGGAATTACCAATTTTAAGGAAAAGGAAAAACAAAAATACAAAACCTAAAAAACTAACAAAAATTCTAGACTGTGGAGACAGCTCAGTGCTTGCATATGATAAATCGGGCCTGGGTTCCATTCTTAGCACCACACAAACCATCTAATTCCAGTATCCCAGTAGAAAATGAGAACAAACTTGTAAAAGTTGTTCTCTGACATCCATGAGAGCTGTGGCATGCACGTTTGTAATCAAAGACACTCAAAAAAATAATAAAATTAAAACTATATATATATACATATACATATATGTATATATGTATATATATATATATAACATAATTTGTTACGTATGGCGCCTGTAATCTAACTCATGGGAGGCGAACATAGAATAATCATGATTTTGAGACAAGCTGTGGCTATAGAGTCAAAGTGTGTTTCAAAAAAATCAAAGATGGCTAGAGAGATGGCTCAGCAGTTAAGAGTAAAGGCTGTTCTTCCAGATGATCTGGGTTTGATTACCAGCACCCACATGGTATGTGTGTTCCAATTCCAGAGGATCTGGTGCCTTTACACTGACATAAATGCAGACAAAACACTAATTATGTATTAAAAAAAAAATGATATAGGACTGAGAGATGGCTCAGCAATTAAGAACACTCAATTCTTGCAGAGAACCCAGGTTCTATTTCCAACAACCCACATAGCATCGACTGGCCTTCACAGGCACTAGGCACAACTTGGTGCACACATTCACACAGGCAATACCCATACGTATAAAAAAATAATCCTCAAAAGATACAGTGAAAGCCAACTATGGTGGTACACTGATTACGAACCCAGCACTTGTCAGGCTGAATTAAAGTACTTGAGACCAGTTTGTGTCACAGCAAGACTCTCTATAAATTGATGGCCCAGAGGTTAACAAAGGCTGCTCTTATTGAGGACCTAGGTTGCATTCCTCACACCTACTTGGCAGCTCACAACTGTCTGCTACACCAGTTCTATGGCATCCAATGTTCTCTTCTGGCATATTCTAATACCAGGCACACGTTACACATGTACACATATCAGCAAACACACACACAAATACATGTCTTTAATCCCAACAGTTGGGAGGCAGAAGTGGGTACTCTTCTCTTGTAAATTTGAGGTCTACACAGCACATCCCTATCTTAAAAAAAAAAAAACAAAACATTCCACTTTGAGGAAACCCACTAAAACTGAGAAGAAGCCTAGACAACACTTACCTTCAACAGATTGCGTGGTCTGTAACTGCGTGGCCTGCACAGAACTGAAACCATTCTGGAGCAAAAGGAAAAAAAAATGAGCAAGAACAGACAAACTTGTAAGAGATGTCATGAGTCACCTGGCTCAACTGTTAAGAGCATGTATTAACCTTGTAGGGGACCTCAGTTCAGTCCCCAGCACACATACTGGACAACTCACAACCCTCTATAACTCGAGCTCCAGGGATTATCTAATGGCTCTGGCTTCATAAGGCAACAACATGCATGTGCACATGGACACTGCCCCATCCAATAATTTAAAATAAAAATTCTTAAGACCTATCCTGCTAGACAAGTACTCCACACCATCTTTGGTATACGTTATACCTTTTACCAGAGTAAGGTAGATTTACTAGTATATATGTACGCTGAAGTCTAGTAATCACATCTTCCATGAGGAAAGGACAGGTATTTGAGACAGTTTTTGCTATAACCAACAAATCTTTATTGCAAAGAAAAAGGAATGTTCCGGCTCTTGAGTATCCTCCACATTTGCTGAAAAGAACTCTTAGTTTACCAATCACAAAAATGTGCTTTGTCAGCATCTCAGTCGGTACCTCCAAGACTGTAGCACCATTTCCAGAAAAGTGAAATAATAATATTCAAGGGACTTTTACCCACTACTCTGCTAACCAAGGCCCAGGGAATTATGAAGCTACTACCTTAGCCTGAGTCAGATCCTTTTGGGGTGATGAAGAGATGGAGCTGGGATACCGCCGCGTCTGTGTGGATCTCTGTTCATATAGAGGGCCCTGAGCATTATTTTGGGAGGTATAAGTTGTTGACTGAATCGGGCCACTCTGATAACCAGACTCTTGACTCTGGTTAGATGAAACTGTAGATGAAGACTCACTGTGGGAAATGAAAAGAAAAACCTTAGGAAATGGCAGCGATCTTCAACTGGAATTAAATAATTTCAACTAAGAAGAAACTTAACAAAGACAAGAAGAGAAAATTCCCACAAAATCAGACACTTGGGAGACGAAAAAACTCAGGTGCCCTTATAACATGAACCTTGGGCACAAAAATGTCAACTTTCGATCAATCTCATTTTAGGAAATTTTAAGTTCTAGGATCTCAGACAACCTTATCAAAGACTATTGGTAAAGAAGTGGAGACAGGAGGTTTTCTAGAGCTTAGTGGACAGCCAAAACCTTATCAAAGACTATTGTGTGGTGGCACAAACCTTTATTCCTAGCACTTGGGAGCCAGATATAGGAAGAACTCTAAATTCAAGGCCAGCCTAATTTACAGAGTGAGGTTTAGGACAGCAAGGGGTACACAGTGAAACCCTATCTTGAAAAAAGAAAAACAAAATAATTCTTAGATTTATGTGTACCAGTGTTTTGCTCACACGCATGCCTGTGTATCATGTGCACCCTGAAACTGGAGTTGTGTAATAGTTCAAATCAACATGTGGTGCTGAAAATCAGGTCCTTTACATGAACAACAAGTGAACTTAATCACTACGTTATTTCTTCAGCCCCCTTTTTGGGCAGGTTATCAATAGGTAGCCCTGGCTAGCTTTGCACTTAGAGAAATGTACCTGCCTCCTGAGTGCTGGGACTAAATGATTGCACCACCAAGCCCAGCCTGTCTTTCTTGAAATTTTCTTCTTAAAAACAAAAGAGAAAAAGAAGTTTAATTGAAATGTTTTATTCCAATAGCAGATCGTCACTACTTCCTGTAACAGCATCTGTTCTCATCTCACATACTTCCCCATTCCCTTTTATGAACCACAACTGCCCTCCAAATTTTTCTTTTAAATAAAATCTTTATATGCACCAGTGGCATTTATGACTCATTTGGTCTGATCTAGACTAAAGCCAGATTTAAATTAAATGTTTTAAATTAAGGAAAAATTGTCCCCATCAAGTTTCTCTAAGATTGTTTGTGTAAGATGGTGTTCCTTGATTACTTATCAGAGAAGATAGAAAAGGCTATTTTCACTTCCTTTAATGGTTATAATTTTTTTTAAATTAATGCTTCCTTAGTTCATGTTTTTTCTTTTTCACATCCACAGTCCAACAGCAAAGGCCTGAAATAAAGCTCTTTCACTGCAGCAGATGCAAAGGTACTGTAAGAGGAACTATATTATATCATTCAGAACCAAATAAAGCTTAAGGAGCTAGAAAGATGGCTCAGTTAGCCATCCAACAATGAAAGCCTGATCTGATATTAAGCATCTACAAAAAACTAGGAAGACACCTATAATCTCAGATCTCAGTACATGAAGAAGTGGAGACAGGAGGTTTTCTAGAGCTTAGTGGACAGCCAAAATCATCTGTTGAGCTCCAGGTTCAGTGAGAAATCTTGGTTCAAAAAATAAAGTGGAGAGTGACTGAGAAAGACAAAGATATTGCCCACTGGCTTCCAGATGCATCCGTGTGTCTGCACATGTGTACATGCAAACATAAAAAAAAAAAAACAACTTAAAAACCAAGCCTGAATATTCTGGAAGTACCTAAGTTTAAACATTTACCTAAATGTTTAAAGTCGTAGCTAAATCTAGTAACAATATATTTCTTTAAAAGCACACAACAAAATGCTATGATTGACTACTTTTATCCAGTCAAAAAGATAACGACCTCTCCAGGAAGTGAAGAAATAAACACAAAACTAAGCTACCAAAAATGATCTTCTGATTCCTCTACCTGGCCGTGCTGGTATACAGACTACTAGGAGCCTGGCTTGAAGAGGCGCTCGTGGTGGGGGTGGACTCATAATCAGAAAGGACAGGCTCTGACCCAAACTGCAATGCCCCAAACTGCAGATTTAGCCCTGAGATATCTGCTGAGCCAGGCATCTCCACAGCCAGAGCAGGAATCTACAAAGAAAGGTGGGGAAAAATTTAATTGTTTAATACAATCTTTTTGTAGAATGAAAAGTTATTCCTTTCAACTTTAAGTTTCCAAATATACACTTAGAATATCTATCCTTAAATCCCATAACCTCCCTGCCCTAAACAATTATCTCCCTGAAAAGTTCAAGTACCTTAGATGTCAAGGAGGTTTTCTTCCTTTGCTGTTTCAGTTTCTGCTGAGCAGGCTGAGGGCTGGAGGACTGGTTGTCTGACGATCCCGGAGACATCTGTGGAGCAGAGGTGGATTTGCTTGGCAGAGGAGATGAGGGGGGGGGAGGTGCAGCTGTTGAGGTAGCCACTGCAGGTGGCTTCTCCTGAAGGAACACCTCCATCATGGTTGAAGATGGGGTGAATGCCTGGCGCTTTGTAAAAGGACTATGCACTGTCGAATCATTTGCGTTCTTCAAATCTGCAAGAAGAAACACAGTAAGTATGAGCCAGTGATACTGATTAGTTCCAAAAAAATATTATTGTCCTATACTAGTACTAGGATTCAAGAACTCCAGCTAGCAAAATAAATGGCTCAGTGAATAAAGATTCTTGTCACTTGAAATTTTTGTTCACTTAACACAAGCTAGAGTTATCTGGGAAGACTCTCAGTTGAGAAAATGTCTCCAGTAAACTCACTGGTGGCAAGTCTTTAGGGCATTTTCTTATTTTATTTTTTTTATATGAAAGAGATTTATTGGATGGAGGTGGATAGAGAGGAAAAGGAAAGAGAGAGACATGGTGGGGGGGGGGTCCCCCAGGAAAGAAAGCAAGGTGGAGAGAGGAAGAGAGGACATTAAGAGAGGAAAATAAGAGTAGACAGAAAGAGCGGGCATTTTCTTAAAAACAAAATAATTTGTTTCATGCACACAGATGTTTTGCATGCATGCATGTCTGTGTATTACGTGCCTGATTCCTTCTGAGACCCTGGGGCCGCAATTACCTATTACTGTGACCCACCAAGTGAGGTGAACCCAGGGTGTTTGAAAGAACAGCCACTATTCTTTTATTGCTGAGCTTTTTCTCCAGCCCCTGCATATTCTCCTCTTTCTTCTCCACCCCTACCTTTTCTTTTTGAGACAGTCCCATTATAGCACTGGATGCCCTAATTAAAATTCCCAGTGTAGACCATGCCGCCCTAGCCTT
This sequence comes from Psammomys obesus, assembly GCF_907164565.1. NCBI lineage: Eukaryota > Metazoa > Chordata > Mammalia > Rodentia > Muridae > Psammomys > Psammomys obesus. Next base: position 498,652 of record NW_026585644.1, on the reverse strand, counting down.
AAGTTTATAGAAATCCACTTGCCTGTGTCAGAATGCTGAGATTTAAAGGTATGCCTCAACCCTGGCCAGTATTTTCTTGATTAATAACTGATGTGAAAGGCTGTATAAGAAAACCGACTAAACTATGGACAGCAAGCCAGTCAAGAGCATCCCTCCATGATCTCTGTTTTAGTTCCAGGTTCCAAGTTTCTACCTTGGCTTCCCTCAGGAAATGTAAACCAAGTTAAACTCTTTTACAACTCACTGTTGGTCATGTCTTTACCACAGAAACAGAAATGCACTAAGATATATTCCATTGCACACACCCCCTCCCAACAATCCATCAAGCCACCCAAATTGCATATAATCAGATCATTTTAGGACAGAATCTCATTTCACATCTACAGGTGACAATCAACTGAATAATTTCCATACTTCAGTGCAGTGTAATGAAATCATCAGCCAGGAAGTGGTGGAGGCAGAGGCCAGCCTAGTCTACGAAGTGAGTTCCAGGATAGACAAGGCTACAGACAAACCTGGTCTCAAAAAACCCAAATGGAAAATAGAAAAGTCAACACCATTGCCCTGCCTGCGTAATTACATATTCGCCAGACATTTACAAACCACCCAAGTTTAAAGTATAAAATTCTAAGATGGCCATGGCCTTGAGACCAAAAGAAATGTTACTTTCAAAACTGAAGATAAATATAAGAATTAGGTAAGTCAGTAAAGTGCTATGCAAGTATGTGGACTGTTGGGGTTGGTCTGCTGCTTCTATTTTGATGCTAATTACTGGCCCTCAAAATCTGCTTGCTGCCTGGATAAACCTATCCTTGTTGTATAAACCTGCTTAAGTCATTATACCAGATTGGTTGATTAAAGGCCTAAACCCCTGTGCAGGGCAGAACGGGGTAGGCATGGCTATGGTTCCCAGGCTTTGGGTTCAAGAGAATCACAGGAAACAGATACATAGAAAGAGAGGGAGGAGGAAACCACGTGGGCCAGAAGGAAGGACTCTGAGGATGGTGTGGATGGAGAAAACACCAAGATGAAAAATAAAAGCAAATATTTATAAGATTATGGATGGAAGGTAGCCCAGATAAAGATGGTTAAGGCAGATGGCATTGGATGGGGGCCAGGAGATAGATAGTAAGGTTATTAAGACAGCATAGGTGAAATATCTGTCCAGCCTAAGATAACAGGCAATTATACAATTTAACAGGTGTCTGTGTCTTATTAATTAATTGTGACAATGGGTTAAATAATACCAATGTGATAATCATAGGGCCAATAAAAATAATATATAGCCCAACAGCCCCCTTTTTATTTATAACAACAATGGACCCGAATTTGATTCCCAGTATCCAAGTAAAAAGAATGGTGTCACATGCCTGTAAACCTAGTGCTGAGGCAGCAGATACAGGAGGATCCTTAGGGACTACTGGTTATTCAGCTGAGTAAGATTCAAGAGACCACCTATCCAGGTAGAGAGTCTTGACGGTGCCTGCATTTAATACCAGTACTCAGAAGGCAAAGAAGAGCCTGGTCTACACAGGGTGTCCTGGCCTACACAGAAGTTCTAGATCAGCCAGGACACCATCACACAAACACACAGAATATAAAGAGAATTTTCTCAAAAATCCCAGGTCAATAAGGAAACAGAAACAAAAGCTGAATTCAAGGATATATAGCCTTACATTTTTATTACTCTATAACTTTCTGAAACCAGAATATATTGTGTAGTCCTCTGCTACCTTCTAGACAACAAACACCTTATGTGGAAAAGATTTAAGTTAGTCATCATCTTACCATACTGCACCAGTGATGGCGATTGTGTTGTTGAGCCCATATCCCAAGAGGAGGTGGTGGTGCTTCCAGATTGAGAATGTTGAGCTGCCAGTTGAGCAAGGGCCTGCGCAGTCTTGAATTGCTCCAAGAACTGGGAGCCTGTTGTACTGCCACCTTTGGCTTCCCCAACATCACCAAATCCTTTCCCCAACATGCTCACCTGCAGATCAACAAAGAGATTAGAAAAGTTCATGGCTAGTAAACCTGTTTAGCTTACTCACAAAGATATACCAAAAGTCCACATAATAAATAAGGCAATTCAAATAAAGATTTCTCTCAGGGGCAAGGGAGGGGGCTATAGCTGGGATACAAAGTGGATAAATTATAATAAATAAAAATAAATAAATTAAAAAACAACAACTTGGGGGGGATACTCTCAAGCAAAGAAGGACAGCCAATGCCTATAGGCTTAGGTACTAAAGAGGTATTTAAGACCAGCCTTGCCCAAACCAACTTTGTTGCGTTATTATGAGTACACATTCTACATTCACAAAACTATATTCAAAATCTGATTGTGTCTTTTTGGAAAAATTCCTATCTGAACAGGAATAAATGTAGTACATACACATCATGAAGTTGTAGGAAGTTTATTTTCAATATATATAGCACACATGGTTTAAAGAAAAGCATGATACGCCTCACTAATATGTTCACGTGTCAGTTATGAAATAAATTTAAGGACAAGCATGGCAGTACATGTCTGAAATCCTGGTACTCAGAAACTTGAGGCAGAAGGTTTATTAATTCAAGGCTAGCAAGAACTACATGGCAAGACCCCATCTCAAAGAAAATAAAAGAGTAAATTTGATCACCTGGGATGCAAGAAGATAATGAGCTTATAGGCAATGTGAGATAGACATTGCCTATTGACATTCATAGACAACAAATGAACGAGAGCCATTAAAAACTATCAATACTATTCGTTCCATAGGGACAAACCTCTATTAAGAGGAGAATATTCCAAACTTTCACATTTTCAAAGCAACCAGTACATGATTATTAGAATAAGATGAAGGTGACCTAAGTCTATAACTCAGGTACTATAGTACACAGAGACTTAGAACTGGTCACTAGCACTGTATGAACTGAGCACATGCCTGGAATACTAAAACTTGCAAGCTAAGACACATAGAGGATTAGAGGTTCAAGCTCCTCAGGTGTGATGACACATGTTGCCTTTAATCCCAGCACTTGGAAGCCAGACACTACATGGTGAGTTCAAGACCAGCCTGGACTATAAGAACTTGATTCAAAAACAAAACAAAACCAAAAGAACAAAAGAAAGGTAACCATAAACCTGGTCACAAGCCAGCTGTCAGGGAGTTCAAAAGGCACAAGAGAGAGAACTATTGTTTTGCTGAATCAATCTGTCATACTGAACTATACAACTGTATGGATGCTATTAGGTTCCTGTACTGGAGAGTGGTAAAAAAGACACAATAGCACAAAAGGGACTAGTTAAAAAAGGACAGGAGCCAGGAAAAGGGATGAGGAGCGACCTCCCCTTCCCCCAGAGGCATCAGGGACCAGCATGGGCTACACAGCATCGTCTATAGTCAGGTGTAAGACAGCAGGGCTAAAAAGAGTAATCCAGGCTCAAAAGAAACAAACAACAACAAAATAAAACAAAAAACCACTGGGCATGGTAGGCATACCTTTCATTAAAGCAGGAGGCACAAATCAGAGGCTGGAGGATCTCAGGGAGTTTGAGCCCAGCCTGGGCTACATAGGGACTTTCAATACATAGCCAGAACTACATAGAGAGATTATGTCTCAAAATAACAACAAAACAAAAAGGGGGGGGGGGAGATGATTAAGAGGGTGAGGAAGGGAACAAATAGGATCAAATGAATTATATATGTATAAAATGTCATAAAGCCTACTATGTAAATTCCTGTTAATAAAACATTACAAACAAAATCACAGGTGGTGGCACATGACTGTAATCAGCACTTGAGAGGCAGAGGCAGGTGGACCTCTCTGAGTTCGAGGATGGTCTGGTCGAACTCACTCACAGTAAGTTATAGGATAGCTAGGGCTACACTGAGAAATCCTGTCCCCAAAAACAAAACAATCAAAATCAATTTACATGAAACCACTCAAAAAAAAAAAAAAAAAAAAAAAAAAAAAAAAAAAAAAAAAAAAAAAACAACAACAACAACTGGAAACTCATTTGAATGTTAATAACTAGCAAAAAGAAAGAGAAATTATAGAGCAATCCCAAATTTTAAACAAGACCAACAATAAGTCCATATGACTTGGAAGATTTTCTATGTATACAAATGAATGCATGCTAACACTAAGCACAATAAGCACAATTTCATCTTAATAATTCTCTCCAATCCCCATGACAAAGCCAACTAACCATAGATAGCACTCTCTAAGATGACAAGCCAAAATAACTTTCCTCCATTAGGTTGATTTACTCAGGTATTTTGTAAAAGAAAAAAGATAAATGACTGATACACAAGGAAAGACGTTTTCTTCTCCACATCAATTTATATCTCTATAAATCTCAGAAGTTGGGCTGCCGAGATGGCTCCACTGGTACAGTGCTTACCATGGCAAGCCTGATGACCTGTTTGATTGCCAGGACTCTCATGGATGCTACAAGTTGTCCTTTTAGTCCCACACATACTTGCACAAATGGAATGATATGTGTACATATACAAACTTACAAACAATAATTAAACATAATTTTTTTTAAATGCAGGAAAACTCTCAAAAGTATATTTAAAAATAAGAAACTATGGCAAAGAAATGGCCTCACACTATTATCAAATTCTTCCGAAAAGTAATTACTTTTATTTTTAGCTATGTGTATTGGTTTGTAAGTAAGTGAATACCATCAGAGTGGATGCCCACAGAAGATAAGGGAGAGCATCTGAACCTTTGGAACTGGAGTTACAGGCAGTTGTGAGTTGGCTATTGCAGGTGCTAAGAACTGAACTCTAGTTCCTATGGAAGAACATTAAGCACTCTTCACTGATAAACCATCCTTCCAGGCCTCAATTAATCATTCTTCAAGTACAAAGCACTAAAGACCCAGAAAAATGCCAGGCATGTGCTACATCTGCAATTATAATAAAATCTGAAATGAAGTTCAAGACTAGCCTGGTGTTTGTGCATATATATATGGCAACACTGTCCAAGAAAAAAAAAGTATATGTAAGTATGTAGATTTTACATAAAACCCCACAGAAACAAAAACTCCAGATCCAAGGGACCTAACACTCCAGATTCTAGCTTCCTTGGACATCAGCACACAGAAAATAAAATAAACGAATGCCTAAAATACAACAGTTACTAAATTTTAGGAAAAAAAATTTAGGGAAAAATTGAAATCAATTAACATAGAAGAGAATAACTCAAATGAATGCTTGACAAGCACACACCACAGCGCCATACAAAGCAGGTTGTGTTGGCACATGCCTGTCACCCCAGTTAGATAAAGAGTCTAAGAACAGCATGAGACATTTAAGACCATGACACAATAATTAAAATTTTAAAGCAACAGTAAAAGAAAAAAAGAAACTAGGCTGGACATGGAGCACATGTCTATAATCTCAGCATCCAGGAATAAAAATTGTTTCAAGTTTGAAGCCATCTGGGCTAGGCAGTGAGTTTCAGGCCAGCCAGAGCTACATACAGAGAAGCTGAATCAAAAAGCAAAACAAAACAAAACAAAACAAACAAAAAAAAAAAAAAAAAAAAACACAAAAAACAAAAAACACTACTGGTATCTATAACCTTACTCATTTTCCTAAGATCTAATAAGACAGAAGTAGAGACAATACATATAACAAGGGGCAGATCTGGAAAGACCTTAGGATTTTGAAAGGCTAGTCTACAAATGTATAATATAAGTAAAGATATGAGGCATTTTCTAGAAATAGGAGACTGCTACAACTGTATCTTAGTTTAGTTTGGATTACAAAAAAGATACAAACTTGTTGACAGATTTAACACCACTGATTTTCTGTTGACCTTAACAGTAATAGGAGGAAAGTGTTTAGCACTATATATATTCAATAAATGATACCTCATTCCATAAGACAATTCAGGCAAGTTCTCCTAGAGTTAGATACTACTACCCAACATCACCTCTATCCATGAAGCGTTTTCATAGGTGACAAAGGAGCTTTCCCCTGCTATAAACCTTGGCTACTTTTGAAAATGTTTTAAATTAAAAAAAAAAAAAAATCATAATTTATTCTAAATTCCAAGTTTCCAAACTGAAACTACACTGTCCTTCTGAAATATCAGAACCAAGTTTCTTAGTCTGATTCCGACTAGTACAATCAACAATCAAGTTCCTTAAGCCTTGACCCTTTTGCAGAAAAATAAAAATACATTGTTACTTTCCTATTGTTTTCTCTCATCCCATAAGGAAAATAACTTCAAAAGAACCAATGAATTTCATTGTTGTTCTATTTTTATTAGCCCCCTTCAGGCTATAAAAACCACATTTTTTCAAGGTTCTGCTCCAGAACCCAGTGATAGGAAGATCACCATAATATGGAAGCATGACTGACTTTTAAAATTGAGTCTAAGGGTAGCCTGCCTACTCAGAAAGACTATCTCAAAAATCCAAACAAACTCAGAAACTTCTGCTTGGAATATTTATATATACTGGAATGATTATTTGGTTAGGGAATGAAGTATATGATCTCAGAACTGAAAATAAGCCAAGCAGCTGGGCATGGTACTCATGTTTACAATCCCAGAGGCAGCCAGATCTCTGCCTACACATTGAGACTCTAACTAACAACCCTTGAAAAGGAAAGACCATATGTATGTGTTTGCTGGGGTTAGTTTAAGGATTTGTTCCCTACTTACCATACTATGATGAGAAAATGTATTCCCTGAAGCAGGCTGTGATATGGCATTCTGCTTCGAGTTACTGAACACCAGAGGCTGGGCCAGGGAAGGAGCCTGAGATGGATCCATATTAGATGAATCATTCTCCATTGAAGATGGTGTCTTCCCCAACAGAACAGCAAGGTCAATTCTAGTTTGAGAAAGAAATGGATCTTTATGAATAATGAATCTTAGCACCTTAGATCATAATTAGATCAACATGAAGGTAATTTCCCAATGCTACAGTCTTAACCAAAATAACTTAGGTCTAAGAGCCACCAGAGCATTCAGGGAAATACTACACTGATGCTAATAATAACAACAGTTAAACATTTAATTTAATTATAGCACTAATTTAATAAAACAAAATCTTCAGGGCTTTGTCCCTTTAAAACAGGGTTTTATTACGTAGTCAAGACTGGCCTTATATCTGATCCTCTTGCCTTAGTGACCCAAGTGCTGGGATTACAAGCATGGGCCATGATATATTCACAATTTTTTTTTTTTTTTTTGAGATAAGGTTTTACTATGTAGCTTTGACTAGCCTTAAACTCAAAAAGATCCAGCTGCTACTGTCTCCCAAGTACTAGGTTTAAACTTGTTTACCACCACATCGACACTCCACTTTCTAAGTTAGCAGCTCAATATTTGGGTAGAAATATAAAATATTTAGCTATAATTTTAATACATAATACTTAACTAATTTCTAAGATATAAGACCATAAACTTTGCTGGGCATGTTGGTGCAAACTTGCAATCTCCAGCACTCAGAAGGCTAATGTAAGAGGACACTTAAAGTTCAAGGGCAGCCTGACCTATATAGCAAAATCCTGTCTCAAAACTACAAAAAGACCCTATATTAGATTACTAATACCCTCAAATAGATTTCTAACAAAGAAGGCTGTAGAAGTTCTTTTCTAAACTTATAAAAAATTTTACTTGTGATACAAAATATGGAGTTACTTGTGGTACAGTATAAGCCTAGTATTCACAGGCCCTAAATTCACTCCTAGCATCTCATCAAAAAGAAAAAAAAAAAATTCAACATACTATGCTGTTACTCACAATGACTTTCACTGACACCTGAGTTTATGCTAAAGTAGTGATCCAGGATAGGGCATAGTGTAAGGATGCCACCACTAGAAAGACTAAAACCAAGGGAGAAACAGAATATTCAGCTTCTGCCAGTACCAACCATTCCCAAGGGAGAACAAGCCAACAAATACCAATGGCCAATGGTTTAGCAGATTATGCTTACATTAGCTAAACATCTATTAAAAACTCAAACCTAAGCTGGGCAGTGTGACACACACCTTTAATCCCAGCATTTGGGAGACCGAGGAAGGCGGGTCTCTGAGTTTGAGAACAGTCTGGTCTACAGAGCAGTTCCAAGACAGCCAGGGTTACACAGAGAAACCCTGTCTCAACAAGACAAAACAAAAAAAAACCTAACAACCCAAAAACAGATATAGAGAGCTTCTAAAAGCCTGAAGAGAATGCTTGTTTGCCCCACTACACAACACACACATACATATTCACAGACTTTCTCTCGTTCACTGCCCTGTGTATTTCCATATTGGGCTATTTCTGAGATTATAATAAAGCAATAACAAGTAAACTTTACTGAGTTGAATCATTACAGTGAATTATCAAACTTTAGGAAGATCTTGGGATCCTGAGTTTGTAATTGGCAATTCGACCCGAGGCTCTGAGGAAGGGGCTGTTTTAGAGGGCAGAGACCTCAGCTTTTTAGTCTATGTCAACTCCAGATAGTTACAAACTAAACTGTTGAACACTGAATTACTATCACAACCGTTAGGAATAACATGTATTTAGTGTCATGACATTCCTAACATTATGTTCCTTTTATACTTCTCTCTTTTTAATTAATTCACTTTATTTATGTGTATGACTATTTTGCATACACATAAATGTCTGTCTGTAGAATATGCATGCTTAATGCCCACAAAGGGCAGAAGATGGCAGATAACCTTGGAACTAGAGTTATAGATATTGTAAGCTGCCATGTTGTTGCTGCAAATTGAACCCAGGCCCTCAATTACTTTTAACTAATGAGCCAGTTCTTAATCTAGCCCTGTTATCATATTTTTTTTTTTGTTTGACTGTTTTTTTTTTCAAGACAGGGTTTCTGTGTGTAGCCCTGGCTATCCTGGAACACATTCTGTAGACCTGACTAGCTTTAAACTCAGAGAGTTCTGTCCGCCCCTGCCTCCTGAGTGCAGATAGTAAAGGCTTGCTGACACCATGTAGGGCTCTCTGCAACAGCTTGAGTCATCTTTACATTACTTTTATGTTCAGTACAGATATGGCTCTGCAGAGAACCATGGAGTTGGCCTGACCTAGCTGCTTTGAAAGGCATGCATCATAGCTTTCTCATACTATGTGCCCTCCATTTTCTGAGAGACCAATACAGTCTCTCAGGCAGTGAGTGTTAAGAATGCTTTGTATTTCTCTATACGTTCCATTAGTAGTTAGGGAAGCATGGAAGCCTGACAGGACAACTGGTCTTAGACATTACCTCATGTGCTCTATATAGCTTGTAAACATTGTGTCCTGGCAACTACAACTGTATTGATCCTGGCAATTGTCATTACATTGTTTCTGATAAAGGTATAGTCTGATTGCTCTCAATAAAATTGTCACAGCCTCAATCTTGCCGTGGCCTCTCCAAGCAGCCTGATTTAATTCCTCACGGCCATATCAAGTAACCTTGGTGATTTCCTGCTCACGCTTTTTTTTTTTAGTGGGAAGACTCTTCATAGTCCTGGCTGTCCTAGAGCTCACTGTGTAGACAAGGCTGACTCTTAAACTCACAGATAACCCTACCTATGCCTCCCAAGTGCTGGCATTAAAGGAGTGCACCACTATGAGCAGCCACATCACCATTTTCAAACTATGGTTGGCTGACTACGTGAATGAAGAACCCATGAATATGAATGTTGGACTGTACTGAATGGGCTGAACAGATAAAGACCATTATTATAATAAGCTACTAAACAGGGTTGCAAAATTCAGAAGTTTATTAAAAAAAAATTTCCTAAGCTCTTGTGGTTATAAGACTAACTGATCTATATAATTAAGAAACTATTTTAGTTTGGGGGCTATAGAGAGATGACTAAGTACTTAAGTAAGAACACTTGCTGCTCTTTTGGAGGACTCAAGTTCAGCTCTCTACACCCATGTCTTGAAGCTCAAAACAACTTATAGCTACAGAGGATCTTACACCCCCTTTTGGCCTCCAAAAGCACCCAGACACATGTGGCACACACACATAAAGATAAATTAAAATTATTTCAGGAATGAATCAAGTTTAATACTACAGCAATATGAACTATTTTTACACTAACTGAAAACTGTTCTAAGCCACCCTTTTAATCCCAGCATTCGGGAAGCCGAGAACCCTATGTTTGAGACTAGCCTGGTCTACAGAGTAAAAGTTCTAGGACAGGCAGGGCTATATGGAGAATCCCTGTCTCGAAAACAACAACAAAAACTGTTTAAAATCCCTCAATCAAAAGAAACCTATGTGTTAAAAAGGCACTCAGTTTTATTACACACTTGCCTCTGACCAGCAGTGATTGTCACATTCTCCGCAGGCAGAGGCACTGAAGACACATTAGAGGCAGTAAAGATCTTGGTCTCAGAAAGCTGGAAAGAGAGGAATCAGTTACTCTGGTATCACAAAGGTTAAAGACAGAAATTTGCCACAGGTAAGGTAAATTCAAAACCAAGAGAAAAACTCTATTAAAAAATGTACTATCTATCCCGAGGAATCCTGAATGGGTTGATCTCAAGTCTGCTCAATGGTTTATCCAAGCAAAAACTAGAACTAAGGAACACAATCAAACAAAGTCATACCATATATATACACAGACTGAACTCACAGGAAGGATATCTTTGTGCTAGTCACATTTATTGAGGAAATTCCTTTCTGTTTTCTCATTATAAATCCCAACTCCTACCTCCTACATTGATCTTCCACCATTTTCTCTCCCTCAATGAAAGGAAAAGCATGACCAGATGAAGAAATAAATAATGTTAATTCCTGGCTATTGAGCAGTTCAAGTCCAAGTGCTGGTCAAGTAATATGTTTTTTTCGGGAATTTTAACTATACCCGAGTTTTACATTAATATTGACTACATTATACTTGCAAGGCATCTAACTAGGTAACCAATTATGGGGAAAAATTTTCTTCCTAAATTATATTGTTTATTTTATTTATTGAATTAGGTTTGTTTCTTTTACTTGATTAAAATCTCTTCTCTAATAAACAGAAAACCCATTGTTTCCCAAATATATTCCTCATGAACACAAACCAAATTCCAAAAAGTAGAACTTGTTCATATGCACAAAGCAGTTTAGCTTAACTATAAAAGAAACTCATTAATTACCTTCTATGAAGTTGGTGTACTGAGTTTTAAGAAATGTAAGACTGACAACCAAAACAATCTGACAAAGCTACCTTACTTAACTATATAAAAGAAAGCAGATTTAAAATATAAAAGTAAGTATATCTAAAATCACTGAAAACCACAATTCACAGTAAAAGTCTGAGTCTGAACAGGTAATTCTTTTTATTTAGGTAATACTCAAAAAAGTTCCTTACAAACCACCCATCTTTAAGTTTTCCAGTTGAGTCAAGCTAGCAGATATCCAACTGGATAGTCACTTCAATTGCGGAGTTGGGCATTGGGTAAATAGAAGTTTCACAGCCAACTGGATTGTAATCTTAAAGCTTAGGTACCATAACTATCCACTGTCAATTCATTATAGGACTTAGTATCAAATAATGATATCAAGTAGGGTTGTATGCCATTAGCAGCGGTTACTCAATGTACTATGTACTATCTGCTTAACTAAAACCAATTTTTCTGCACTGACAGGATCTGAATGCAAGATCTCACACATATTAGGTAAGTATTTTACTACTTTTGGTTTGTTCCTAGTCCTAACTGCAATACTGATTCTCTACCCAACCACTCTATCTTCCTGGGTTAATCTGACAATCAGGCAGTGGACTTACACCTGAACTTGCCCTTTCCACAGTGGTTCCCCAGAGTCCTATCGATGCCCAGTCTCCATCATATAATAACAACAACACTATTTTGGATGTAAAAGTTTTAGGTCAGAATCTTAGCAGTACATTTTGAAAGGTAGAAATATTTCCATTTTCTATTCCAAAACACAACTTAGGAATAGAATATATTAGGTAAGGAAGAGCCCAGGGATACTTACATCTTCATTCCAATCTTCAGTTCCCCACTCTTCTGTTGCAGTTCTCCATGCACCTAGGAATGGGGGGGGGGGGTGTTAAAATAAATGTCATTATAAAACACATTCAGACAATTCTACTGCATTAACAATTTGACAAGCAATAGTATTACAGTTTAGCAATCAGAAAGAATTTGTTGACTTCAGAGATAGGGAAAGACTCTTTAGAAATACTGAAGTAAACAGGCTTTAACAAGATTAGGATTTCACGTTCAATTGGGTTAGAGCTGTAACAGGAGTGGAAAAAACACTCCTCCCCACCAAGATTCAACATGTCATGCAATATCTTTGTCTTAGCAATCATTTAATGAGACAGTAGCAAGTAATTCAAACCAGAACATGCAAGCTACATCTATTTATTTTGTGTAAAAATAAACACACAAACAAAACAAAACTCAAGGTAATCTGAAGAGAAATGCTACCAGGGGTAGAGAACTATAAAAAGTTGGCACATGTTTAGTGAAAGGGGAATGAGAAGGTTTAAAAGCTGAACAGAGAACAAAGGACCTATCTGCTATTATAAATGAATAAAAAAGTAGCCAGCACAGGTTAAGTTCATACGTGTTACTGGTCTAAACCAGTAAGTATAGAGAACACTGCACAGACCTGTTCTTTTGGAAGATACAAGATGAAATTAAAATCAAGTATGTACCAACAGCTACTACCCTAATCCTACTCAAAGAAACTATGGAATCTGACTGGCCAAGGTCATCGCACAGATCATATTGGAAATCATTTTCCTCTTCTTTTATGCTGGAATAGTTTGCACAGGGAAGTTCTATACACAATCAGCCCACTTCCAGATATTTACTTGAGCAACTTCGCTATTCTCTCTCCCTCTCTTTCTGTGTTATTTATGTATGTTCACATGTGAAGGCACAATGCATGTGGAACCAAGAGGCTGATGTTAGGTATCTGTAACACTCTGTTTTACTGAGGCAGGGTCCCTGGCTCCAACTGAAGCTGATCTTCTTTGGGCAGTCCAGCCATCAGCTTGCACTGGAGATCCAATCTCCTCCTCCACAGTTCTGGGTCATAGGCAGGCCTCTACATCTGTGTGGCTCTTAAATGGGAGCTGTGGACCCAAACTCCAGTCATTATGCCTGAACAGCCAGAGTTTTATCCATTCTCTCTAACACTAACACAAAAATTTTCCTCAAAAATTTTTGTTCCACACATACAAATAAATTCAGAAATATCTCTCATAAGTACATTTTTGAGAAATATGATTCTTCTCTTCTACTAAAACACTAATGCCAGAATTTACCTGCACCAGAAACTAAAACTTACCCATTTTTTTAAACTCTAAAATTCATAGTATAAGAGTAACTCTTGAAGCCTTCTAGCTAATCTAAAGAAAGCTTCTATAAGAATTAACAGGGGTTTGCTGGGCATGGTGGCAAACGCCTTTAATGCCAGACTTAGGAGGTTGAGAATCTCTTTAAATTCCAGGGCAACTTGGTCTGTATGCAAATTCCAGGCGAGCTACTAAGGCTGCATAGTGAGACTGTCTCTCAATAAAATAAAAATTTTAAAGTTAAAAATAAGAAAGAATTAACAAATGGTTGAGTATGCCTCCTCTTAGTACTTCAAAGGTAACACAAAGACATCAAAAACTTGAGGGCATGGGGCAAGGAAAAATGGTTCAGTAAGTAAGGTCTTTCTATGACAGAATGAGAACCTGAGTTCAATTCCCAACATCCACATAGAAGCTGGGCACAGATTAGGTATTTGGCTTGGTGGGAACAGGCTTGCTTAGAATACACAAAACCCTCGATTTGATTCCCAGCAGCATAAAAACAAAACCAAGTACAGAGGCATGAGACTAATGCCAACACCAGGAAGGCAGGAACAGAAGAATTACAGGGGCTTGCTGACCAGCTGGTCTATCTGAATTTGTGAGCTTCAAGGTGCAGTCAGAGAACAAGAGTTGGCAACAAACTAAGGAAGAGACCCAATGTTGACCTCTAGGCTCCATGTGCATGCATTTACACAAGACAGACATGAAGATGTGTACACACATGCACGCACACAAGAGTTTTGAGGCCAACCTGGTGGTCTACGTATTAAAATCTTATCTCATTAAAGAAAAAGCAAAATGAAATAGTTTAACAACTACAAAAACACCTAATATTTTCAAAACATTTAATAATAGAAACTATCTTCTACATGGAAATACAAGTCACATCTTCTCACTCTTATGGTTCTCTTCTTACTCCTCATTGACATCTGCCTCATCCTTGATAAATGGAACCTTAAATGAGTTAGCACTTAATATACTCCTGGAGTTATAACTAAGTAAAAAGGCACCTAACCTGGGCTCTTTGTGCAAGAATTTTTTTTCTCTCCTCTGGTGAACTGAATTAAGATAGGAAAGCTATGGATACTTGTGTTTGATGGTTTCCTGTACCAGAAGTATGGTCATGGAACAGTAAGATGAAAATGTTCTACAAAGATTAGGATTTGAATTCCAACAGCACAAAGCTCAATGTAAATGCCAGATATTTACTAAATGAATATAATTTGGGGAGGGAAAAGTGGGCACAGAAGATGAAAAAGGTAGAAAGAAAAAAGCAGAAAGACGGAAAAATAACATATCCACAGATATTTCAATTCATAAAAATCTATAAAAATATCCGGGGCAATTAGGCACCTGGATGTATCATACCAGGAGCAGTCTCAAATTTTCGGGGATAATTTGACCCCTCAACCCCAATGAAATCAAGTCCTGAAACAAAAAAGAAAAGAAAAGAAAAAACAACCAGTGAAATTTTGCTTGTGAATGAGAACATCTGCCCCCAATACATAAACCTCATTGTACCTGTGGATATTTTAAGAGTAGATTTGAATTATTTCTAAATTAAAAAAGGAATTTGAAGTTTGTTCTATGAAAACATAAAAGAGATCATGCATAAAAGTATGTCACATCATGTAGTTGACAACAGGAGCATATGAAGCTATCACCAATCCTTTCACACAAAAGAGGTTAACAGTGGCATCATGTTATCATTTCATTCTAGCCGCACATCATTGACTTGTGATTCCAGACTTCTAAAATCTGCTCTTTTCTAATCATTAAAACAGTACTTGTTTTTTCCAACCAGATTCTTAATTTAAGGTAGCTATGGGGAGTGGGGCAGGGAAGCTGGACGGTAGTGGCACACACTTTTAATTCTAGCACTAGGGAGGCAGAGGCAAATGGATCTGTGCGTCTGAGGCCAGAATGGTCTACCGAGCGAGTTCCAGCCAGAGATACACAGAAACCCAGTCCATGTCTCAAACCCATCCCCACAAAAAGAAAGCAAAAGATAAGGTCTAGGAATCAACCTCCTCACACATAACCCCAAAGTTCTTATTCTAAACTAAAAGCTAATTCCTTAACTTCCATTATCTTGTCTTCAAAAGATTAAAAAGTTAAATATCCAAGACTATACTATAGTCTATACTATACTAAGACTATACTATAGGTGAGAACCAGTAACTTATTTTTACTGAGACTGCTACCACTGCCTCTATAAAACTAACAAAAAAAAATGAAATAAAAAACAAATTTTTAAATCTGTACAACATATTAAGTTAAAACATTTCAGCTGGGCGGTGGTGGCACTTGGGAGGCAGAATCAGGCAGGTTTCTGAGTTCAAGACCAGTCTGGTATACAGAGTGAGTTGCAGGATAGACAACGCTACAAAGACAAACCCTATCTTGAAAAACAAAAACAAAAAAAAACAAACAAAAAAAAAAACACACACAAATTCATTTCAAACCCAAGTGACTAGAGAAACTTAATAAGATGCCCACATTTTTTTTTCACAGTTCAATTTCTGTGCCTTAACCCATGAGAACTACTAAAAATTAAAAAAACAGAGGGAGCTTGAGATACCTCACAGTTGCTAAGAACACTGGCCTCCTCCAGAGGACCAGGGTTCAATTCCACATAACAGTCAATAACCATTCAATCTCCAGTTCTAAGGGATCTAAACAACCTTTTCTGGCCTCCACAGGCAAAAGGCAGGCATGTTGTATACAGACATACATGCAAGCAAATTCCACAACACATTTTAATATATATGTTTTACCATATATAAACATGTATATATAGTAAAATTTGAATGGTAACATGTCAGCAAGCCCAAAATTTCAGCCCCCTGTTAAACTCAGACCTCTTTATAAAAAGAACACACAAGCTCTCAAATGCCAGCTCAGACAGGAAATGATATCACAAAAAAGGAAAGCACTCTAGGACCTAAGGATAATAGAGTTCTTGCTTAGCATGCACAATGTTCTGGTTCAATCCCCATGAAAAATGAAACAGCACAAAAAAGAAGACACTCCAGATTCTGATGCTGCTCTCATTAAAAGAGAACCTTGGCTTTTAGTCTTGACGATATCTTGTTGTATCCCATAAGCCTAAACATATCCTTAAATATTTACACTATACCTAGATACAGCCAACAAAAGTGGTTTTATTCAAATCCTATAAACAATACATCAAGTGACAAACACCAAGAAGACTATTCAATTAAAAGCTAGAATTCTAGTGAGTCTCTTGAAAATAACTGAGATATATCAAAAAACAAAAATTAAAAAAAGACATTTAATTTCAGTGCAGAAGAGGGCGCGGCAGGTGGATCTCTGATTTCAAGGCCAGCCTGATCTACAAAGCTGAGTTCCAGGACAGCCAAGGCTACACAAAGAAACCCTGTCTGAAGAAACTTAAAAAGAAGGACATGCCTATTTTAGTATCAGAAAACAAATCAAGTGTCAGCTCTAATTCTGGGCTCTGCTAATCTTCTGACTAGTAACTTAATCAGTTTAATTTAATTATATTTACAAGATGAAACTACCCTAACATAGAAGAAATAGGAAATACACTCAGTGCTAGAAGCATCTATATGGGATTATGCAAAGAACATAAAGTTTTAGAGTCAAATAGTTCTGAATTCAAATACTAGTAAATTCATAATCTCTCTTTCAATCTTAAGCATTAAGATGGTGATGATAAAGCTTATCTTAAATCCAGGTGTGGGGTCTGTGTGCACCTATATATAATTCCTGGACAGGTAGAGGCAGGAGAACCAGTTCATTTATTCAAAGTCATCCTCAGTTACATAGTGAGTTTAAAGCCAGCTTAGGACAGGATACCTACTTGGCTACTGCATAAAATAATGATCAAGTGAACTGGTACACAAAATATACTCACAAACCCATGGCAAACCATACTATACACATTAAATCATCATCCCTATATTAACTTCTGTATCTGTTCTTAAATACTACTCTTACAGTTTTTAAATCTAAGTATAACCTTAAAATAAGATGACAGAAATGCTTCATGCAGTTATTTCCAGAAATGAGCACATCCCAATGGTAGAGTATTTGATTTTCAATCCACAATCTCATGCCCAAAAATGAAAAATTCTTAGAAAGTCACTCACTCGTTCCATCATCTGGTTCAAAGTGGCCAGTGTTGTTCCATGTATTGCCACTGGTATTGCCATAGTTATCATCAGTGTTGGCTGGCTCTGCATAATCAGCTGGGTTAAAGGTTCTTTAAAAAAAAAAAAAAGGAGGGGGTTATGGGAGAAGCCTTAGAAATTCTAACTTCATTAGCAGACACAGCAAACATTTACTCAAAACAATCATAATCTTGATTATTTCCTTCCTAAAATATATCACTACCCATTCTATAATCTCATGTTTTTTAAAATCAGCCAATGTAAAATGACATTGCACAAATGATCCAGAAGGTAAATGTTTCTTTCTGAAAAATTAGCACAAATCTACACAATTTACACAATTTCTAACTAACCTACAAATCAGCCAGATGTCCTAATGCACACCTAAATACCACCATTTGGAAGGCTGAGGTAAAAGAACCGTAAGCTTAAAGCTGGCTTCGGCTATAAAGACAGCAGAGATCAGTTCATAAAAGGAAGTCTATAAATCATTCTGATCTCATTTGGGCTAAGGTTCTCTTTGTTGATCCTCAGAGTAAAAAAACTTTAAAAAAAAAAAAAATCAGCAAAACCTACCCCATTCCTTGAGCAGAAAACCTTCCTCCTCGCCTACCAGAGCTACCTGCAGAAAAAGAGAGATATTTTAGAAGTTGACATTGAACACCTAGCCAGCCAAGGCATCTTTGGAATAGCAAGTGTTACTGCCAAATTTCCCTTCTTTCAATCCCATGGAGCATAGCAGTTAATCTAACACAGGACAATCATTACTGTTATCAGCTGTTTATTTGCTGCTGAAACTGTCATGGGGAGGGAGGTAGCTCAGATAAAGTATATGATATTCAAGCATAAAAATTCAACTTGATAGATCCCCGAGCCAGCTAAACATAGACCACTGGTGAGTTCCAGGCTAATGAGACTCTCTCAAAAAAATGAGGGGCAAGATGGATTCTTCGACTCCTACAGCTAGAATAATTCCATGTGTCATTTTGGCTGGTAGGAGCTGTTCCTTTACCTGGGTTTATAAAATGGCTACTGACAATTCTAAAACCAGTGGAGCTGAATGTACAGTACAGGTTAATTACCTAATTCAAGTCCTCGGTTGTGGAGTCTATCCATTACTAACAACAAAGTACTGTGAATAAATATATGCCTGATGTTGCTAAATGTAGGTAGAGAACAATTTCCCAAATAAATCTTCAAACTCGTTATAGAAAATTTACCCGAAATATACAGTGGAATTACCTAAGAAGGAATAGTATGGAAGAAAAGCCAAAGTTGAAGGAAGAGGGCAATTAAAACAAGACCGTTCCACCAAAGGCTACTAGAGCCAAAACTCCCAGAGCAAAGAAATAAGTGACAAAAGTATGTCATCTCACAGGTTTTGAAATTCTTAAATCAAAGGCTTTTTTTTTTTTTTTTTTTTTGCATTAAAATTTCTCCTGTCGTGAGTTAAAGAGATAACATGATTGATGCTATTCAGGAAAAAAAGCCAGAGGTGAATGATGACAGCACTGAAGATCTTAAGAAGATCTTTGAAACCCCATGTGATCTGGCCAGGGGAAAGCTTCTTAGTGATGCCGTAGACTACTCTTGTCCTCAGCATTCTTACTGCTCTGTACAACGCAGTTTGTATTCTTTGGCCAAAATCTGATCAACAAGGCATACTGTCATCGTTATCAATGAATGTGAATTTAGTGAAATAAAAATTTTGAACATTTGGTACTTTTTCTCTTCTAACTTTTGTTTTGGAGAAACACTGCAGACTTTCTCCTCAATGCAGAGCATAAAACCCAGGGCCTTGTGCATGTCAGACCAGCACTGGGATTAAGCTGTACTACCATCCTAAGGGGTTTTTTGATTGCTTAAATAGTATTTTTACATATTTGATTGTTCCTAGGAAACAGTCTCACGATGTAGCGTTGGCTGACCTAGAACTTGCAATGTAGATAGGCTACTCTCAAATTCACAGAGATCCACCTGCCACCACCTCTCCATCATATGTGCAGAAGAAACTTGAGGTGGTCAAAGAAAGCATCAGATCTCTTAGCACTGGTTATAGATGGTTGTGAGGCATTAAGTGGATTCTCAGGGAAAGAACCCAGGTCCTCTGCAAGAACAGTAAATACTCTTTAATGGTTGAACCATCTCTCCAATCTCAGGGTTTTACTTTGTGTTTTTTGTTTTGTTTTTTCACTTTTTACACAAAGTATTTCTAGTGGTTATCTTACTGATAAAAAGCTTAAAAAGCTAGGTGGCTTTTTTTTTTTTTTTAAAAAAAAAAAAGAAGACTTAATTTTTTTTCTTTCCTTAACAGTAGTATGTCTCTTTATTTCTTTAGTGTAATATTTTTTAATGTTTTCAGAATTAAAAAATTTACAGTTCATAATAATTTGTTTCATAATTACCAAAAAATTCCACTTTCTTGAAATAACTGGTAAGTCTGCTTAAGCTATTACAGAAATTACTTAGTAAAGTAACATAGCAAGGTATGATGGCACACATCTTTGATCCTAGCACTCGTGAAGAGGCAGGTAGATTTCTGTGAGTTCCAGACCATGCTGGTATATATAACTAGAGCTGCTGAGTGAGACCCTTAAAAGAAAATGAACATAAAACAAAAGGGCTAATGAGATGATGGCTTGATGGGGTAAAAATATCTGCTGTCAAATCTAATGACTGGAATTCAAATCTCAAGACCCACATGGTGGAAAGAGGTCCTCTGCCATCCACCTAGGTGTCACACATATATGCACACAAAATAAATAAAAACCAATTAAAAGTTCTTGTATCTCTTAACTTGAGGGAGGAAGTGGAGGGATGAACTTTGAGCTGCAAAGTAATACAGTGACAAACATTTGCCTACCATTCCCCAGCATCACTACCAGTGCCATAAGGAAACAAACAGTCTTCAAACCATGACCAGCATAAGCCATTTTTTAAAATACTATCCTAAAAAAATAATCTCTTGCTGGGCATTGGTGATGCATGCTTTAAGCCCAGCATATGGGAGGCAAAGGCAGGCAGATCTCTGTAAATTCAAGGGCAGCCTGGTCTACAAGTGAGTCAAAGACAGCTAGGGCTACACAGAGAAGCCCTATCTTAAAAAAACAAAAAACAAACAAATATAAAGAAATAATAGCTTATAAAATTTATGGATAAAGATGTCTATTACAATATTACTTTTAGCATTAAATAATATAAATGAGGGGGCTCAAGATGGCTCAGTGAGTAAGAGTGCTTCCACCTCTTTGAGAAGACCTGGGTTTGGTTCCCAGATCCTATAAAGTGGTTCATAAGTTGTGATTACTTTTTGTTGTTGTTTTGAGACAGGGTTTAGAACTCACTCTATAGCCCAGGCTGGCATAAAACTCAAGAGATCCACTTGCCTCCACCTTCAGAGTACTGGGATTAACTTAAATAAATTACTACATACTGCTATCTGTAATTCTAACTCTTGATCCAATGCCTCTATTGGCCTCTGGGATTACACCTCAATGGCAGAGTGCTTACCCAACATGTGGGAAAAAAATAAAAATAAAATTATAAAATTATATATATATTAACAAATGAACGAAAAACCTTAACACATCTCAGAAACTTTGAACAAAGTCAGGGAAATGAGTAAAAGGAAGAAGTGGAGAAGAGTAACATAGAATTTATAAACTCATTGTTTATAACCATGCGATCTTTTTCTTGGAAAAAAAAAAATTGTTTAAAGATATGTAACAAAAACTATAAAATAAAAAGTGCTTGGGGAACAATTCCACCTGAGGTTGACCTCAGGCTCCACCTGCCACATACACACATACATATACACAAACTCACTGCTAGATCTTCAAGTAAGTTATTCATCTCCTTTTCTTCCCATTCTACCCAGCACAAATATATACTTTGTTACATATCTGCCTGTCAGCTCTACTAATGTAACTTTTTCATGGCTATTTATCACTTCCCCTCAAAACTTTCACCTCTTCCTCGACCACGGCCTCTTCTGCCTCTGTCTGTGCCTCTTCCAGAAGGTCCTCCACTCTTGGTACCATCCAATCCATTCTCCTGGCCCCGAACTGAAATACAGAACAAACACAGGCAGAACAAGGTCAGTTAGGATAGACAGAAATGTATACATTATATTGAATACACTGTCAGGGAGACAAAGCTAAGAGAACATGATATGATAGGATGAAACATGATGGTTTTTCAGGGATGAGTGATGTTGTGATGAGACACACAGAGAGCTCAGGAAGTAATTTTAAAAATGACTACATGGTTGTTTAATGCTGTGTAAGTGACTGTTGTAGGAAAGGCTACAATGCAAAAAACTGTCAAGATCTTTACAGATTTAGGCAATATAACAGTTCCAGGGTGCTCCCTAACAGAGTCCTGACACATCCCTGGAGTCTAGACATTACTGACCCACAGCTGGTTTTGATAAAGCCCCATGCATACACTCTCGTCCACGGCTGGCACCTCTCCCCCGTCGTGGTGGCCCACCACGTCGCCGGCTATAGTCTCTGTCCCGGTCTCGATTTTCTTTTCCTTCTTCATTAGATTCAGTTTGTCCACCATCTTTCTGTCCTGAGACTCCTTTCTTCTTCCCAACCATCTCCCAGGAATGCTAAAGAAAGACAGAACACCATGTATATATGAATAACAATTAGTACATTAAAGATGAAAACTGGTACAACTATTTTTTCAGGATGCATGGTTTAAGAAATTCTGAGGGCTGGAGAATGGCTTAGAGGTTAAGAGCACTGGCTGTACTTCCAAAGGTCCTGAGTTCAACTCCCAGCAACCACATGGTGGCTCACAACCATTTATAATTAGATCTGGTGTTCTCTTCTGGCGTGCAGGTGTACATGACAAACAAAATAACTAAATATAATAAAAGAAAGAAAGAAAGAAATTTTGAGCTGGGCAACAGGGGCCCACACCTT
Source organism: Psammomys obesus (assembly GCF_907164565.1). Taxonomy (NCBI): domain Eukaryota; kingdom Metazoa; phylum Chordata; class Mammalia; order Rodentia; family Muridae; genus Psammomys; species Psammomys obesus. Next base: position 476,281 of record NW_026585644.1, on the reverse strand, counting down.
TAATACCAGCACTTGGGATGTAGAGGAAGGTGGATCTCTGTGAGTTCAAAGGCCAGTGTGGTCTAGAGTAAATTCTAAAATAGCCAGTTCTACATAGAGTAACACTGTCTCAAAAAACAGAAGAACAAAAATTTTTTAGTTTACTTCTGTTTAAATGCAGAGTACAGATAGAACTTCAACCCTTATACTTACTGCTGCAAAAATTGAAGCATTATTGTTTTATAGGTAGGGGTTTGGGGTGTCTCACTATAGTAGACAGGCTACACTCAAATTTCCAATTCCCCTGCCTTAGCTCCAGAAGCTAAGGTAACAGGTGTTCACTACTGTGCCTGGCTAACAGATGCAGGGATCACTTCTAAAAACTCTATGCCTTTCGCAGCTCAGGTGTTTTAGTCTAAGACTGATCTCTATAAACTACATTCCCAGAACCCTCAAGATTCATTAACACACAACAGTTTACATTCTTTTTTGAGACAAGGTCTCACTATGTCATGATAACTGGCCTGGAACTTACTATGTAGTATAGGGTGGCCTCTCACTCAGAGATATCTAACAGTTTCTGCCTCCTGAGTGCTGGGATTAAAGGCCTTAACACTACTTTGGGCTCCTTTCTTATCACATTAAGCAAAACTTAAAACTGAAGGCTTCTAGATGTTACTATTAAATGTAAACTGAGTGAGCCGCATTTGTCCTTACAGCATATTCTTTTATGAAACCCAGAAATTAAGAAGGAAAACAATTCTCTCTCTTTCACATATATGCATATACCAAAACAGGTGAAAATGATTAATCTCATGCACATCTTAACAAAGATTTTAAGTTAAAACTAAAACTAAATATAGGGCTAGAGGGTACAAAGCTCTCAATAGTAGAACACATACAAGTATAAAGGCCTGGGTTCAATCCAAGTACTGTCTCACTCTCTTAGCCTCCAAGGACCCCAGGCATGCAAATTATACAGACATACATGCAGGCAAAATACTCATACACATAAAGTTGCTTTTGTTTCTGAAGACAGGGTTTCTTTGAATATAGCCTCGACTGTCCTAGACTCACAGTGTAGACTAGGCTGGCCTTGAACTCACAGAGATCCACAGGCCTCTGCCTCCCTGAGTGCTAGGATTATAAGAATGAGGAACAGCGTCCAGCTGTTTTGTTCTTTAAATAAAGTAACATAGCAATTTTACCAAGCCAAGTATTAACCTATAATATAGCAGCTTCTCCCTATGCATTCTTCCAACACACTTGTATGTTGTTATGTACCAACCGTGCAGTTGATATGCCATTCGATGCTCACTGAAGCTTCAATTTATAAGTCATAATAATCCTACAGCTAAATCTGCACCAGAATACTGGAAACTAAACTAACAAGTTCTAATAGGTCTTTAAAGTTTTACTTAGTTTTATTCTTTAAAAAACAAACAAACAAACAAAAAACAAAAAAAAAAACCCAAGAATTTACAACGTTATCCTGGCTACCCTAGAACCTACTACATAGACATAGGTGGCCTCAAACAAAGTATATAGAACCTGTGTGTACGGGTTAATGTTTAGGCATTAAGGCATGAGCCTTTAATGCCAGCACTCGGGGAGATGCAGGTGGAGCTCTAAGTTCAAGGCCAACCTGGTCTACAGAATGACTTCCAGGACAGTCAGAGCTGCAGAGAACTCTTGTCACAAGAGAGACAGAGAGGTCTATGGTGTGTGTATTAGCTGCTGACACCAGTAAGTTCTATAAGGAGAAAGAATTACTACTATGATCGTCCTTAAACACTGTGAGTCTCATCCACAAAAAACATTCAACACCATCGGTACCGAATCCCCACTGCTTTTATTTATAGTAGAAGATTTAAATGTGGCCTAAGCTCATATTCACTACCTTGTTTTCTTTGTTTATATAGTGGGAAGTTAGATTTGTAGTACTAGACAGAAGCCACAAGAGATGAGATAAGAGAAATAAGACGTAGGTTCTACAAAGAAAAACAGTAAAAGATTTTAAAAAGCATGAGGACAACAGGTTGATAGTTCAGAAGGTAATGGCGCTTGCCTGGAAAAAAAAAATCACACAAACATAATAAAAAATAGACCAGTGAGTTTTTGTTTGGTTTTTCCAAGACAGGGTTTCTCTGTGTAACAGTCCTGGCTGTCCTAGAATTGATTCTGTAGACCAGGCTGGCCATGAATTCAAAGGTCTGCCTGCCTCCGCCCCGCAAGTGCTGGGATTAAAGGTACCTGCCATTATGCCAGTAAGTTTTTTTTTTTTTTTTTTTAAATAAAATAATAAAGAGTATCTCACAAACAAAGGCAAAAAGTTTAGGTCAGACCTGGTAGAATACACTTGTAATCCCAGCACTGGAGGGTTGAAGCAAGAGAATATCAAGTCTGAGGTTTACATTTCACTCCTGTAAACATATAGGCCTAGAGCTATATCAAGTAGTTAAAGTGCTTGCCACACAGTCTGAAGACCTGCGTTTCATCCCCAGCATGCACATTAAAAAGCCAGACATGTACTCGTAAACCTAGTGCTGGTGAGATGAAGACAGGCAGAGCCCTGGGGCTTGCAGGCTCGCCAGTGTGGCCCTAACCGAGTCCTGGGTCCCAAAAATAGCCCCTCTCTCAAAAATAGAAAATAAATGGCTGAAAACAATACTGGGGGTTGCCCTCTGGTGTCACATCCTCACACTTGCACCTACCAACCACACATATTAACACACAATGAAGACAAAAACACACTAATTTCTCAAGAGGTAAGGCAGAAGGACTGTTTTGAGTTGAGGCCAGCCTAGGCTAGTTATGATTTTTATTGAATATCTCTCTCTCTCGCTCTCTCTCATACACATACACATACACACACACACACGAAAGAATGAAAGAGAAAAGAAAAAAAACAGCTAAATGGACAGGGTATTAAACTGCCTTCTACATATTTACTTTTTGTTTTTTTTGGACAGGGTCTTTTCATACAGCTCTTTTTTAAAAAAGGTTTATTTCTTTATTACATATATATATATATATATATATATATATATACACACACATACAGTGTTCTGCCTGCAGGCCAGAAGAGAGCACCAGATCTCATTATAGATGGTCATGGGCCACCATGTGGTGTTGGGAATTGAACTCAGAACATCTTGAAGATCATCCAGTGCTCTCAACCTCTGAGCCATCTCTTTAGCTCTCTCATATAGCTCTTATCCTAGATCTTTCTATATAAACCAAGCCTACAGAAACCTACAGAAAACCTATATGACCACAAACCTACAGAAAACTGTCTACCTGACTCCCCAGTGCTAGATTTATGTATCACATCAAACTCTAAACACATGTTCATTTCTTTCTTTTTGTAGTGGGCAACAGCTGATAGGGAGACTCATTAAATGGTCAAAGTGCTGAGAATAAGTAACTTTTGAGTACTTAGTCCTAAGGAGGGCATCTACACCCTTTTCCAAGGCTCAGGGAACATGACAAAACCAGACAAAACAATCTAAGAGCCAGAGGATAGGAATGAAAGCTTGAAAAAGTGTCTTCTAGATATGATGAGGTAAGTACACCATTAACTCCTATCAGCAGTAGTAACCTTGCACAAAACAGGTCCATCAGCATTCCATTGTGAATGGGAGAGGGGCTCATAAGGCTCCATCCCTGCTTAAGGAGACACAAGTAGTTAATGGTTGCTGCAAGAGGGGGGATCTTATTTACTCAGTGGTATAGACACTGAAGAATTACCCTTGCTTAAGTAAGCAACTCCTAAGCCATGTTCACACATGGTAAGGCTAACTAAAGCTACACATACAAGGAGTAAAGTAGGAGGGAGACATGTTGAAAATAACTCTGGCAGAAGGCAGAAGGGGATAGGAAAGACTAATGGAAATATGACCAAAGTATATTACGTATGTATAAAATTGTCCGATAATAAATATAAATTAAAAAAAAAATTCCTGGGGCTGGACAGATGGCTCAGAGGTTAACAGCACTGGCTGTTCTTCCAGAGGTTCTGAGTTCAATTCCCAGCAACTACATGCTGGCTTATAACCATTTATAATGAGATCTGGTGCCCTGGTGCCCTCTGCTAGTGTGCAGGCAGAAAGAACAATATATATGTAATAAATAAATAAATAAAATAAATCTTTAAAAAATATATCCCCAGTATTTGCTACCATCCAAGGAAACTGACAATCTTCTAGTGGTTTACTGACAGTTGGTATCTTTAAAAATCTTTAAATTGGTAGCCAGGCATGGTGACACACTCCTGTAATCCCAATACTTGGGGAGGAAGACGCAGGCTGAGCTCTATGAGTTAGAGGCCAGCTAGGTCCACAAAAACATTCCAGGACAGCCAAGGCTATTATACAGAGAAACCCTGTCTCAGAAAAAAAAAAAAAAAAAAAAAAATTAAAATAAAATACATTATGCCAGGTGGTAGTGGTACACACCTTTAATCCCAGCATTTGGAAGGCAAAGGCAGGTGAATCAGAGTTTGAGGCCAGCATGCTCTACAGAGTTTCAGGACAACCAGAGCTACACACAGAAATCCTATCTCCCAGAGATGGGAGGGTGAAGGGGGCAGAGAACACAATGGCAACGTAAGTTGGTATCTTAAAGAATGAGCAGTATTCCAATCAAAAATTCTCAGTGTAAGATCAGTAGAGTGAAAAGATTTCAAAATGATCTGTTCACAAAGGTAATAAGGCAATGTTCTGTTGTTGAAGAGAAAACAAACACAGAAAAAGAATTCTTATTAAAAAGGAAAGAAAAATGAGGGCAATTGGCTTAATTCAAAGGCAAGTGATCCTTTAGGATATTCTATCAAATCCAGGAATGTAAACAGGCTCTCTTTTTTTTTTTTTTAAATTAGCACAAAACTACGTTCAAGCAATGAAACAGTATGTTAATATAAAGATAATAATTATATAGGAATGTTCTCAATTTAGAGGCTGGCAATCTGTGACTTCCTGGCAGCACAAAAACCAAGAAAAGGCTTTACTGATTAGTATCTCTAGTTCAAAGCAACCCAAGCTTCCAAGCCTTGAATTCATCTAAAATGAACAACTTATTCCAGGCCAATGAGAAGAGACTGACTTCGCCTGCTTTCCCTGTAACTCTTATGAAGAGGCTGTGTATATATAAAGCACAGTATTTGTAACCTGCTACAATCTCTATGGCTGCTTCTTATTCTACTTAGAAAAAAAGTATGTTGTTTAAGACCATCTGCCCACTGGCTATTTTTAAAATTACTACTAGCCTCCCAACCCTGAACCCCACTCATAAAAAACTTTATTAGCACTCTACCGTGTCTGGATTTCCTTCCAGGAGAACATTGATGGCTCTGTTGACATCTCCATTGCAGTCATGCAAAGCAATCACACATTCATCCTGGTTTTTGCCTGTGATGTCAATCAACTGAAAAAAAAAAAAAAAATTAGTAACCACAAGCAATTTTATACACCTAAGAGGAAAACAGATGAAGGAATGAGATAACAACTACATTTAAAAGAAGCAAGTTTAAAAAGCAAGAAATGTAAAACATAATTGTACTTCCAAAAGCAAAACTTAAAGACTGAAGAGATGCCTCAGCAAGTAAAGGAACTTGCCACCAAGACAGATAACTTGAACTCAATCCCTAGCATCTACATGGCAGGAGAAAACCCAACTCCCACAAGTTATCATGTTGTCTCCACATCAAGAACCATAGCATATAAACACATCCAAGTAGATGAGTGCAGTGGCCGTGCAGGGCTGTGATCCCAGCACTCCATGAGGTAGAGGCAGGCAGATCTTTGTGAGTTCATGGCCACCCTAGTCTACAAAAGGAGTCCAGGACAGCCAAGGCTACACAGAGAAACGCTGTCTCAAGAAAAACAAAAAACACACCCAATAAATAAATGTTAACAAAAGCAAATTTTTAGGGACCAAGTCAAAAATATTCAGAGTAAGTATCAAGTGGAGAATCACGCTGAAACATATAAGGTTCTGTTCCACATATCATTTCCAAACTTCCTCTATCTAAGGGACTGAAGATATAGGCCAGTGGTATGGTATGAATTTAGCATACACAACACTCTAGGTGTGTCAGGAGAAAAACACACAAAACAAAAAAGTTAGGATTATGATAAAACTTTTTGGACAAGGTAACTATCCAAAGGAATGCACTATATAACACAATGAAAACAATTATTTAACGATCTAAATTCTCAATGAATGTGATTACTTGTCCTGGTGTTGAGTGTGTGTATACTGCAGGAATGTTGTGTGCCACAGACCATGGAGGAGTTTACAGGACAGCCTTGGTATCAGTCCTTTATTTCCACCTTGAGATAAGTTTATCTTTTGTTGTCTACCACTAAATAAAGGGGCCTGGAATTCTCCTGTCTCCATCACCCATCTCACAGTGAGAGCACTGGGATAACAGATGTATGCTTCTATGTATGGCTTCCACGCTTTACAGGACTCAACTCAGGCCCTCACACACTCTCCCCACTGACCCATCTCCCTACCCAGTACACTTATATTCAATGTAAGCACGAATGACATGGAATCCTGCTTTCATTCTGAGAGCTTCACAAAAAACCAGTGGGATACTCACTTGTTTCACCTTCTCCTCAAAGTCAGCGTCATTATGGTCCGAAATCATCTGTGCAAGTCGAATTTGCTCTGCAGTGGCCTAGGAATTGAAAAAGGATCAAGAAACCTCAATCAAGAAGTAAGAAATTAACCAAGAGGGACCCAAGTAATAGATTTTTATCTCCTACCACCCAACTCTTTTTTGTTACAAAAAAGAAAAGAAAAAAATGACCAAAGCAGTAGGCTGCAGATGAATCTCAATAGCAAGGTACTTGCCTAGCTCTAGGTTTAGTCTTCAGCAATGCAACTTCCCCTACAAAATTCAAAGCATCTTGGTCTGGTGAGCCAAGCCTGTAATCCCTGCTACTTGAGAGGTGAAGGCAAGAAGATGGAAAGCTCAAGGCCGACCTGGACTACAAAATGAATTCAAGGCCAGTCTAGGCAGCTTTATGAAACCCTGTCTCAAAAAAATAAAAAATAAAAACAAAGCTGGGGAGACAGCCCAATGATCAAATCTTTACCCAGACTACTAAAAGCTATAGAGTCAATTTTTAGCACTGCAAAAATTTTAAAAAACTAAAAAAGGGCAATGGTGGAGCCTTTTTTTCCCAGCACTAAGGAGGCAGAGGCAGGCAGATCTGAGTTCAAGGCCAGCCAGGGCAACAGAGAAACCTTTTCTCAAAAGAAAAAGAAAGAGTGAGAAAGAAAGAAAGCAAGCAGACCACGAAGATAGCACGTCTAAATTCATTACACAGATGCTGACACACAAGAAATTTCAAGTTTGCGGTCAGCCTACACAGTGAGTACCAGGCCAGCCAGGGCTACCTAACCAAGACTCCAGAGGAAAAAAGAAAAGGGAAGGAAAAGAGTTAAAAAAGAAAGTGAAGAAACATACAGGAACCATTAGTCTAGTCTTATGTATTTGATATACTGGGCCACTGGGCTCCATTCAAGGAATTAACTCATATCCATAACATTAGTTACACATTTGTAATTTACAGCACATCTAAATCAAACTTAATACCCAAGGTTAATTTATTGCTCTAAAACTTATCGATGCTCTACAACAGTGGTTAACATGAGTTAACACCCCTTTGAGGATCGAACAACCCTTTCACAGGGGTTATATATCAGATATCCTGCACATTAGATAGTAACAACAATATCAAAATTACAGTTACGAAGTAACAACAAACATAATTTTATAGTTGGGGGTCACCACAACATGAATTATATATTAAAGGATCACAGCATTAGGAAAGTTGAGAACCACTGCTCTATGGTGTCTCAGTTGTTAATTTAGAAGGTTTACAGTGAAGATGCCAGCTTCTCATTGGAAAGGAAAAAATTCAGGTAAGGCCTCAAGACCTTAGGGGAAAATAAGAGCTAAGTTAAAATCTTTCAGGAAAAACAAATATTGGCTAAAGAGAATAGTAATGTACTGTTCAATCAGTTCAGAATTTGGAAGGAAAACACCAACATACCTAGCACAGTATTCAAAATGAAACCCTAAGTCTCACAATATTAAGCAAGAAAAAAATAAGCATGTGGCCAGGCAGTGGTGGCACGCACCTTTAATTCCAAGCACTTGGGAGGCAGAGGCAGTTGCATCTCTGTGAGTTCGAGGCCAGCCTGGTCTACAAAGCAAGTTCCAGGACAGCCAGAGCTACACAGAAAAATCCTGTCTTGAAAAACTAACTAAATAAAACAAAAACAAACAAAAAAGTAAACACATTATGTCAAAGTATGTCACTGAGTTAGGCCTGACACTAAAGAGCCAAGGAATAGATAACAAGGAACCTAAATCAGCATTCCAAAGCACAGAATGCATTACACTGCATGGAAACCACTATCAGCTGATATAATTACTCATAGATTCACAGCCCTAGATTCATTACCTGTGGCCTCTGCTTGTGCTGTGTCTGGTTTTGGTTTTGAGGTTGTTCCCAGTTTCCCCGGGCTCGGTTAGTGCCCACCGACGTCATCATTTACAGTATATACAAATAACAGTATTTACAAAGAATACTAAAGAAGAAAAAAGAGATCGTTAGACATAGATAAAATGTTTTCAATTCTATTTTATCAATACTTTCCACCAATCACTTTTTTTACTCTCAAAGGAACAAAGGAAATCCACTTTTTTTTTTTAAACCATTCATTTCTTCCTGTTAGTGCTGGAATCAAACATGGACCTTCATATGTGATAGGCAAGCTCTCAAGCACTGAACTACATTTTCAACTCAAGAGTAATCTTTTAAGATTTATTTTGGGTTTTAGTGTGAGCTGACCTCAAACACACTGCAGCAAAGCGGAATTTGAAAACAATCATCTTTCTCTACTTCCCAAATGCTGTGACTACAGGTGTGTATCACTGAAACATTTTTTGTTGTAGTGTGATAAATATGGCTGTTAATCCATTTTCGTTCATAAGCCTCAGTGATAAAACATACGCTTTGCATAAAGGTCCTAGGCTAGGTCATCAAACCCTACATCAAAAAATGTATAAAAGCAAATGTGATGAATTTTTGTTTGTTTGAAGACAGTCTCTCGATGTAGCCTTGGCAGGCCTCAAACTCTTGGCAATTCTCCTGCCTCTGCCTCCCAAGTGCTGGCCTATGTGACATTTTTTTCCCTAATATGTTAGGAACATAATCTGATTACTGTTATCACAAAAATAAGCAAAATCATTATCAATACTAAAAACACTTTCTAAACAGTATCTGGTGTCTGACAAAAAGAAAGCCAATTAACAAACGCTGGAAAATAAATGCCTTCCAGGAGTTGGGCACAGAACATACCTGTAATCCCAGCACTTGGAAAGCTGACCAGAGAGAATCGTAAATTTGAGGCCAGCCTGGGCAACACAGTAAGATCCTGTCACAAAAGATAGACAGAAATGAAAGAAGGAAAGAACAGAGAGAGAAAAAAGGGAGAGAGAGGAAGGGAAAAAAGGGAGGGAGGAGAGGGGAAAGCCTCCTTTAAGCCAAAAAAATTATAATTTAAAGTATTGGAAGAGTTGTAGGCATGGCTCAGGTAAGAACCTAGGTTCATAACTTTAACAGAGATAGAAGGAAAAAAACATATCCACTACACATTAGAAACAGTCATAACCTTACCTGCCCTACACTGTTTAACAAGTTGTCTGTGACTTCTACTACCTGGGAAAAGGCAAGAGTTCATAACTAGCCTTTTCTTTCCAGTTTTAGCTCTTCATGACTCTACTAGGACATGCATTAGCCCTAGTGATTACCCAGAATCCATTTCCTATACAGTTAATGGCAATACACTGCCTTTGCAGCTGTTACAGTCTCATACACACTTTCAAGTAAGCAGAATAGCAATTACTCTGCACCACTCACCTTAATACAAAAAGGGAATCCCAAATCTGGCCCCAATCAAATAAACCTATCATAAATTTTATTTCAAAGGGCTTCTAGGAAATGACTTTAAATTTGAAACTGTTTGCAAGATGACTTCACTCCTTAAAGAAACACAGAACACGGGAGCCTTCCCAAAACTAAAACATATTTTCTGTCCTTTCTACCAAATAACTGTTCTACTAAATTCAAGTTCTTTCTTCATATTGTGTTATAAAGTAATCTCAGCTGCTACTTTGAATAAACAAAAACATTCATCATCAAGATAGAGTGCTCAAAAGCAGGTTACTTTTCATGGTTTTATTCTTTTCCAAAGACAAGTCTATACTTTCCTTCTCTACATTTTTTTTCCACTAACGAACATTATATAGGGTAATTCTAGACTGCCCAGCAGACACTGGAGTTTGAGGTCAGGAGAGTTCTAAAGAAGCTAACTAGGGATATGAACTTCACCTGTTTCTGAGATAACACTGAAAAATCGGACATTCCTGTGTAGAAGTGCTTCAACAAGTGTCAATGGGTTGCACAGGTCTTTGTTTTTTGTTTTTGATGTGGTTATTAAGAACAAAGACTTTTCATCTCTTATCACCAATAAAAGGATTTTAAAAGACAAAGCACTAATTTTTAGCCAGTACCTATACACATGTACAAAGACCTGTAAATTGTATATTATTAGTTTACTTTCCCAAGCTAGCATTATAGTTATAGCAACACTTAATTTACAAAAGGACAAGTGTTGTTTAACGAAGTACTGGTGGATCCAAAGCAGCAATAGTTGGGGGCGGGGGGGGGGGGGACGAAAGGAAAACTATGTTTTAAAATTGACTGTAATCAATCTCAACCTACTCCTGTAGCTTAAAAATGCTGAATGGTTTCTACTCCATGTATATCAATGTTTAAGAATTAGGCCATAAATATAAGTTAAGACTGGTTGTGTACCTCATGGCACATCTTTCAAGTTAGATGTAAATATATTACAGTCATATTTAAAGATACATAATTAACCAGCAAAAAAAAAAATCCTTCCAATCATTCTTGCTTTTATCTTCCATTTCCTTCTTTGGAAATACTCTGAAATGTGTAACTAAAATTTTAACCCCTAATTAGTAACAGTGAGCAACAGGTCAAAAGTAAATAATCTGGGCAAACCACTCAAGGGCACAGAATTAGTGGTGTTTTAATAGCAAACAAAGACAAATACCCAGAGTTATACAGTGGGAATATGTGACCTTGTTTGTTAACTCTTACAAAACATAAGTACTTAAGGGAAATAGGATGAGAAAGGAACACTAGAGAAACAAGTATAGGTTTCAACAAAGAAATGCCCTTAACTACCTTTTGAGAGCCAGCTAATTAAAGGAATAGCCAGAGAAATTTTACTGAAAAAAATAAACAATAAGTATTTATTGAGTATCTACTGTGTGTCCAATACTTCAGGAAATACAAAAGCATTGTGACTTAGTTGCTGCTCTCAGGGAGCTTACAATCTACTGTAAGAAACAATTCAGACATTCTGAAGTTGGACTGGGATGGGTACGGCTTACCACAACTAACAGAGAAGCTAATTTCCCTAGATGCTTCACTGAAAAGTCCTGTGTCCCAATCCCAACCACCTTCACTCTGTTAGGAGCCTTTCCAGTCAGAAACACTTGGGAGGTGCAGTACATTTGAGCCTCCCATCACTATTTCACACAACAGTAGTGTTTCCCATTCACAACACAAACAGGCATTGGGAGAATCTAATAATTAAAGACAATGGTGTAGGACCCACAAAACAGTTTTATCAACAGATACACATCTAAATATTTTGATCTCTAGTAATGCTGGTTGTCAAAGTGACCCACATCCCCTCCCAGCAAGTCACAACAGACACCCCCTACACAGAATATGGGAGGTGGAGACAAAAAAGGATTTCTCCATTTAATAATCAGTGACTCAAAGGCAAAAAATCGTTAACAAGACCGCCTTTTAACTGTGGTGTTTTTCTTTCCACAACTACCTACACCAGAAATTGCTAAATTTTAAGAATAGTGGAAAGCAGTCTCTTGTTTGTGACATCACTTTGAAAAGCAATTTAGGGGCTGTCCACCAGGTGAAGGGTCTCAAGAAATTTGGAATTCCATTTCCATTATGAGAAAAATGATCAAATGCCCAGTGATCTAGTGACGTCCCTTAGACATAGCAACCCATGGGGGCCTCCATGTCCAGCTTCCCAAATAATATAATTGCTTGGATACCCAAAACTACAGTATAGACAACTGGAAGCCAAAGACAGCAACAAAAATATATTCCTCGACCCGGGTTGATAAGAAAGAAGGCAGGGTAATAAGAGGAGCCGACAAAGAGGCTGGAAACGAACAGAGGACAGAAGCCCACGCGCGGAGGATGGGAGACTCACCCCCCTCCGCGCCACATCAAGAGCCCATGGGGCCATTCGCCTCTCTACCTCCCACCCGGAACAAATTAATCCTCCGCACTCCAAGCTGAGGGCCACATGGGGGAGTGTGGGGCAGCTCCACCCCATCGCACCCCCCCACGGCCCCCAAACCAGGCCGGATCCGGACCAGAGGCCCACAGACGGCTAGGAAGGGAGGAGGCCTTCTCCATAGACACTGGTCCTAGTGGAGAACCCTACCTCAGGCTGGGCCCAGGCCTCGCTCGCCCGCGCTCTTTCTCGCTCTCCCCCTTCAGGCTCTAGCCGCATGCCCCCCCCCCCCGGCTGCCCCAAGCCCCGCCCCGGCCACGCTCCCAAATCGAGGCCCCGGCTTTGGCGCGGCCCAGTAGGCCGCGAACCCAACTATAAACAAAACCCCCGGCGGCCAACTCGAGGGGGGGGTTGGACGCCCGAGCTCGCAAGCCTAGAGGGGAAGGTGTACAGTGGGGAAACAACGCGTGGGGGGGCCTACCGCGGGAGGGGACTACAGACGGGACAGAGGAGAAGGAGGGAGGTTAAAAAGGGGATCGCGGATTTAAAGGGGCCGCGGACAATACCCGGCCCCGCCGCGTTGCCGCTGCCGCCGCCGCCGCCGCCAACGCCGCTGCGCTCCCAACTTTACCTCAGTCTCCTCCACACTGACACCCCGGGCCGCGCCGCCCCTGTCACGTGATATAAGATTCCCTCCACCCCACCCCCTCCCTCCTTTTCCCTCTCGCGCTCGCTCTCGCGCCTTCCCCCTCCCACTTGCCTTCCTGCGTCCCTCAGCACGTGACGTGAAAGGACCGCGCACGTCAGCGTGCGCGAGCCTCGCCGCCACGAAACACAGCGCCGGAGTTCCTCGCGTCCGCCCCGCCCTCGCCCTCGCCCGTACGGCTCAGCCTCCATCACGTGACTCCAAGACGGCCTCTGCTTCCTCTTACTGGCGTAGTTCCGCGTCTCCGCACTCCCAGATTCCTTTGCGGCCATGAGTCACGTGGCGGGGGTGGAGCGGGAAGGCTCTGTGCCTGACTAGCGCCCCCATCCACCATGTTTTCTGACCGACTCTAGTTTGTTTCTTCCCTAAAACCAAATGGAAATGGCCGGAGAGCTCCGGGGAACCTAGGTGCCCGGCTTCTGCCGAGCCTGGGCTGACGCGCAAGCGTGGCGGGAATATCCTAGCGGGCCTTCACGGAGAGGCGATGGCGTCTAGCAGTAACTGGCTGTCCGGAGTGAATGTCGTGCTTGTGATGGCATACGGGAGCCTGGTGAGGAGATCCCCCGCTCCATTCCTGCTGTAGCCTTTGCCCTAGTAGAGACCGTCCTTCTGGGCCCTTCCCTCAGCCCCTTAACTCGCCTTGTTTCTGGCCTTTCGGTTTGTATCCGTAGACAGCCGAGAACTTTAAATTCAAAGCTGCCCGCCCCTGAGATCCCTCCTTTAAGTTCTGGAGCCCAGGTATCTATCACGCCTCCTTGATACCAGCCTTAGACCCACCCCCATCCTTAATGACCAGGCTTTGCCCAAGTTTTAGCCCTGAAAGCCTAATATAAACATAGTTTTTTTTTTAACTTAATTATTATTATTAAAGATGGTTCTAATCTTTTGGGCAGGTATTTGTACTGCTGTTTATTTTTGTGAAGAGACAAATCATGCGCTTTGCAATGAAATCTAGAAGGGGACCTCACGTCCCTGTGGGACACAATGCCCCCAAGGTAGGTCCTTAGGCGCAAGGTAAACTTGATTCTTTGGCAGAAGGAGATAACTTTGTTCATATAGTTACTTAAATTTTCCCCTTCACAAACTAAGCAAGATTTGCCTGCGGACGAGGCTCATTTGCTCACTCTTGCCGCATAACATGTACTTTAAGATCTAAACGAACTCAACTATAAAATGTTTCTCCATCTTAAATTGCCAAGTGTTTGATGTTGCTTTATTTTAGCATGATATTGGGAATGATTACAGTTTACTCTATAGGTCTAAGAATGGTAGCCTTTCCAGAATTTGAAGATGCCGGTTGTGCTTGGTTAGAATGCTTAAGACTCTGGGTTTGGAGCTGGCCTGGGTGGTGTACGCCGTTAATCCCAACACTTTATTGGGGGGCAGAGGCAGGCAGATCGCTGTGAGTTAAGGCCAGCCTGGTCCACAGTCCAGGACAGCCAGGGCTGCACAGAAAAACCCTGGCTCAAAAACAAAACAAAAGACTCTGGGTTTGATCCCTGACACTACAAGAAGAGGAAAAAACATTAATTGTGCATAATCCCACCTTTCACGTCAAGCCTAAGGAAGAAGAAATTACCTAACAACTTTTAATTTTGTTATGGTTCTTTGTTCTATATTTTGAGACATATTAGGTTACATATTGTAACCTAAGATGGCTCTCTCACCATGTATCTTCAAAGCAGTCCTTCTGTCAGAACCATACAATGAGAAACCTGTTGGGGTTTATAACTGCCACCTGACATTAAAACCTAGGTTTCAAGGCTGGGCAGTGGTGGCACACATCTTTAATCTCAGCCCTCAGGAGGCAGACAGACAGACCGATCTCTGAGTTTAAAGGCCAGCCTGGTCTGTGAGTTCTAGGACAGCCAGGGCTGCACAAACCCTATCTTGAAAAAAAAAAAAAAAAAAAACCTTAGCTTTCAAGTAGCCATCTCAAACCTAATATAAATAATCAAAAGTCTTTTTGTGTTTATGTGTGTAGATACATATGTATGTGTGTTTGTAATGCAAGCCATGGGGTGGCATGTTCTGTCTTCCATAGTTGCTGTTCACCTTAATTTTGGAAGCAGGGTCTCCACTAAGCTTGGAATTTACCAATTTTGCTATACTGGCTGGCCTTCTGTCCCAATCTCCTTTGACGTCCTTTGTTGGTGGTTGGTACTTTTCAGATAGGATCTCCTGCTTCTTCATCTAGATAAACATTACGTTGAGCTGATCTTCCTGCTTATAGCTCCCAAGTACATAGGTTATAGGCATGCACTACAACTCCTGCTTTATAAAGTGCAGGAAATTGAATCTAGGCACTTGGTGCATGCTAGGCAAGCATTCTACCAACTGAGATAACATCCCCTGTTCTGAATCAGAATCCTTGATGTCCCATTGCCATCCCCAGTCATGCTTTTGCTTTTTCAGTCTTTCACCTTTAGACGTCAACTGACTTTACCAGTTTTCTTTTCTATGACTCCCCATTACCAACATAAACATGGCTCTACTGATTGAATTTCATAACTTTGCACCTACTGTCACTGACCAAAAATGGTCTTCATTTGGCTCCCTCATTCATTCCCTTTTGGTTGTTTCAGACTAGGCGTCTCCAGTAGCCCAAACTGTCCTAGAACTCACTACATAGCCAGCCTTGTTCTTGAAGTCCGTATGTCCCACCTCCGTGTCTTGAATGCTGGAATTACAGGCATGCATGGAAATACCCAGCTCCTTTAGATTAGATCTTAGTTTAAAAGTTTTTTCCTCAAGGGAGGAATGCACAGTACATATTTTTGTTTTGTTTTGTTTTTAACTTAGGACGTTATTTATAACAGTTAACCAAGATTCTTTTTAGTCTAATTTCAAATCAGAGATAATGCTAGTGTCAGCCTAAAGAAATTCTGGCAAGTTAAAAGATCTGGTTTAGGGACTGATAAAGATGGCTCAGTGATTGAGAGCTCTTGCTGACTAGTCAGGAGGACTAGAGTTCTGATCCATGATGAAACCAGGGATCCCATGTACCCTTGTAACCCCAGCTCTGAAGGTTGTAGAGACTAAAGGATTGCTGGGTCTTGCTGCCTTCTGGCCTCAGTGAGAAAACACAAGTCCATGGGTGGAAGAGTGAATGCTAGAGGAGGATACCCGATGCAGGTGTGCATAACCACGAAGGTGCACGTACAGCGTACACACATGCAAACACACAAGTAAGTCTTCAAAGAGAAAAGCCAGGTGATGTGACATGCTCCAATCCCAGTAACTCCAGAGGTAGAAGCCATGGTTCTCTCTGAGTTTGAGGCCAGCCTGGTCTACAGAGTTTCAGGGCAGCCAGAGATACATAGACCGTGTCTCAGAAATCAAAAGGGAGAGAGAGAGAGAGATGGCTTGGAGGTGTATATTAGAGAATACCAAACCCGTTTGTTATTTTTCTCTGTTTGATCTTCGTTTACATGCTCTGGCCCCTTTACAGTCCACTGGGAAGCAGAACACAAGATAATTACGGTATATTCTCTCTGAATGCACAGGACTTGAAAGAGGAGATCGACATTCGACTGTCCAGGGTTCAGGATATCAAGTATGAACCCCAGCTCCTTGCAGATGATGACACCAGACTACTACAGCTGGAAACCCAGGGGAATCAAAGTATGTGGCAAGCTCTTGGAGGATGTTTCACCAAGTCCCAATGTGGTGTCATTTTTAAGAATTCTAGAATTTTTTTTTTACACAAATATAAAAGTGTGCTTTCATTTTAATCCCTGGTGTCGGAGTGTGGGGCTACTTCGAACTGTCCACAGCAGCTGACCATGATTTGTCTTGTGCTCTAGCAGAAGCAGGGTTTTTGCCAGATGCAGATATTTTCTGTGATTGTTGTGACATTTGGAATTCTGGGAACTTTTCAGACAGTATATAAATGCTAGAGCCTCAAGCAGCATGGGTGAGTGGTTGGTCATTTAGGGAGGTTGTTTATAGTTTGTTAGTTGCCGTGGTCAAAGAAAAAAACAAAAGAAAAGAAATTAGATTCAGGGATCAGTTTCTCTCCTATCTAGTGTTAGGTATGAAATGTGGGGAAAAAGAAAAACCCACAAAGCAAGCAAAGACCAGCTACATCCCAGAGGTTTCCGCACCTGTACCAACCCTCCATAGTCCTCAGTTACTGTATATATGCCAGATAAAAGGACCCAGTTCACTAACTTCCTGTAATCTTAGGGTATTTTGAGAGTAATCACTGAAATTAGTCTTTTTCTTAACAGGTTGCTACAACTATCTATACAGGATGAAAGCTCTAGATGCCATCCGTGCCTCTGGTAAGTTACCTGATGAGGTACACCCTAGAATCTAAACCTAGGGAACTGAATGATGAGAAAGTTAGGATTTGTCCTTCTGCACATTATGGCTAGAAGGAATTTCCTAGAGTTTTGAGAGTACTATATTGAAAGAAACGCTTTGGGAATCCAGGTGAAGCAATGCACACCTTTAATCCCGCAACACAGGAGTCAGAGGCAGGCAGATTGTTGTGTTAAAGGTCAGCCTCATCTACATATGGCGTTCCAAGACAGCCAAGGCTAGCTACATAGAGAGATCCTGTCTCAAAACAGAGATAAATCACCTTGGTTTGCTTTCTTTCTTTCTAGTTTTTTGAGACAGGGTTTCTCTGGATAGCCTTGTCTGTCCTGTAACTCACTCTGTAGACCAGGCTGGCCTCACACTCAGAGATCATCCTGCCTCTACTTTTCCAGTGCTACCACTTCTTGGCAGTTATTTGTTCTCCCAAGAGTCTGAATTATTTTGATTTGGGTTTTTGATTAATTTTTTTTTCTTTAGAGACAAGGTCTCATACAGCCAAGAACAGTCTTGAGCTTCAAAGCCTCCTGCTTTTACCTCCCAAGTGCTAAATTGTGGCCATTGTGCTACAACACCCAGTTTATTTGGTGCTGTCAAAACCAGAGCTTCTGGTGTGCTAAATAAGCATGCAAACAACTGGACTACATAGCCGGCCCTGCTTATGGTGTCTTTCTTTTTAGTTCCTATTTTGGGGAACTTGTTTTATTTTTAAGACAGGGTCTTGATACTAACCCTGGCAGACCTTCAACTCACAGAGCTCCACCTGCCTTTGCCTCCAAGTACTGGGATTAAAGGCGTATACCACCACACTCTGTCCTTAATTACTATTTTTATGCTGTTGTGTATTGTGTGCCTACATGGGTTTATATGTACTATTTTGTGTGAAGGATGGCAAAAGAGACTATCAGATCTCCTGGTATTCCGGGTAGCTGTAACCTTAAACCCAGGTCTACTGCAAGTACTGGTAGCTGCTGACCTCTCTAACCCCAGTTTATATTTTTATTTTTTGGAGGGTGTGAGGCGGGGAGTTGTATTGTATTGGGATTGTAGGCTTTTTGTTTGTTTGTTTTTGTTTTGATGTTTTGAAAACAGGCTTTATTTGTGTAGCCTAGGCTGTCCTGGACTGGCTTAGTAGACCAGGCTGGCCTAGAACTCACAGAGATCCTCCTGCCTTTCTCTGCCTCACCAAGTGCTGGGATTACAGGCATGCGCCATTGAGCCTGGCATGTTTAGTTTTATTTTGTTTTTAACACAGATTCTTGCTTTGTAGCTCAAACAGGCCTTACTCAACATCCTCCTGCCTTAGCCTCCCAAATGTTGCGATTCTAAGTATGTGCCACTACACCAGCATTTGATTTTAAGTTCTTTTAGCCAGTTGGTGGAGGCGCACGACTTTAATCCAGCACTTAGAGGCAGAGGCAGGTGAGTCTCAGAATTTGAGTCTCAGAGTTTGAGCCTGCTCTACAGAGTCAAGGTCCAGGGCAGCCAGGGCTGTTGCTCAGATAAGATCTGTCTTGTGGGGGGAGGGGGGGAGTTTTCTTGAGACCTTCAGTTTCACAAGTTGGGTGATGATGACTGGTTTCCTACAAAACAGTATGGGAAATGTAGCATCTGCTTCTTCACTTGAACCCAAGAGTTACTGGATTTTTTTTTTTCATATTATGTGACTACTTACATGTTCTTAGGTTAATTGAAAGAGTGTCTATCTTATATCTTAAAGCCAAGATGGCCTAGGAGAACAGTACAACAGTAGAACACATGTGTTACTGACATAAAGCTTAGAGTTGTTTAGCCACCCAAATCACTATGTGGGCATAGCTGTTTATCTCTGCTTAATTCTACTAGAATCTGTTTTTATTGGTGTACGCTAACTTTACAGAATACAGGGGTTCTTGATGATAATTAGAGCTATTCTAAGTTTGGAAAATTACCTAGAAAATAAAACAGGTAAAAGAGTTATCATTGTGCTGTTTTCTTCTCAGAGATCCCATTTCATGCTGAAGGCCGGCACCCCTGTTCTTTAATGGGTAAGAATTTCCGCTCCTACTTGCTAGATCTGCGAAACATTAGCACTCCTTTTAAGGGTGTGCGCAAGGCCCTCATTGATACTCTCCTGGATGGGTATGAGACAGCCCGCTATGGGACAGGGGTAAGTTGGAAGGTCAGTTTTTCCTTCAAAGAACTAAAGGCATGGAATGCTCCACACAAAAAAGGCTGATTTTTCCTTTCTGTTTCCTAAGGTTTTTGGTCAGAACGAGTACTTGCGGTATCAGGAAGCCTTGAGTGAGCTGGCCACTATGTGAGTATGGTGGGGCATGTCAAAGAGGGCTAGTTAGACATAAAAGTACAGTAAGGAAAAAAATCACAAGTTCTAGGCTAGCAATGCCCTGTCTCTAAATAAATAAGCAAGCAAAGTAAGTATAAAAGAATATAGAAGTCCTATACTGGTCTTATAAAACTTGCAGATATTAGCTCTATAAGCTAGTAAGAGAAACTTCTACTTTGTATGCACATTTTAGTATTGGATTTGGTTTGTGTCTACCCCACAAAATGTCAAAATGGTCTGATTATGATGGTGCATGTCTTTAATCCCAACACTCAGTAAGCAGAGGCAGGCGAATCTCTGTAAGTTGGCTAGCAGACTGGTCTACAGAGCAAGTTCCTGGATGGCCAGTGCTGTAGAGAGGCACTCTGTCTCAAAAAGTAAAACAAAAGATCTGGAGAGATGGCTCAGGTGTTAAGAATGCTAGCTGCTCCTGCAGACAACTGGGGTTCAATCCCCCATCCACATGACATCTTACAACCGTATGTAACTCCAGTTCCAATGGGATCTGATGCCCTCTTCTGACCTCCACAGGAACCAGCCATGTATATAATACGCCGACACACATGCAATCAAAACACCCATACATTAAAAAAAATCTTTAAAAAAAAAAAAAAAAAAAGGTAAAATGTCAAAAAATGTTATAGCTAGCAAAGGAATGCAGTTTTTGAGCACATAAGGACTCCTGTTCTAGGGTCCTCTTCTTGTGCTTTGGTCCAATAAAAATAAGAATTAAATTCCACCCAATTTTTTTTTAAACCATGTAAAGCAATATAACCCTGTCTTTAAGGAAAGAACATCAGTAGATAGCTTTTGAGTATTTGTTTATAGAAGAATTTGACTGCTGAATGTTTTAAAATAGTTTCAGTATGCCACTTAGGCAAAGGTAAATGAACATGCATACTGAAAAAGGGAAGCCGATACAGAGTTAGTTACCAGGGCCTGAGGATATAATACAGGTGGTAGAATGCTTGCCAAACATGCATAGGCCAGGGAGTGTGTCACTAACTTCTGGATCTTAGGTTTCTGCAAATGTGCAGGCTACATAAACTTGCAGGTACATAGACACAAAGAAGAAATCTTGGAAGAAGTTAGGCAGAAAGCCTGATAAATTGCCTGATCCAGGTGGTGGTGGCACAAGCCTTTAATCCCAGCACTTGGGAGACAGTGGCAGGTGGATTTCTGTGAGTCCAAGGCCAGCCTGGTCTACACAGTGAATCCCAGGACAGCCAGGGCTGCCCAGAAAACCCTGTCTGGGAAACACATCTGCTGTATATCTCATTAGAGACTTTGTTGTTTGATTTAATTTTGGTTTCTTGAGATACGGTTTTGTTCCTAAAGTTCAAGGTAATTTTTTTAACCTTGGCCATTTTGAGTCTTTTTTTTTTTTTTTTTTTTTTTTTTTTAATTCTGGTATCTAGAAAAGTTTGATGGATAATAATGGAAGAGTATAGGCTTTAAAATCTGATAACTATATCTAGCTTTATGATGTCATAAAGGTTAATTATTGGACTTATGTTTCTTAACATGCAAAGCTGATACTATATAATACTGGAGATAATAGGGTGTTGGTAAGTGACTTCACAACTCACCAAGTGCTCTGTGTCTTCCAACGTGCTGTGCGCTCAGTAGTTTGATTTTATTTGTAATACTTCATTTCCCTCTCTTTGGACGGGGAATGTTACAGCATGCACATGTTAAGGCAGTCAGCAAAGCTAAGAGATTTCTGTAAGCAGAGCGCAATTAAAGCTGTAACCAGGTGTGAGGGCCCACTTCGTGTGAGACCGCCCTTGCCTCCATAGGAAGACCCTTTCTGTCCTTTCTCCCCCCACACACACACACCAAAAAAAGAAAGAATTATGCTAGAGATAAGTACTTAGTAAAATCTGGTTTCCCTGATAATCTCAGTTATCAAATGGCTTTAGTAATGAGTTCTTTGTTTGGGTTTTTGTTTTTTGGGAGGTGAGGAATTTTGTTTTGTGGTACATGGGGTTGGGTTAGACCAAACTGGCCATGAATGGGATGATCTTTCTGCCTTCTGAAATTACAGGTGTTTGCTACCTGCCTTGCTTAGTAACTTAAATAGATCAGAGACTATTTTAGCTGCACTTAATGGGTGGAGTAATTTCTGAATTGTATTCTGGGGTTTTTGTTTTTTTATTTTAAGATTCACTTTTCAGTCAGCTATGGTGGCACATGCCTGTAATCCCAGCTCTTGGGAGATAGGGGCAGGTGGATCTCTGAGTTCGAGCCCAGCAAGGCTACACAGAGAAACCGTGTCTAAAAAAAACAAAATAAAATAAAAGATTCACTTTTCACTTGTTTTACTTACATGTAAGTATTTGTAGAGGTTCTGGCCTGTAGCTAGACTCACAGAATTGACTGCCAGGAATTGAACTCTGGTCTTCTGGAGGAACAGTACATGCTCTTAGCCAGAGTCATGTCTCCAGCCCCTTTTTTGCCAGTTCTCATTCTAACTATGTCTGCTGTGTATTCTTCAGAGTCAAAGCACGAATTGGGAGCTCTCAGAGGCAACACCAGTCAGCAGCCAAAGACCTAACCCAGTCGCCTGAGATGTCACCAACAACCATCCAGGTCACATACCTCCCCTCCAATCAGAAGAGCAAACGTCCTAAGCACTTCCTCGAACTGAAGAGCTTTAAGGACAACTATAACACACTGGAGAGTACTCTGTAATGGAGCTACACAGAAGCCAGCTGTGTGGCATTTGGGATCTCTGGCTCAGAGGCCCAGACTTTATTGGCCAGAGCTTCTGTGAGTCCAGAGTTCTCACAGAGCTGGGTCGGAGAGGTCATTTCCAGCCCTTTCTTATGTTGGCTAAGATCCTCTATCTCCAAGGAGCACTTTTTCTGGATTTAAATTCAAATGTCATTCTTAATGTTTGTCAGAGCTTCCTTGAAAATCTTCCTTTGTTTTTGGCTGTAATTCACCTACCCTGTTCAATGCTGTTTTGTCCCAAAGGTGTAAATTGAGGTGAGATGTCTTCTAAATCTACCCCATTGCACTCAAAATATTTGGGTTTAGAGATCTCAGATTTGATTAGTGGAAAAGTCAGGTAAGGACCTCATAAGGAAAAAGGAATGAATAAGCCGGTAGAATGTCCCCTGGAATTTTGGTGCTCATTTAAACCAGTATTGATATGAGAACATGACTTTCCTGAAGTGGGAGGATGTGTCCCCACCTTCACCCAGTACCATTATGACAAGTCAGAATGAGTGTTCGGGTACTTGGCATAACCTCTGCTGAGATAGTGAGACACAGCAAGAAGTAGTTTCCTCTGATGTCAGTGTTTTAGTCTCAATTTACAATTTATTTAATAAAGTTAATTAAGAAAATGAATCATTTCTTCAGAGTGGTCTTTGAACAGCAGGCTTTTGATTTGTGTCTACATTTGCCTTACAGGACATAGGGCGTAAAGCTTTGCTGCCAGAAACTGGTTGGACTGTGTGTCTGAATCTAGACTACAGATACTCTGAAATCCTTACAGAAGAAATCCTGAAATAAGGACTTGTGTGGTTCACACTTACAGCCTGGTCTTGTCACTAACAGAAAGCTAAAGAACCAGAATTTTCTTCCGGTACTAGGGCAGCAAGCCCAAGTAACCAGTCAACTCAGAACCCAGGGTCATTATTGGATTCCTAAATGTTGCTATGACTACTGAAACCTTGGTGACCAAACTAAACAGAAAGGAGAGCCTTCTCAGTGTCCTCAGGCTTAGCAAGCATTTCTGTAGATATGTCCTTTGGAAAAATGACAAAAGTGGAAGAGGTATGCAGAGTTGGAAGGAGGGTTGGAAGTTGGTGGAGGAGTTTCCCCTGATAAGATTTTACCCAGAGTACAGCTTTCCTGTGAAAGGCCCTTGGAAGGGTGCGGGAGAGTTAGCAGAAATGGGCAGCTACTGCTAGAGTAGATAGCAGTTCACATCTGTCTCCTCTAACCCCTGTATTTTCTCCTGTCTGTTCTGAGAAATGTAGCATTTTCCTGCTTCCCTTGGGAAACTGCTTCATTCCTCAGAAGTGGGCACTGCTGGTAATTCTAGTAATCAAGGAGGTCAACAGAACTCCCTTCTCTTGCAGAATTTACAAAGAGCCATGGCACTTAAGAAGATAGTCACGAGGTAACCTGTGTTTCCATCTCCTCCCATCAATTTGTGTTTTCTACTCTCTGCCTGAGCCACTGCCCAAATCTGCTCTCCTTGGGGACTTCTTGAGAAGGACAACATGGAGCAGCCTTGTTCTTGAAGCAAGCAGAGATGGGCCTGTTATCACCTAGTTGATCACCTAGTTGATGAGCTTTGTTTTATTTTGCTCCTGCTCCTATTCTCTGCGGGAGAAGCCTTTGTTGTTTTACGGGGTTTTGTTGTTGTTGTTTTTATTTTTTTGAATGTTCATGTGTTTCTTGCCCGGTTTTGTAATAACTTTATAACAGGTATTTCAACATTTGGTGAACAAGTGACAGAATACCCAAAAGACTGAAGTGTGTATCACCCCTGCTAAGATTTTTATTTCAGTTGCATTGGGGTATTGATTGCAGGGCTTTGTGCATGGAAACTTCCACCAGCAGCTAGCTATACCTCCAAATCTAAGCTTTAAAAAAAAAAAAAAAAAAAAAAAAAAAGCTGGCAGAAGCAGGGCATACCTGCTCATACCTATAATCTCAGTACTTCGATAAACATGAGTCTGAGGCCAGCCTAAGCTGTGTTGTGATTAATGCACTCTCAAAACAACTCCAAAGGGAGACCCAGTGTAATGGCATATGCATTTGATTTCAACACTAGAGGGCAGAGGCAGGTGGGTTTCTTGAGTTTGAGCTCAAGACTAGTCTACATAATTCTAGAAAATCCATACTATATAATGAGAAACTTTTTAAACGGAGTTGAGGAACAACAGATAGCTCACTGAAAGATTGCTTGCCTAGCATACGTAGCCTTTTCTTTCCCAGCATTCAGGAGATACAGGAGAACATCAGAGGTTCAGGGTTAGCTACATAAGTGAGTTGGAGCCCTTCTGGGCTACATGAAAAAAGATAGGGGATGGGGGTTCCATGCTGGTTGAGATGGTTCAGAGGTTGATAACACTTCTCTTGCAGAGGTCTGAGTTCAATCCCCAGTAACCACATGGTGGCTCACATCCATCTATAAAGGGGTCTGATACCACCTGGCATGTAGGTGTACATGCAGATAGTACTTCTATTAAATTAATTTAAAAGTTGGGGGTGGCAGACAGAGTCCAGGACAGCCAAGGCTACCCTGTCTTGGGGAAAAAAAAAAAAATATATATATATATATATATATATTTTTTTTTTTTTTTTTTTTTAAATTTTGGCTTGGCAGTGGTGGTGCACGCCGTTAATCCCTGCACTCAGAATGCAGAGCCAGGCAGGTCAACAAAGTGAGTTCCATAACAGCTAGGTCTATACACAGAAATGCTGTCTCAAAAAATGCTGTCTCAGAGCAGCGAGCTGAGACCCAGACCTAGAGGCACACCTTTAAGCTTGCTTTTCTGTGTACTGTAACAGCTGACAGCTCTGTCCATTTGTGACGACGATTCAGTGGCTGCACTCACACACTATGAATCCGCTCTCCTTACCCATTTAAGGACATTGTGATCTTTTGACGGTGGCAGGGGTTCTGGTCACAAAGCAACCATATTCATAAAGGTCTCTACTGACTCACGCATTTCATTCCCACCCTACACCTGGGACAGGTGGCAGAATTTACAGAATCATTGTATGTGGCAGATGACATTGAGTGAACGGAGAAACACATATGCTACCCTAAGGCTGCAAAATGATGTGGAACAGGAGTTAGCACTGTCCAACAAACAGCTACTGATGGTGAGTTGTAGGAGGCAGCCTGGAGGCTTCCCCCTGCCCTGTGCCATGTTTCTGCTGGCTGGGACATAGAGAGCCTTTCCTTTGGGACGTACCCATTTTGTCTACCTCAGATTTCTTCATGCTTTTATCAGAACATTAACATCAAATGTCAAAGCTCTTTCAGTAAGTGATTTATTTAAATTTTTGCATTGTTTGCAGATGGCACTTTGTTTAGTTTTGGGTTTCATGAAGCTTTGTTTTCTTAGGTTCTTTGAGTTGGGTTTGGTTACTGAAACTTGCTAAGTAGACCAGGCTGGCCTCCCTGAATACAGAGCTTTACCTTCCTCTTACTCCTGCATGCTGGGATTAAAATACACCACCAAACCTAGCCAAGGGCTTAATTTTATCTATTTTTTAAATTATTTTTGGTCTGGAGAGATGGCTCAGTGGTTAACCGCAGTGTCTGCTCTTGCAGAGGTCCTGAGTTCAGTTTCCAGCAACCACGTGGTGACTTATAACAATCAATAAAAGGGTGTGGTGCCATCTTCTGGCTTTCAGGGGTACAGTCAGAGCACTGTACACATAAATGTTTTTTAAATTATTTTATGTGCATTGCTTTTTGTCTGCATATGTCTGTGTGTGGGTGTCATATCCCTTGGAACAGGAGTTACAGACAGTTGTAAGCTACCATGTGTGTGCTGGGAATTGAACCCACATTCTCTGCCAATGCTCTTAACTGCTGAGCCATCTTTTCAGCCCATTATGTATTTTGGTTGGTTGGTTGGTTGGTTGGTTGGTTGGCTGTCTGTTTCAAGACAGGGTTTCTCTGTGTAGCCTTGGTTGTCTTAAACTTGCTTTGTAGATGAGGCTGGCCTTGAATTCACAGAGATCTGCCTGCCCCTCTCTGCCTTCCCGAGGGCTGGGATTACAGGTGAGCACCACCTTGCCCAGCTTTATGTATTTTTTTAAGACAAGGTCTTGCTCTGCATCCCAGGGTGGCCTGGAACTCATAAACATCCTGTCTCAGCCTCCCATATGCTGGAATTATAAGTATGTTCTACCATCCAGCAGCAGGTGACGCATTTCCAATCCCCAGTGCATCAAAGTCTTTGCTTAGTCAGTGACACCCTAAGCTTCCCCCTGGGTGACAATTGCAATGTCACCTCTTAGTTTCTTGAGTACTAGCAGATTTTTCTAGTTCCTGGTACATTTTCAGCAATGTACCAAGGGAAATTAGATTCACTCTCTCTTTTATGACCCCCTTTTATGTCCCAGCAAAGTCCAGGGACGGGGAAGTCAGCACTGCACATTTTACTGCCTTCCCTACCAGGTCCGTCAAGCTGCCTTAAACCAGCTGTTTGAAAAGGAACATCAACAGTACCAGCAGGAACTCAATCAGATGGGCAAAGCTTTTTATGAGGAAAGATTCTGACAGCCGCCAAGACACCACTCTTCCATCTCATCATGCCTGCCAACCCAGCCTTCAATCTCTACCTTGAGCTTCCCAAAACATACCTGATGCTGGGACTTAAAACTTTTTCATTATCTCTGAGCTCAAATGTTGCCTCTGGAAGCAAGAGTGACACCTTGTGGTCAGTGTGCGATATGCACTGCTGTTAGGGGAAAGGATGCACAATGTCTGGTTTAAAACTCTGATTTGGTTTAACAAATAAAGTGAGCTCTTAAAGGTTCAGATATAGGCCATGGGATTTATTCTTGGCCTTGAGTCTTGATTTATTCTTGGCTGCCATAATTTTGCTTCCTAGATTGTGGGCACTACCTCATATCTCAGTTTCACTGGTCTTTTCTCAGTCCGTGGGCAAATAGTTTTGAACATGGCTATTAACCTGTAGATAACTATGGTGCATGTGTGTCAGAAGGCCTGAATTTTATGTATGAAAATCATCTCATTTTTGTGAAACCGCAGATTGCCCTGAATTTCTGCTTTTCCCACTCTATAAAATTGAGAGGATTCCAAACTCTTAACACCCCCCCCCCCCCCCCACGACCCAGGGCATTGGATGTGCAATTTAGCAGGTGTTAAGTATCAAGTGGTGGCCTTGGGCTAGAAAACACATGTCCATTCTCAAGATACCTGACACTGCAAATCCTGGAAAGTATCAACTGAACATATGCACCTGTAGTTCACAAGAAAATAGATGACATTCAGAGAGACCGCTCATTTCACAGCTGCTGTGAGAGCATGCCCTCTGACAGAACGTCTGATCTCTAAGTTTTCATCAGTACAGTCACTGGTCGCTCATCTGTGCCAGTGGCTCTTTTCCCTCCCTCCGCTTCTTGTGGCTGTCTCCACTGCCAAGCTCAGACTCTCATTCTTTCTCCTTCCAGTCTATCTGTAGCCTTTGTCTCATCAAAGTCAATTTTGGGCCTTTCCCAGATCTTGCTTGAGGTGTAATTGATAAGGACACGGCAACATCTACATAGTTTAAAGCTGTTGGCCTTTTGCTGGGCCAGTCTCAGCCAGCTGCTGACTAGCTGCTGACTTAACCTGACTTCTCCAGCACTTCCTCCCTCCACATAGGTTTCAGTGCCTACCTCCCTGCTCCATTCCATCTCCTGCCTCCGTTAGCATCTACCTGTGTCTTTGCCCCTACTTCCTGCCAAAGCTCCAGCTGCCAGCTCTTTATTATGCAAAAAGCCACATTCCAATCTGAACCAAACAGCAGCAGGACAATGCACATCTGTCTCCCTGGGCATCTCTCTTGTTGGCATTGAGAGCTGCTTGACCATCACCACACACCACAGCAGCTTGTTTGTTTGGTGAGACGGTTTCTCTGTATAAACTTGAATGTCCTGGACTCACTTTGGAGACCAGGCTGGCCTTGAACTCACAGCAATCCACCTGCCTCTGCCCACTTGAGTGCTGGATTAAAGGCATGTGCTACCAGGACTAGCAAATATTTTTAATTTTTTTATCTGTATAAATATTTTGTCTGTATAGTATGTGCATGCCTTGTGTCCACAGAAACCAAAAAATCCTACAGTTGGAGTTACCAGACAGTTGTGATCTGCCACCATGTAGATGCTGGGAATAGAACCCTGGTCCTCTGGAAGGGCAGCCAACACTCTGCTAGGTTAAGAGACAGGGTGTACCCTACCTTCAAACTAGGGGCAGGGCTTCCCCTCTACCAGAGGCTCTTTGCTGTATTATCCAGACATTTTGTTTTCTCCTGGCCCTTTTGCCCTTGCCCTTAACTCTCTCTTTCTCTCTCTCTCTCTCTCTCTCTCTCTCTCTCTGCTGTTTTTCTTACCCCAACCCCCCTTGTTTCTCCTCTGCTCTTTCCCCTTCTTTCTCTGTCTCTCCTCTGTCTCTTCATGCTTTTCTCCCCTTTTATTACCTCCCCCTTTGCCACTCCTAATAAACCTGCATTTATATAATACAGCTTTTTTTAATCTATCAGTAACCCCTGAGCCATTTCTCCAGCCCACCAGCTTGGTTTTTAAATATAATCTCAGAGAATCATCTTTTGTTGAGGTGAGGAAGGACAAGCATGTATATACAGAAGGCTTGTAATGGGCTATTGAGAGGACAATATTGAGAGATGGCTCAGAGGTTAAGAGCACTGGCTGCTCTTCCAAAGGTCCTGAGTTCAATTCCTGGTGATCACATGGTGGCTCACAACCAGCTGTAAAGAGATCTGCTGCCCTCTTCTGTCATGCAGGCAGAACACTGTATACATAATAAACAAACCTTTAAAAAAAAAAAAAAAGTCAAGAGAGCAAGAGAGAGCAAAAACAGTCAATCTGCCAGCACTAGTTCTACCAGCACAGCAACAACTGAAAATATAGGGACTCGGGGCACATCTTAACGTGGTGCAAGGTCTGTTAGCTAACCAAAGCAAATTAAAACTCTTGGGGTGGTTCACAGGCCTCAAGGAAGGAGTCCAGGGACGTCACCATGCAAACTAGGAGACAGAAAAGCAAAAATGTGGGGGACAGAGAAAAAGGGTTCTTTCAGAGAGGAGAGAGAGGACTGCTGGACTAGAAAGTTCAGTATAGTGGGTGGGGTATGCCAACCATGCCCTGTAATAGGTAGGGACTGAGGGATGCTGGGAAACCTGGAGGTCAGGTGAAACACAGCATTCCAGCCTCTTTGCTGATAATGAATTAATAAGGGCGTTGTAATCTTTTCTGACTACTTGATGACATGGGGGGGAGGTTGCAAAAAGCTGGAATGTTGGCTAAGTCCAGGAAGGGCAGACTGTTTCCCAAGCTCTGTTAGGACCATTGGGGGCTAGGGATGTGAAGCCCAATTGAAGCAGTTTTTGAGGCTGGACTGGGGCACCTGTGGATAGCCACTTCAGAGCTGTTCTGAGTGTAGGTTTTGAGGAAACTGCTGGACTAGGCAGGATGCTGTAACATAGATATTAGGGGCAGAAGATAAAGTTAAGGAGTTTAGGGGGGAAGGTCCCTGATTCTTGACAGTTGGGGTCCTGAGGAATAGGCAGGTGGGGAGGGACACAGGCTATAGATTGACAGTACTCATCTGGAGTCTATTGACCCATGAGAGGTAAAGTCAAGCGGAGTCCCTAAAGCTTACAAGGATGTTTTTAAGTTTACAAAAAGAAATGAGTTTTAGATATGTTAGTAATCTGTATACAGAAAACCACATTGTAGAAAGAGCAATGTGTCATAGCAGAAGCTTGGGAAAAATGTAAAATCTTGAGCTTGTGATTATGATAGTGGTTCTAAATAATGGAACGTTTTTACCAGAGTTAGAATAATAATTTTTTGCTTGTTTTATTTATTTACTTATTTATGTATATGAGCACTTTATCTGCATGTACACCTGCACGCCACAAGAGGGCATCAGATTCCAGTATAGATGGTTGTGAACTACCTTGCGACTGCTGGGAATTGAACTCAGGACCTCTGGAAGAGCAGCCAGTGCTCTTAACTGCTGAGCCATCTCTCCAGCCCTAGACTAATAATTTATCATACCTCCATTGATTAAGTCAAAACTCTGAACAGTCTTAATACAACAGTAACATAGTGAGGGGAAGAAACTTTTTCATTCCTTCTGTATATTTTAAATCACTTTCTTATCACCATTGAAGTCTTTTTTTTATGTCCTCCAACCTTCAAACACCTTCCTAGACCCTCAGACACTCTCTTAGATCCTCATAACTTAAGCTTTCATATCTTCAGACCTTACATAAACTTCACACTTTTTCCTATCCAATTATTCACCATGAGACACAGGTGGTTGATTACTGGGAGCAATCACTGTAAAGTGAGTTTCTTTAGATAAAGGAAATAGTAAATAGTTATTTCTTTCATTAGTCTAGTCTTCAAACCCATCAGAGACCTAAAAAATTATAATCTCAACGACCTATGTTATCAATTAAAATGTCAGAGACTAGTCCAAATTCCACTACCTAAACAGTTATCTGAGGCTCGTATGGTCTCCATGGCACCGCAGGGAGAGACCATCATTGGCCATCAGGCCCAGAAGATGAGAGGCTTTTTCTGTGGAGGAGGAACAGGAAAGAGACCAACCTCGCCTTGTCTTAGACAACATCTGACAATCAACCTTCCAGGTGTCCTGTTTGTCCACAGTTCAGGCTAGGACTTAGCAGTAGGTGAGGCACTGGGGCAGTCTTGCCCAGTGGTAAGTGTACCACATCCAGGTGGAGTCCTTTGTCCTTATGCCATATCTTCTTGGAGACACTGGGGAGGGGTTGGAGTGTCACTGTGAGGATTGGGGAGTCTCTGTCTGTCATAATAAGTTTAGACCTCTTAAATGCCATATTCAGCAGATTTGCTGACAGGTTTGAGGGCCAGGACCTACCAAGCATACATGAATTAAAAAATCTTTATTTTTAGTTATTTGCTTTAAACTATACCTTACAAACATAAAACAGGAGGCTAAATAATTTCCTGTCACTAATTGCATCAGTTCTTAGCATGACTTCAAATATATTTCTTTACACATTAAAAGATATGACCAGGGGGCTGGGGAAATGGCTCAGAGGTTAAGGGCCCTGGCTGCTTTTCCAGAGGTCCTGAGTTCAATTCCCAGCAACCACATAGTGGCTCACAACCATCTATAATGGGATCTGGTACCCTTTTCTGGCATGCAGGCAGAGCATTGTATATGTAATAAATAAATAAATCTTTAAAAAAAAGATATGACCATTTATAAGATGGCTGACTACCAACTTGCATTTCTTAATTATCCTTAACAGTTTGCAATAATTTAGTAGATTTTGTAATATTAAAGTAAAGTAATGCTTCCTGTTGTGACCCCCTCGGAGAGCAGCAGCCATGGCCCTGCACTGTCCCATGGACATGGACCTCAACAAGGGCCACGGGTGGGTATCATGGCTACCTCCCCAAGCACACCAGCTTTGAGCAGGACATGGTTAGGGAGGTATGCAGCTTCATGCGCTATGATCAGCATGCCACGGAGCTGCTTGGTGTCCAAAGACAAGCATGCACCCAAGTTCATCAAAAAGATGGTGGGCACACACATCTGCTCCTGGAGGAAGTAGAAGGAGCTGCGCAGCGTCCTGGCAGCCATAAGGAAGGTAGCAGCCAAGAAGGACAGGTGCCCCTCCCCCCCAATAAACATTTGTGCCACAATGAATAAATAAAAATATAAAGTGTCTTTTTTAAGAATGAAGAAAATAGAGCATAACCGTAATTTTCAGAAGGCAAAACCAAGTTCTAACAATAGTGTACTGTCTTTAAAACCAATTACAAAAGTTGGCTGTTAGCAAGGTACTTTTTGTACATGAACAAATTTGGTAGCCCTTTTTAAGATGGTGGTGAAGCTGTATGCCTTCCCCATAGCAGAGTTAGCTTCCAGCCACGTGGCTGCCCTGAGGATGACGGTGAAGTCATGCCTCCACCTTCTTCATCCTGTAGTCAAGATATTGAGCAGCCCAGGCAATTTAAAGGAACCACGCTGCTCTATCCACCACTACGGGGGCTGCATATTGGATGGGAGGAAAGGGCTAATAGGCGCTTGGAGCTCGTGAGCGCAGCTGCTGAATTTGTCTCGACTGAAGGAGAGGGAGAGGGTACAAGAGCGCAGTTGACAAAAAACCTGGACTCATGGCATACAGACTGAAGTTGTTCGAAACCCAATTTTGATGAATTTTGCAGCAGACAACCCTGGGGGTGTCTAGCAATCAAGGTTTAGACCCATTGGTGTCCATTTTCCCAGCCTTTGCTAGTAACCCAAAGAAAGACTCAGCGGGCAGCACCCGTAAGCCTGAGGGGGCCACATAGTGCGGGGCCACAAGTCAGACGTCTCTGCATGCTTAGGTTCCCCAGAACAGACTATCTTTGTTCCTGACCCGGCTTGCCCTTGTGTGACCGCAACTCTTGGCAGGGGATCCCCGGGGTCTGGAGACCCGAAGCACCAGGTGCCTTTTAGCAGCAGCTGGGAAAGGCTTACTGAGTCCACAGCTGATTGTGTCCGGTGGGGAGAGAAACTGGGGTCTCGACTCCTCCGAGTCTCGGCACCAGATAACAGGTCGACGAAATGAACCAATTCAAGGCAAATTAAAGTATATAAATGCAAGTTTATTGGTGGCAGCTCTCAGGCTGGTTCACAGGTCCCGAAGGCAGGAGGCCGGGGAAGTCACCATACAAATGGGGAGACAGAAAATCAGGGGGCAGGGAGAGAAAGCGCGTGCAGAGAGAGAACCAAAATGTCTGTAATACATATCGAAGAGATTCTGATGAAAGGAAGCCCCGTCCCTGGGCTGGAAAGCTCAGTATAGAGGGTGAGGTATGCCAACCATGCCCTGTAAAAGGTAGGGACTGAGGGGTCTTGGAGAACCTAAAGGCCAGGTCCTCTCTGATATGTTAACTAGACGCCTTGGCTGCTTGTCCCGGGCCTGAAATCCAACAATGTCATCCCAACAAAAGCCTGTGTTTTTCATTCAGCTTTCAGCTGCTGCTACTCCTTCCCCTCCGCATCTCACCCGTGAAGACCATGGAGAAGCAGCAGGGTAGAAAGAGAAAAGCACAGGTCAGGTATAGGTTCACAGTGTGGAAACCTTATTTCCTCTTCTGGAAAGGGCAGACTCACCTCCTAGGATCATCTCCAGGATTAAATAAGGAGGTTGAAAGCAGTATCGCAGCGATTAGCCTAAAATATCGTTATATTTCGCTGTAACCCAATAACCCAGGCCCCATCTTGGTGGGCCTGTGGCTAACCCACATCCAGTCCAATGTCGGGAGTTTTTTGTTTGTTTTGGGTTTTTTGTTTTGTTTTCTTTTTTGGTGTTTTGTTTTTTTTTGTTTTTTTGTTTTTTTTTTTTTTTAACCACATACTCTTCCCTCTCTGCCCTCATTACCACTGCTTCCTGATCTTTTGTCGTGAGTAACTGATCACAGGCTGGTGGGGAAAGCAGGCTTTCAACAGCAATTACAGGTGTAGCATGAGTTTTGCAGGAAATGAAGCCACTAACAGCACCTGGATATGAGGACAAACAAAGCTGACTGAGTTCTCATTCCTTCTGTCTGTTCCTGGCCTGTGTCTGTCTGGTCTATGCCATCTTCACCTTTTTAAGCTTCCTTCTGATCTGCCTCCCATGCCACCTGCTTATTCACAGGTAATATGACCTAGAGATAAGAGAATGATGGACATAGTCTGAGTGGGGGGGAGGGGTTGCTAGAAAGAGGCTCAGTGATTAAGAGCAGATAACCCAGATTCAATTCCTAGCACCCATATGGCTGCTCACAATTGTCTATAATACCAGTTCCAGAGGATCCAGTGCCCTTTTCTGGCCTTGGCAGGTACCAGACATGTTCATGGTACTCCAGACAAAACACCCATGCACATAAAATATTTTTTAAAATTAAAAAAAAATTTAAGTCTGAGTTTTGGTTGCTTATTTATAAAATGGAAACAATCCCTACCTTTTTGGGTTACTGTGGGAAATAAATAACGCACCTAGAAGAAATCAAACATAATAATACCTAATATAAACAGGAAGCCATCACGCTGTCTCCCTACACAGTAGTACTTTCTTTCCTTATTTCCATTGCCACCACACTTTATAACCAACCTCTACAATTTCGCTCGTCCTCTGTTCATTTGGACTCATTGACTGGTGCGTCCCCTCTGCTTGGATCTCTGACCTTGGCCTATTGCCTCAGGGCTTGTCGGTGCCGAGCTGGAGCTGGCTCCATTATTGGCAGGTTGGCTCACTATAGCACCCATCTTCCCTGACCTTCCCTGTCAATTCTGTATGCTCTCATCACATCACTCAATTGTACGCCTCCAGCCCCTGCTGCTGGAGCTCATGTTAAACCCTGGTCTTGTACCTCGGAAAGGCTTCGACCTATTTGTAAAAGCTGAAAAAAAAAAAAAAAAAAAAAACACTTCCAGAGCTTAGCGAGATGGGGCAGTGTGTAAAGTTACTTGCTGCCTGGCCTGATGACCTGAGTTTATCTAAAGAACCCACATACAGGAGAGAACAGATTCCTGGAAGTTATCCTCTGACCTTTGCATGGGCACCATGACACCACCACACACACAAAATATAAAAGTGTAGCCAGGCAGTAGTGGTACAGGCCTTTAAGCCCAACACACACACACACCCCACATATGTAAGTATAATAAAACATTAAAAAAGGAAAACAGAAAAAAAGGAGAGCTAATGGGCTTTCACCAGGTGTGCTAGGATTACAGGCATGTGCCACTGTGCCCGGCTGTGATGCTTCTTTTTAATTGTGCCATCCTAAGTCTTCCTAGAGAGCTGCACCTCCCACACCAATATTCTCAACCTTCCTCTATTCCTATAGTACCCTAAACACTAATGTTTGTTTTTTGTTCCTTTTATTCAGCTTTTCTCTGTGTAGCCCTGATTGCCTGAACTCACTATGCAGGCTGGCCTCAAACTCACAGAGATCCTCCTGCCTCTGCCTCCCAAGTGCTGTAATTAAAAGTGTGAGCTACCTCATCCAGCAAGTCTTCCATTCTTGCTAGACTCTTTCCAGCCTCTCTTCTTCCTTTTCTCTTTTCCCATTGTGGCCAAGGTGCTCAGAAAAAAATTAGAACTTGAAAAGGGAAGGTAGGGGTAAATGGAGGGCAAGGATTTAAATATTTTATATAGACAGAGAGACTTTAGGAACTACAAAAGAGAAAAGACAATACCACAAGTGCCTGTCTTGGGGCTGAGGTCCATTTATTAGTCCCTGGAAGGCAAGTGCCACACACAATAGGAATTGACTGCTTGTAGGGACAAGCTATTGATCTAGATCAAAGTCACTGTGGAGTTGGTGTGTGAGGGAGGGAGGTGCCAGGATTTGGGAGCAAGGACACACAGAATATGCCTGGGGACTGATAGTGTCCACCCGCCCACCCTACACTTCATATCACCCCCCACCCTCCATGCAGCTATAACTCAGGCTCCTTTCTGCCGCAATGAGTGACATATCTGCCTCCCAAATGACATTCAACAGACCCAAATCTCTCCAAGAGAAAAAACCCCAAGAGACCCAGGCTGAATCCTCGTGAAGAAAGAGCCTTGGAGAAGCCAGCCCTGGAGTTCTGGTGACAGAAAGCTGCAGAAGGGAAGGGGAGTCCTGAGGGTTGCAGGCTGCCTCCTGGCAGTTCCCTCTTGTTCTTGATTTAAAAGCCTTAGTTTCCATTCAGCCAGGCAGGAGACGCTGGGAGCCTGCTTGTCTGGACACCCAGGTAACTTGAAGGAGGTGCCTAAAGGATGGACGAGGGAGGAGGAGACAAGGCAGGAGATGGTGAGAAGCTGCAGCAGCATTTTGGGAGTTTCCCATGACCCCTGTTGACAGCACTAGCAGCCGTGATGTTGGGGTCCACAAAGAAGACTGAGCAGTCTCATGAGAGAAATCTGGAAAGGTTAGAGGTTTGGTTGGAAAGGGACAGCAGAGAAGATACAAACCCCTAACCCTACTTCCCAGCCCCGGAAAGCCCTGAGCAGCTGAGATGGCACTGAAGGGAAGGTGGCAAAGCTGTTGAGGAGCTGCTGATACTGGTGATCCTCTGGAAGCCAGTACCATCACACAACAGGGAGAAGAAGCTTCTTATGAGAGCTTTGGGGAATGGTAAGAAGCCCTGCCCAGTGTTCTTGCTTTAGGCAAACATGATCCAGCAGACACCAGATACAGTAGAAGAGGGGTTGTGGCAGGGATAGCATGAAGGGCCGATAAGCAAGACCATATTTGGGGAGTGGAAGACCAAGGGTCAGTGCCCTTGAAAAAGATGGGTTTCCATCTGTACATGGTTAGGCTCTGGTTTGTCTCCCCTGACCTTTCTTCACAGTGGGGAGAGAGGCAGATCACTACCAAAGCTTGCCTGCCTGTTTCTGTGTGATATGTTTGATATTGGGTTGTTAAATTAGAAACCAACTAAATGTCAAACATTCTCACAGCAGCGAGGAGATTTGGCATCAACTCCTCTGCTCTTTCAGCCTCTGGGACTCTGAGACTCTTGCTTGTCTTTGTTTGTTTGTGTGTTTGTTTTTGAGACAGGGTCTC
Source organism: Psammomys obesus (assembly GCF_907164565.1). Taxonomy (NCBI): domain Eukaryota; kingdom Metazoa; phylum Chordata; class Mammalia; order Rodentia; family Muridae; genus Psammomys; species Psammomys obesus. Next base: position 439,232 of record NW_026585644.1, on the reverse strand, counting down.
TCTATGTAGCCTGGGTGGTCCAGGAACTCACTATGTAGAACTAGAGTAGCCTTGAATTCACAGAAATCCTTTTGCCTCTGCCTCCTGAGCACTTAAAGATATTCTTCGTCATATCCAGCGTCTGTTGTTCCTTTGTTTGTTTGTTCTTAAAATGTTGGTGATTGAGCCCAATCATAGATGCTAGGCACCAGTGGTCGTGCTGTACCACTGAGCTACAGCCCTGGCTCATCTGCAATATTTCCTAAACTAAATTTCTCTCCACAACTCTCCTGAAAGAAAGTATATGGGGCCCATGATGACCTGGAGGGCTCAAGTGGGAGAAAGCTGAAATTTGGGGATCAATATTTTATGTCTTGCCCCTTATAGTAGAGAGGATCTATAGCTTTTCCTTTTCTTCTTTTGTTCTTGGATTTTTCTCCTCTCTATTCTCCTACTAACCCATTTCCTTCCCTTGGTTTTCTTTTGTTCCTTAGTCCCCTTTCCTTGACTGGTCTCTGGATCAGGGGTGCTTGGTTTCTTTGCTTTCTTCCAACAGTTAGCTGACTGTCCACCTCCCCAGTCTATTAGTAGCAGTCTGCTCTTAACATGGAGGCTCTTACGGGTGAGACAGCTCTGCCCTGCTCCCACCCTGACGCTTGACTCAGTTCCCACATTGCTGTGGTTTAGCCTTGACACTAACTATCCTTGACATTATGAACTAATTAGAACCGTTTCTATTTTCCCTGCTAGCTCCGGTCACCTTGAACAGAGTCCACTTCTTTGGCATAATTGGGTATATGGCAACTGTGTATGGGATCAATTGCCACCTGTCAATAGCAAGATTCCAAGTGGAATTATGAACATGGCTGGCACTACACTGGGGAAAACAGAGCTGGTGGTGATGATTATAATGGCATGGTAGACAGTAGGCTGGGCAGGGGTTTATAAAGGGAGCAGCTGAGGAGGAGTAGAAAGCAACTGACTTTGATACTTTAAGATCACTGTGGGAAAGCATGATCTTGTGCTGTGACACACACCCCCCCCCTTATTTCTTATCCCACTTGAAGACCTAGGCCTTTCAGATCCCAAGCCTACTCTATCCTATGGCTCTTCCAGACTGATGTCTCTTTGCCAATTAGAAAATCCCAAAATAGCACAGTAATTCCAACTGTCAATCTGGAGGAATTGTCAAGGACCATGAATGGCCTCCCCTCTCCACTGTTGCCCATGCTCCTTAGATACCAGGGATCAAAAGATGAAACTAGTAGAGTTTGGTCCATATCCAATACAGTCCAGAGGAAAATAAGAGCTGAAGACAACTAGGAGCCTCTGGTGGCTAGACTTGCCAAAGCACCCCTCTCTATTTCAGTGTTCTCTCGTCCTCTGTCCCTCCACTTTTGAAAGACCCACAATGCTGCCAAGAACGAGTGGAAAGTTTCAAGGTCAGGAAGAACACCCCTTCTCCCTTCCCCCCCCACTTTCCATTGTCTAAAATCAGCCTCAGCTGTTCCTTGATTTTTTTCTTGCTGGTGATGTCAGTCCATCAACATGTCTGACCCCAGGAGAACAATGAAGGGGGTGGGAGGGAGCTAGAAAGACCATGTTAGGAATAAGAGGTGGAGCTGTGAGCTGTGAGCACAGATAAAGGTTCAAACCTAGGGAACTTTGAGTGACTTGGGTGGCAGCCCTTCCTTTCTGGCCCTGGCCTCCAGTTCTCTAGTATCCAGGGGTGAGCTCACCAATAGTCACATCTCATGATGGAGGCCATCAAGAAAAAGATGCAGATGCTGAAGTTAGACAAGGAGAATGTGCTGGACCGGGCTGAGCAAGCTGAAGCTGAGCAGAAGCAGGCAGAAGAAAGGAGCAAACAGGTAGGCACTAGCATTGGCCTTCCTCACTTGCTGGTTACAAGACAGAGATGGGCCAGGCAGAGGTGGCACACACCTTTAATTCCAACACTCAGAAGGCAGAGGCCAGCCTGGTCTACATATTAAGTTTCATGGCAGCCAGAGATACAGAGATACCCTGTCTAGAGAGAAACCATTTTCTTTTTTTGGGTGGGAGGAACTCCTTAGTCTCTACGAAGGAGCAGAAAACATGTAGGGCAGCAGTTCTCAACTTTCAACCTCTCAACCTGTGGGTTGAGGTCCCATGAACATATTTATGTTCATTCACAGGATTGAATGATATTTAAACACAGATATTTATGTTACGATTTATAACAATTATAGTTATGAAGTAACAATGAAAATAATTTTTTGGCTGGGGGTCCTATGAGGAACTGTATTAAAGGGTCTCAGCACTAGGAAGGTTGAGAACCACTGCTCTAGGGAATCTACTTTAGACTGACTGTATGCCCCTGAGAAAGCCAGTGACCTCTTCTGTGCCACAGTGTGCCTGCTAGGCTTAAGTAGAACTAGACCATGTTTTTGAAGACTGTTTCACTTCTAGAGCAAAAGGTAAGAGCATGCTCCATTTTTTTTTCTCTTTTCTGTAGCATCACTGACATCTTCTTTACCATCCAATAGTCTTGGATGAAAATTCCAGATGACTTTGTCATGTTAGGACCAAAAATTATAGGGTCTGCAGTCAAGCCACAGCCTAATGCCTGAAACATGACTGGAGAAAAGTGTGTCTCTCTTGGGAGATGCTAAGATGAAGGCCAGGCTCAGAGGTCTTCAGAGTGCAAGTACATGTGGTTGTGTTTATGTGTTTGTGTGTTACTCTTCGGGCTCCTACAGCTAGAAGATGAATTAGCAACCATGCAGAAGAAGCTGAAAGGAACCGAGGATGAGCTGGACAAGTATTCTGAAGCTTTAAAGGATGCCCAGGAGAAGCTGGAGCTAGCAGAGAAGAAGGCAGCTGATGTGAGTATCAGGAAGATGGCTTGCTTATCAGCTCATACTATGGGTACATATGCCAACATAATGCTTTTGTATTTAACAACATACAGGCATGCTCTTCTTTTGGAAGAAGTATATTCTTTTGGAATATACTTTCTTACTCAAAGGCATGTTAAATCTGAGAGCATAGTTCAGTGGGAGTAAGCCTTCCTAACATGCATGAATCATCCCTGGATTATATGCCAAGCATTGAAGAGAGAGGGAGACAGAGACAGAGAAGAGAGATAGAGAGACAGAGACAGAGAGAAACATGGAAGTCTCATTTCTGTACTAATCAATCTTCTTCCCAGTAATCTAATGATGTTTCCAGAACCCTCCACGTCTAGATGCATGCTATCAGGTATCCAGCCCCCCCCCCATGCCACATTCTTAGCTTTTGTGTACAAGGGTTGGCAAGTGCATGTGTATATTAATAGGGAGCTTCTCATCCCTCAATTACCCAACAAAGCCGGCTTAGGTTTCACAATAGAAAATGGAGGTCACATTGACCCTGTCCCTATACGGGTTTATTTATCCTGGTCAAGGTGGGCATCTGCCCTTATATCATAGAGATACTACAGGGAACACTGATAATAGGAAAACAGTGAAGAATCAAGGGTTAACCAGAAGAGAAACGGGGAAGCAGGCAAAGAAAGCATCCTCATATATTACTCTATGGCCCTGAATAAATTACATATTTTTAAGGGCTTTCCCCTCTTGGAATTGAAATTAATCCCTTTTACCCACTTCCTAGCACATGTTAGCACCCACTTTCCTTCACCTTCAACCTTGGTTTGCTGCAAAGAGAAATAAGAGACCATATAGGACATTTGTTTTTAAGAAAAGTATCAGGATTGTTTATTCATTATTTATTATTTTTTTATTTGGGGTTTCGGGGATTAAGCCCCCCCCCAAGCTACATTTACCTACCCCATTGAGACCTTAACAGCAAGAAAGGGTATGTCCATTACACAGGCATTTCTCAGCGTCTAGGTGAGGAGGAAAAATAGAAGCTGGTGTTGTTCAAAATTACATTTGGCTTTGGAAAACACCTTAAAGGATAGAGTGGATCATTCAAAAATGCTTTTAGACCCTCACATTCGGTCTTTGCCATAAGGCATCTGCTCTTCTCTTTGGTTCTTCTCCGCCTTCAAAGGCTCAGGCACAGTGAGTGTTAGAGTAGGTGCCTCCAGAGATTAGTGATGCAAACCAGGCAACAGGCACTAAACACAGCCACAGTTTCTAAACATCTGTCCATGACAAGCTGCTATCTCTCCATTGTTGATAAATACAGCCACAGGTTCTAAAAGCCTGTCCAAGACGAACTGCTCTCTCTCCATTGTTGGAAAACTAGACAAACAATAGGTTCTCTCCAGGACTGAGCAAGTACTTGAAGTCCTGCTTTGATTTGCTTAGCCTCACTTTTAGGTGCAGATGGGCAGATGGATATATGGTCCTAAATACGTAGGCAGGAGGACAGATGCTTTCACAAACAACTAGCCCAATGTCAGCTTAGAAACAGTTTTTTCTTTTCTCTCTCTTTTTTTTTTTTTTTTTTGGTGGGTTTTTTTGTTTTTGTTTTTCAAGGGAGGCAAGGTTTCTCTGTGTGGCCAGGACTCGATTTGTAGGACAGGCTGGCCTCGAACTCACAAGAGAACTGCCTGCCTCTGTCTCCAGAGTGCTGGGATCACAGGTGTGCATCACCACACCCGGTTTACGATCAGTTTTACAGACAGGAGCACACACCACACCCCCACATACACCACACACACACACTTCTTCCCTCTTCCCACTATATTTGTTTGAAAAAAAGCAAAAAGCTTCCTTGTATTTATATTGAAATCTACAAGATTTTGGTTTTTTTCAGACAGGCTTTTTCTGTGTAGCCCTGGCTGTCTTGCACCTCAATTTGTAGACCAGGGCTGGCCTTGAGCTCACAGAGATCCACCTGCCTTTGCCTCCCTAGTGCTGGGAGTTTGAGGCCAGCCTAGTTTACCTACTGAGTTCCATGCAGGACAACTAGGGTTACACAAAACAAAACAACAAACAAATAAAACAAAATAAAAAAGAGGGGAAAATTTGTTGAGACAGAAGCTGGAAGAAAAGCATCTTTTCTCAAAGAACCATCTGTGGTTAAGGCCTGCCACAGCCTGGTTTTGTAAGTAAAGTTTTATTAGAACAAATTTATGCTCTTTCATTTATATATTGTGTAGTGGTTTCCTCTGTTCAATAAAATAATTGCTGCAGAGTCCAGTCCATATAACCTGTAAAGCCAGAAATTCTATTTGGCCCCATTACTGAAAACTTGCTCACCTTTGTTTCAAAGAGTAGAAGAAAGGAAGTAGGGTGTTCACAGGAACTGGGAAGAGTACACAATGAAGATGCTAAGATTAAAGTAGAGAATGAAGATCATGGTATATTCATCTTTGGGGAGATGGTGTTTTGTCTAATACATAAAGGCTGACAGCTCAGCTTCTGATCTCGATGTTAATAAATATGTAGCTACACAGGGGAAATGGGATGAGTGGACCAATAACTGCATGTCTACACTGATAGTTTTGGCTATCTTAGAAGCCTTCCTGAGTGTGTAGAATTTTGGGGGACTGCTTGAACAAAGAAAGGGCAATGGTATGGCAAGTTCAGTCCAATCTTTTTTTTTTCTTCCCAGAGTTTAGCTACTATTATATTTTAAGTTGTAGCAAAGTATATATTTACATTTTTGTGCAACAATGTGTAAGAACCCTTTGCATGTTCGTGTGTTTGAGAGAGAGAAAGACACAGAGAGTGTTTGCCTGAGAGTGTAGAGGCAAAGGTAGGCATTAGAGCTACCTCAGTAGCTCTCCCCCTCGTGTTTTGAGAAGGGGTTTCTCACCGAACCCAGAGCTCCTTGATGAGCTAGCTAGCTACTCAGCAAGTCCTGGGTCCCCCTGTTCCTGAGATGCACAGAGCCACACCTGGCTTTTATGTGGGTGTTGGGGAACTGGATCCAGTTCCTCACACTTGTGCAGCCGGTCATTCTCAGCCATAAGATGCTCTTAATCTAAGGCAATCAGAAGCTGTTTAGGAAGAGACAAAAGGAAAGAGGAATGCAATGGAGAGGGCTCAAGGCGTGAGAGTCACAACATCCTTTTTTAGGAACATGTACTGGGAGGGATGACAAAGAGGAGATGACAGTGACACCTGTTGTTATGTTGTATTGTTGGCCACCAGGAAAACAATAGCACTGGTTGGTCTCCTTGCTGCCAATTCATCATGCTTCAGGAGTCAACTTCTGCTTCCCTAGATCAAGAGGAGATTATTTGTACAAAGGGACCGGTCTCAGGAATGCAATGCAGTGTGTTTACACTTTGGTTTGCCTGGGATGAAGTCTCAGGGCACAGGGAGGTACAACAGTGCCATCTGCTGGTCAGCACTCAGATGACAAAATTCTCTCCAGCAACTCCTCTGATGAGACTTACTCAAAGCAAACTTAAATTTACGCCATCAAGACAGTTTTACTGAGTGCCAGAACTTCTGTCTTCTGCCTTAGTTCCTGGGGAAGTGGGTGGCAATCAAAGCGAGCAGGATACACTGCTGAGAAAATTATTGTTTGCCCAAGTTATTTCTTCTGAATAGTCTCATTGTTCAGCAGTCTCCCCCCCCCCCCCCAAAAAAAAAGGACATCCTGAGAACCAGAACCAGATATAGGGAGCAGGAACTATCTTGCTGCACTCAGAGACTCCACAGAGCTAAACCCCAACTCTAAGTTAATATTCTTAGTTCTAAGTCCGCTCCATATCCTATTTCTCAAGGAAAGGGAAGACTTTTATTAAAAAAAGGAATTTATCATTATTACTTACTGAGAAGGCAGTAGAAATACAGAGAAATAATGATAGGATGTGACAGTTCACACCTGAAATTCCAATACTTAGGCAGGTGATAAAGAAGGGACCAGAACTTAAGACCAACTAGGGCTACAAAAATCAGTTGAAGGCCAGCAAGGACTACCTGAGACACCATCTATAAAAAACAAAAACAAACAAACAAACAAACAAATAAAAACAAGCTAACTAAACAAAAACTAGAGAAGCAGAGAGAAAAACACAATAAACCTTACAGCTGTGCTTCCAGAAATTCTTTTATAACAGCGTCCGCAGGAGTAGTTTCTAGCTCATATAATAGTTCCTTGGAGTACCTGAAAGCCGAAGTGTCAGTAAAAGTTAAAAGATGAAAGCGCTAACAGTTTAGAGGTTAAATTCCATAATAGTTTTCCAGATACTTACATCTTGCTGTTGCACGAAGGATCATAAGGGGAGCGTAATAAGGAATTCTTCCTGATAGAGGCATAAATATCTTGTCCACAAAAGAGGTTGTACATGAATATTAAGTCCTAAATCATTCCAAAGGCTCAAAGGGGCTGCCAGGTTAACTGGTTGTGCATACAGACTCAAAAGCTACAGGAGACAAGCCTGGTATTCTGCACAGACACTTAAGTTCATACCAGATCCTAAGAGAATGCCAACTTGCCCGTGTCTTTCACCACGTAGTTCCTTTATCAACTAGCAGGAAATGGGAGGGATCCTAGCTCAACAATTTTTGGTTTTGTTTTGAGACAGCGTGTTATGTAGCTCAGACTATCCTTGAATTTACCATGTAGCCAAGGATGACCTTGGATTTCTGATCTTTCTGTCTCCACCCCCAAGTACTGAGATTACAGATAGGAGCCACTATGCCAGTTTATGTGTTCCTGGAGATCCAGCCCAGAGCTTGGTGAGTGCTAGGCTACTGCTCTAAAACCGAGCAGTATCCACCTGCCCTCTGAGGAGATTTTCAAAGGAGTTCCCTGGAACTCCTTGCAAGATGAAGTCTAGAGTTTTTTTTCGGCTTTTCTCAGAATCTGGTTTTGGAGTTTGTCACAGACTGAGCAGAAGTGGAAACAGGTGGGATATTTTATATTGCGGAGAGGACACGGTGGTAGGAAGGCACTTGACAAGAGAGGGGTCAACTCCGGAAGTGTTAAGGATAGCACCATACTTGTAAATGGGCCAACCATTGTTGGGAGGCAGCCGGGTGGATGAGGCTAGCCCACGAAACGCCTCTCAGTTACTATGGTAGCCTTACCCAACCCCGCCCCCCTTTACTGGTCTGAGGAAATACCGCCCAGAGTGCTCGCCTAGGGCGACTGCGAGGCTCCACCCCTCACTTTCTGCCCGCTGCCCCTCGAGTGGACTGCGTTCCCGCCTGCTTGGCAGGGGGAGGACGCGCGGTGGCGGTGGCGTCACATCCGGACGGGTGGGTGAGTTCCGGTATTTCAGGGCGGAGCAGGCGGAAGTAGGGTGAGAAGCGGCTACACCGCCGAGCGGAGGAGGTAGCGACCCGATTTCCAGAAGCAGCTGGGTGGGCACCATGGCCGGGATCACCACCATCGAGGCGGTGAAGCGCAAGATCCAGGTTCTGCAGCAGCAGGCGGATGATGCCGAGGAGAGGGCCGAGCGCCTCCAGCGGGAAGTGGAGGGAGAGAGGCGGGCCAGGGAGCAGGTACGCACGGAGGGCGAGGCGCAGCAGGGAAGGGCGAGGCGCCCCTCCGCTGTGGAGCTCTGCACGGCATCCTGGGGGCCCGGACTAGACACGGAGCCCCGAGGTTGGGTGGGACACGATTGCGATGGCCGGGTTAGCGAGCACAGAGGAAACTAGGTGCTCGCGCGAGCAGGCTGGACCCTGGAAAGCATCGAGCCCGGCGCGGCGCGGGCTGCCCTTTCCCTTCGCTCATTCATTCGGTCCCTCGGAGCCGGGCGCGGCCAGGGGAGGGGCTCAGCGCCCTTTCCCTCCCCCACTGCTCCGCGAAGGGTGGGGACACTTTGCTCTCTCTTGAGGTTTCCGGCCAGAAGGGTAAAAGTAAGTGTGTGCTCCTCTGGTTCGGGCGGGGCCGAACCCAACCTGTGAAAAATGAGGGTGGGAGGTGGGAACCGCCGGAAAGCCCCCGACCTGGCCTGCTGGCAGCTTTTCCGCTCCCTCCTCCTGCTCAGGAAATGAGCCAGCAGTTGGCTGAGAGGAAGCGCGGTTCCCTCCCTCACTGGCGGAGCTTGAGGCCACAGCACCACCTCCCATCCTCGAGCGTGGGGACTTTTTATAACTAACTGGTACCTCCGCCCCTCAGTTGTGCAGTGGGAGAGGAGATGATGCTCTTCCCGAGATTCGCGAATGTGGGAGCTCGCAAACTTACTCTGCCTGTCGTGACCTGGAAGGCAGGAATGCCTGCCAGATTCAGGCCAGAAGAGTGAGCAGTGCAAATTTGACTTAGGGAAAACATTTAAGCAGGGCTGATAAGGGAGTGTATAGCAGAGTCAGATGCCACGTCAGTCTCAAGGTTCCTCACCGGTTTGAACCCCGTGGAGAATGGAAACATTAATGTGCGGCACTGGTGATTTTTGGGAGACTGCTTTCTCGGTTATTCAGTACAATGGTTTTTGTTCAACTGAAAGTGTTTGTGGGATGAATGGATTCCTACGGAAGACCTAATGAAAAGAGCTCTTGTGGCCTGTTGGTGTTCTTTATTGCTCTTCCTTTGGTGTCTTTTTTTTTTTTTTTTCTCTCCGTTTTGCTGCCCATTTGGGGAATAACAGAATATTTTTGAGAGGGCAAAAGGGTGAGTGGAAAAGGAGACCACAGCTCCCTTCCTTTTACATTATCAAAATACTTTATACCTGGGCATGGAGATGTCAGAGCATGTCTTAACTTCACCCTTCTTAGGCGTCCAGTATGGTTGCTTTGAGACAGGGTGTTCCTTTGTATTCCCAGTATGCCCAAGCCTCCCAAGTGCTGGAATTAAAGGCTTGCTTGGCCACTGCTGGCATGCCTGCAGCTTCTCCTTATCAATTCTTGTGAGATTGTTCTAGAGATGAGGAAGTCTTGAGAAGGAAAATGGGAGAGAACAGTGGAAGGAATGGACCATGTGCTGCAGAGTCATCGGCTGATGCTTATGTGGGGCCCTGGGACTGGTTTTAGGGTAAGGTGGGGTGTGTCAGTCTGTCCTAGAATTTGGTCAGTTTCCTTGTAGGTACATTTGGCTCCTTCCTTGTGTGTGATGAGTGTTTTCACAGGTTCAGAGCTTACCACATGTGCTTTTTCACAAAGTCTCCTGAGGAAGTCCTCAGAATGGGGAAGTAGGGTGGTAGTTAAATATTGATGAAACTAGTGTCTTCTTTGTGAGCCTTTGACTGTCTGCACTCTGAACTTTGAGCCCCTCCTGAAGAGCCACAGAGGGAAGGGGAATGCTTGGGCTGCCTCTGCTGTAGGGCCACCATGGAATGTGGGTCTTGGAGGCTCCTCCTGCCAGCACTACCTGATGGAATCCTATGCTCCTATATTAGTGGACTGTCTGATCTTTTTCTGCTTACTTTGTATGGACATCCACGCTGGATGAGACCAAAGCTGACAGGCAGGTTCTCAGGTCAGACGTTCCTGTTCTTGGCCTGGAGACAGGCCTTTGATAGTATAGCTCCCTGTGAAGCCTTACTTTCAGCTTGGAATTTCCTTTGTATTTAGTAAAACGGTTTTATTGCTTTGTTTTCCTAAGTGGTGCTGGCATAAGACCTAAGGCCTTATGCTGGACAAGCTTTATACCACTGACCTACACCCTTGACCCTGTTCTGTCTAAACTTAGCAGGTGACAGTATAGAGTTTTAATGTGTTTATTGCTGATGTATTACCATAAATGCATATGTAACATATATGCATATACCTGTCCAGGCTGTCCTTGAATGGATGAACTCAAGAGATCCTTCTGCTTCAGCCCCTGGAATTGTTTCCTGATGTTCACTGCCATGCCAGGGTCTCCACTGGAACATTTCTTTTTGATTACTGATTTTATTTACTCGTATGTGTGTGTGTCTGACACCCTCGAGCTGGAATTGCAGGTAGTTATGAACTCACCGCACCATCCCCACCATATAGGTATTGGGAGCCAAAATCTTGCCAGTGCCCTGCCTACTGAGCCATCTCTCTAGCCCTGTTCTTATCCTTTAAAAACATTTCTCTCCAAGATCTCCATGGTCTTTTTTATTTTTCATTTTGTTCCACCCTAAAACATTAGAAGTACTACTGAGGGGGCTGGTCTTTGAACAGGGGTTCTGGCCTTAAGCTCAAATTCTTGGTCCCTGAAGGGGGCTAGGGTGTTTGGCCATAGGTCCCTGTATTTGGTGGACACATAACGAGCATTGTGACCTCTGTGTGGTAGAGGTTTGGATTGGTTTGGCTGCTGCTTGCCTTTCTCTGCCCCCCTATTTCAGAGCACGCTCCTACAGGAGAAGCAAACAGCCCTTTGCTCTAAGTGCCTCTGCTTAGACTCCACCTTTATTGACTCTGGGGTGGGCAGATACCTGCAGTCTCCAGCCCTCCTCCCTCTCGGTGAAATTCCTGGAGAACAGAGTCTAGAGCTTGCTGGTTGCCCCCTGGCATGTGTAAACACAGTCCCCCCCCCCCCCGGCTCCCCTCTTCAGTACAGGCCTGACTTTTCTAGTACTATCTCTGCTTTGAATTATACCTGTGACTTTCATCTAAAAAGGGAAAGCCCAGGGTAGAGTGCCGGATTTAGACTTCTCCCCTCTGTCCTTGGCCCTGCTCTGTCTCTGACTACCAGCTCCTCATCAGCTTACATTAAGGGATGTGGTACGCTTTGGGCCTCTTTCCACAGTAAAAAAAAAAAAAAAAAAAAAAAAAAAGTGAGGGGGGAATCTTATTGAGTATGCATATATTGTGTGTCTGTGAGGATGTCAGCACACATAGAGGACAGAGTGCAGCTTTGTGGAGTCAATTCTCACCATTATATGGGTTCAGGATATCAAAACCCAGCTTGTCGGGCTTGCATAGATGGGTACAAACCACCCTTACCCACTGAGCCAATATGGACAGCCCGATGGAGCATTTAGACTAAACTTTTGTCATAGCCAAAGCTACTGTCGGCCATCTTTTAATGTGAGCAAATGGCTGCTGCATTCCACTACCAGGATTTTGCCTCTTGAACAATGGAGAACCCTCTTAACCATTGAGCGGAAGACCTAACACTGTATCCTTCCAGTTTCAGGCTCTACTGGACATTCAGGTAAAACGTAGTATAACTGAAAGAAAAACATAAAATGTAATATTTCTCAGGATCAATCTAGCCTGACAAAGGCTGACCTGACCTGCTGACCTGTGTGGTATGTGTAAGCTGTCTTCCATATTCAGTTAAAGGGAGTGTCAGATCTTGATTTTGCAGCCTTTTGTTTCCTTGTAGAGAGAACTGGTCTGCTTTAGGGGAAGAAGTAGAACTTCCTGTTCTGAACCCAACACCCTCTGCTCTGTCTGAAGCCTCTGCGGGGGCTCCGGGAGCTCCTTAGTCGGCAGTTCTTGTTTTAACACAGGCTTGAGCATCGAGATGTATTTTCCCTTCCTCCTTTTTCACCCTAGTGAAGAATTCAATTGTAAATGCTGTTTTGTAGGAGAAAATGTGGGAGCCAGCTTGTTGCCATGGAAACTACCCTGCCCCCATAGCCTGTTATCTTTTTCCAGTTTGGGTAACTTGGAGCTGGATGGGGGCTTACATTTCAGTGCTTCCTGCAAATCCAGCTGCATTTTTCTTTTTCTTTGATTTTTTTTCCCTTTAGATTTATTTATTTTATGTATATGAATGTTTTGCCTGTGTAGTGTATGTGTGTGTACTACATGTGCCTGGTGCCCACAGAAGTCAGAAGAGCTTTGGAGCTTCTGAAACTGGATAGTTGTGAACCACCCTGTGGGTGCTGGGGATCAGCCTGATTCTTTGTAGCTCTTACCTGCTGAATGACCTCCAGCTGCATATTTGGTGTTTGGGTTTTAGGCATCTGAAAGGGGTAAGTACTGTCTAGTACTGTGAGTGTGTAGCCTTGCCCTGATAGCCTGGCCTGCCCTGCCCTGGACTGGTTGGCCTTGTTGGGTTTGTGAGGATAAATCTGCATTATCCTCCGGGACATCTGTTTTCCTAGAAGAGACAGAACTAGAGAATGCTTGTCTTTGTGGTGCTCTGAATGGTACAGTTAGGGACACAAATGGTTTCTTAGGAATGTCAATTTGTGTAGACTTGTCAATCTTCTTTTCCTGTAGCCCGCTCCCCTGCCTCCTTTCCCAGTCTCTTTGATCTCCTGTGTTTGTATGTGGAAATTTTTGTTCCTGAATGTTAGCAGGAGTCTTGTCTGGTTATATCGCTCCCCATAGGGCTAATGGCCCAGATTCTTCAGCTGCCACCACCCTTGCCTGTTAAGAGGAAAGCAGGGTAATAGAATTCAGGCACAGTCTGGGCTAGAAAGGAGAGCTAGTGTTCACCAGGATAGAAACATCTGCATGCATCCATGTGCAGCAGAGGTCTTAAATTTGGGGTGGCTTGTTTGTTTATTGAAACAGGCTCTCCCTATGTACCCGTGTTGGCCTTGAACTCATGGTCCCTATGTCTCAGTCTCCAGAATGTTATGTGGCCATGTGCTATCACACCTATGAGGACACTTTCCATAGACTGGCAGTGCACAAGCTACAGCTTCTGTTTGTTCCTTGCTCATAGCCAGTTAGTGACTTACTTGGATTGAGCTTGTACTTTATTGTTTGTGAAGCTGAAGAAATGACTGTCAGAATTGTACTAAGTCCAGTGAAGCTTAGGCGATTATGAGGAATAGAAAGGCAGTTCAGACAGACAGGCATAGCAGTAGGTGGAGGCTAGGTTTCTTCTTTGCTTGTTTTTATATTATCACAGTATAGCATTCTTTGTTAAGGGAATACTGCAGGGGTGGGGGGGAAGATAGCCCAGTCTATTTTCTTTTTTAATTAAAGCGTGTGTATGAACAGAGCATGTGTGGTGGTCAGATCAACTTGTGGAGACCAGTTCTCTGTCTACTATGTCTACTGTGTGAGTCCCAGTGATTGAATTTGGGGTCTCAGGCTCAGCATCTGGCGCCTTTAGCTGTTGAGCCATCTTTCCAGCCACAGTTACTCCAATCTTGCATTCTTATGCTTCCTTGCCTGGAAAGCTGTTCCGGAAGGCATTAGTTGGTCATCCTCCTGATGTGTTAGGGTAAGGTGATCAGAGGATTAACAACTTAAGCTGCAAATTTAGTTAATATAGAAGGGATTATGATAAAATGATAGAAATACTAAATGCCTGGTATATGCCTGTAGTCCCAGCACTCAGGAGGTAAAGACCGGAGCAGAGGATCTAGAGTTGAAAGCTAGAAGTAGCTGTCATTTATTGAGTAATGACGCATACTTCTGATCTTAAAGGTTTATTTATTTATTGTGTATACAGTGTTCTGTCTGCATGTCCCCTATACACCAGCAGAGGGCACCAGATCTCATTTATAGATGGTTGTGAGCCACCGTGTGGTTGATGGGGATTGAACTCAGGATCTCTGGAAAGAGCAGCCAGTGCTCTTAACTTCCGAGCCATCTCTCCAGCCCTCTAGCTGCTTTTGAGACAGGATCTCACCATGTAGATCAGGCCGGCCTCAGACTCACAGAGACCCACTTGCCTCTGCCTTCTGTGTGCTGGGATTGAAGGTGTGTGGCATCACACCTGGCTTTGTTGACTCTTACAGGTTCTGAAATTTGAATTAAGTCCAGAAGAGAGAGGATAATACTGTCTGGACAAGGAACTGAATTTTCAAACACACTTCAGGGCTGAGGGTTCATCTCAGTTATTAGAGTACCTGTGTAGCATGTATGAAGCCGGGGGTGCCATCCATGGAACAGCATGAACTGGACACTGCAGTACATACCTGTAATCCCAACACAGGGAGTTACTGTGTGGCCAGCTTGGGATACATGAGATTGGTTTGCAGGAACAAAACGTTTCATGTAGGACAAATGGGAGTTCTTAGATGGCAAAAAAGGAAGCTGATTTCTACTCCTGTATGTTAGATCTTTTAGCATTTGGGACAAGACAGGATCTGTGTGACTCTAACCTCTTCGTAGCAGTCAGGTCTGTCACAGTTGTTAACCTTTCCTATTGATTTAAGGCTGAAGCTGAGGTGGCCTCCTTGAATCGCAGAATCCAGCTGGTTGAAGAGGAGCTGGACCGTGCTCAGGAGCGCCTTGCCACTGCTCTGCAGAAGTTAGAGGAAGCGGAAAAGGCTGCTGATGAGAGTGAGAGGTATGTGGGGGACACGAGGGCGTGTGAGTTCCAAAAGAATTGGGCAGTGGGGTAGCTGAGTGGTGCATCACTCTCCTTCTGTGCCCTGGGTTCCCTCCCTGGCACTGCAAACAAAATAGTTGGTAGTGGTTCTGACCTAGATTTCCCTCTAGACCTGTTTTTTGTTTTGTTTGGGTTTTTTGTTGAAGCGTGAGCTCATGTAGCCCAAACTGGCTTTGAACTCTTGAGCCTCCTGCCTCCACTTTCCAAGTGTTGGGATTACAGACCTATGCCACCACATCCTGTTCTAGACCTATTTTTGTTTTTGCAAATTGAAGCTGGCATCTACCTTATGCTGAACACATCCTCTACCACCGAGTTACACTCCTAGCCCCACATTTGCTTTTTAAATGGTAGTGATTTTCTATTACTACTATTTTGTACTGTGTGAATTGAACTGGGGCCTTGCACATACCAGACATCTGCTATATTCCTAGCCCATGTTTTAAATTAAATGGTGCATGTACTCGGGTGTTATCAAGTTTCCATTTGGGTGGCAAACAGGAATGGACTCTGAAGGCTGTGACTTTGAGTTCTTGGAATGGAGTTGATACAGACCTCAGAGTCATTGCTGTATTCATCCGGTTTCTGGCAGAGGTATGAAGGTGATTGAAAACCGGGCTCTAAAAGATGAAGAAAAGATGGAACTCCAGGAAATCCAGCTAAAGGAAGCAAAGCACATTGCAGAAGAGGCAGATAGGAAGTATGAAGAGGTGAGCCACCTCTGCAGTGACGTGAAGGCTCTGCAGAGACTGCCATGAAGGGCTGTTGCCCTTGCTTGCTTGAGCTGTACCAAGGTCTTGTCTTCTAGGTGGCTCGGAAGTTGGTGATTATTGAAGGAGACTTGGAACGCACGGAGGAACGAGCCGAGCTGGCAGAGTCGTGAGTATTTTGTCTCCAGATCTTGTCAGACCATCCTTCCTGCTTGGGCACTAATCCGAGTAAACCAGCATTCCTTCGACCTTGTTAAACAGGCCCGGGAGGGTGGTAGCTGTCGATAGTGCTTTTTAGCCTCTAAAAATGGCTTTGGGCTTTCTCTTATCTTGACTAGTAACAGGTAACAAGGCTTGCTTATTCTCGGGAAGATTCTCAGATTGAGGGAACATAGAGACTAATATGGCAAACAGCTAGTTGGAAGATCCTATTGGGTCCTTCCACCTGGAATTTCTTCCTCCTTGGCCTGTACTGACTTCAGACCTGGTCTCAGTTTTTACCACTTTGCCAATCTGCCTGGGAACTTGAGAGCAAAGGCTTTAGAGAAATCACCTGCTGCCCATTGGTGCCAGCCTGGCCTTGTGTAACAAAGTCAGCATGGATGAGTATGTTTGTGCTTTCCTTGCACCTCCCTCCAGACATGACATATCATGACCATGGTGATGTTTTCTTCCCGTTTGTTTGTTTGTTTATTTTTACCCACCCCACACCCCATTTTGCGGCTTGTTTTCTTGCTCTTCCTTTTTTAACCTTTTCCCCACAACCTGGCTTGTGCCACTCCCGTGACTGTCACTAACAGCCGTTGCCGAGAGATGGACGAGCAGATCAGACTCATGGACCAGAACCTGAAGTGTCTGAGTGCTGCTGAAGAAAAGGTACTAACCATTAAGCCCATGGAGAGGCTCCGTGCCTGTGGTATGCTTTCTTTCAGTTCGGTTTGGTTTTGCAGCTGCCTCCCCTCCACCAGTTGATTTGTTGAGTGCTTTCTCGTTTCTCCATGGAATGCTCCATTCCTTTCCACTCACTTGGCATCTCTCATCTCTTCTTTCCTAGTCGCTTCACTGCCTTCCCCCAGAGGGCCTCTGCCTCCCTTCAGTAATTTGGGGGGGTTGTTTGGGCTGGGCATCCGTCCCCACCTCCACCACCCAAGGAGCAGTTGTAACTTGTTCCTGGTAGTGAGTGATTTCTCTCAAGTGTTCTTTTTTTATCAGAGCAAAACATTCTGAGCACAGGGGTCCAGCCCCTGCCATACATGTGCCATGGTAGAGGGGGCCGGGCTGATGCTTGCTCAGGTTACCCAGAAACTTTTCTTCCCTGATTGCAGCCCAGCTCTCTCTACACATAGGTTCAATTCACATCTGTGTGTCTCTCTCCTTTTTTTTTTATTTTTATTTTATTTTATTTTTTTTATTTCTTCCTCTTTCCCCTTTCCTCTCCTGCGGTATGTAAAATATTCACAGTAAGTGTTCTGAGCTGGAGGAGGAGCTGAAGAATGTCACCAACAACCTCAAGTCTCTTGAGGCTCAGGCGGAGAAGGTAGGGCTGGTTTGTGAGGATGGCAGGCTTTGGGGCCTGGGCCCAGCCCTGCCCTTAATGACAGGCACACCCATTCCATATAATCCAGGGAAAATCGTCCTCTTCCTTCCCACCTTTGTCCATCAGAGTGTAGGTTTAGTGCTAATTCCTGTCTGCCTCCATGGCTTAGGTTCAGTTAACTCTGTGGTCTCCGGGGCCTACAGTCATGTGCTCATTGAGCTGACGCTGCTGTGCTCCGGTCAGTTAGAGGAGCTCTGTAGAATCTGAAGAGTCAGCTGGGGGAAGCAGAGCCCCAGCTCTCAATCCACCCAGTAGTCAGGACGGGTGGCTGCCGCTTACTATCATTGGGCTTTAACTGTGGATCTCTGCTGATGATGTTGGAGAACGAAAACCCTTTGGGTTGATTGGAGTAAGGTCAAAAGTTAAGTCTGTTAACAAAAGCAAAAGAGGGTCCCGGTGGAGTTCACTCTGCGAGTTTTATATTGGAAATGTTTAAGTCTTGGGACCCTTTGTCAAAAACTGGTCCTTGCTTTTAGTCCAGAACCAAATTGAATCCCCATCAAAGAATGTGTATGAGCAATGTAAGAGTAACATGGCGATTTTCTGCAGGTTCTCCGCTGACATTTGTGTTCTGCTTCTCTTAATAGTACTCTCAAAAAGAAGACAAGTATGAAGAAGAAATAAAGATTCTTACTGATAAGCTCAAGGAGGTGAGCTGAGGGGCTGACACTTTGGGGAGATAGAAGGCGTTAATGTTACATTGGTAATTTGCCTTGCTGGCCTTGCTTCTGAATGGCCTACAGGCATGAGGGGAAGAAATAACCATCTTTCATTCTGATTGGCCTTATATTTCCTCAGGCAGAGACCCGTGCTGAGTTTGCTGAAAGATCGGTAGCCAAGCTGGAAAAGACCATTGATGACTTGGAAGGTATGGCGTGTGTGTGGGAGGGAGGCCTTGCCTGTCCAGCTTGAGCCTCTTCTCTGTTCATCAGAGAACTGGTAGCGCCTTGGTGTGTCCTGCCCTGTGTTGTAGCGAGGGAAAGTAGGTCAAACCGTGGAGTTGGATTTTTAATCTTTTCCTTTAATAAGGCCACTTATTTCCAGAATTTGCCACCTTTCCGCTAAAAAGATCTAATGGCTGTATTTATCTCCCAATTTAGTAGTCTTAAATTTCTTAATTCTTGAGTCTGTGAGTCAAAGTGGAAGCCATGCTGCTTAGAAGGTAGTGAAGTCGGTGTGTCACCCTATGGCCACTTGAGCTGTTTCTTCTTACTCAAGTTGGGGGACACCTCTCCAGGAGGTAATAACCACGTCTCACAGTTGCACAGCGTCAGGGCTTCTTGTTCTTGCAGTCTGGCAGTTTTGTCTGTCCACCTTAACAAGGAAACAAGTCTTTTCTCGTGGACTGCCTTGATACATACGCTCTTGGTGACCGGATGTTCTTTGAAAGGGTTTGGGGAGGCGCCCTGTAGAGCCCAGGGCCCATGAATACTGATCACGCTGAGTAGGCTGAGGATGGTCACCGCGCATGTGTGCTTTCTCTTTCTGTTGTCCGTAAGTTTTATCACTGGTTCTGGGCTGTGCAGGAGTGGTGTCCTCGGGTGCCTGGCATATGTTCAGGTTCTCAGTTCTTGCCACAGTTGACTTGAGACATTAGAAAGTACAGTTGGCCATTGGGAAAAGTAGACTGAAAATGGCCAGTCACAGTTGCCAGAAGAAGCTTTTTTTTGTTTCCCATCGTGGTTTTAGACCCACAGTCACATTTTTCCTATTTTCCTTTTTGTTTGTTTTATTTTTTTGAGACAGGCTGTCCTGGACTTTAGACCAGGTTGGCTTTGAACTCACACAGATTTTTCCTATTTTCTAATGACTCCCTCTCTTCATCTGCTTCTGATACCTTTCACTTTATCCTTGTGGTTCCTGTGCCTGTCCAGACGAGCTTTATGCCCAGAAACTGAAGTACAAGGCCATTAGCGACGAGCTGGACCACGCCCTCAATGACATGACCTCTATGTAACTATCAGGCAGCTGAGTGGGGGGGTCCCTGGCTCTGGGTGAGGGTGCAGAGTGTGCAGCCTGGGAAACATTGGTGCTGGTTATTTGTTTGGCAGAACCTGGGGAGGTGTTTACTCTTGGATGCAGTTTGCGTCCTCACTTACTCTCCCATGGAGCTCTGACAGGGTCTAATTATGTAAGCCATGGTGACCTCAAACTCCAGATTCTCCTGACTCACCCTCCACTGCTAAGATTACAACCACGTGCCATTGTGCCCAGTTCTCCTTGGCACTGAGTTTTCACTTTTGTTTCTCAAAGCTAGGTATGCTGACACACAGCTGTTGTCCTTACAGTCTAGCTGCTAAGGTCAGCTAATGCTGCATGGCAAGACAGGGTCTCAAAAGCAAAACACAGCAGGTGTGCTGGCGCTCACCTTCGATCCTGCCATAGGCAGGTGGATGTCTTGAATATGAGGCCAACCTGGCCTCACTACAAAGTGAGTTCCAGAATAGCCAGGGCTTCTGAGAGAGACCCTATCTCAAAAAACAAACAAGAAGACAGAGAGAGAGGGAGATCCTGATCTGTGCCCTGCTACTAAAGCTCACAATAGGACATCCCTGGGATGAGAAGCAGCCAGTTTTAAGAATTGAGCTGAGCCCCAAAGCAAGCCAAGCAGTAAACAGCACCAAAAGTTTTGTGGGACTTCCATTTGTTTGCTGTGGATCTGATCCCTAATGCTAATCTCTGCTTCCTTGCGCTAACCCTGGGAGCAGCCCAGTGTTGCAGCCTGTAGTGTCTGGCTCTCTTTTTCCTGCTGCTCTTTTGCCCCTTTTCCTTCCTCTCAAGCTGCTGCCTCAGTTGAGCCAGCCCTTCTCACCTGGAGTGTCCTTTTTTATACAGATAAACTGTCACCGTTTCTGCTCAGTGCTGGATCTGCCCCCTTTCCTTGGGGAACCCAACACCCTACTCGCTCTGGATTCCATTTGGGTCAGCCTGGCTGTTTCCCAAAGCCTTAGGGCTGGGGGCAGGCTTGAGGGGGGGTCACAAAGCAGTTTACATATTTGCTTTCACCCCATATTAAAATGTTAAGCTGCCAGAAGCCTCATGCCCTCCTGCATTTGTGTTGTTGACAAAGCTGTTGGTGTACATACGAAGGAGCCCTGCCGGTGTGATGTGGGCACAGCTGCGTTAGGCTCCCCTTCTTCTGACTAATGTATAATCAAAGCTACTTCTGTGTGTGTGTTTTTCTTGACACTTAAACGTGCTGATTGGAGTCTTGTCAGCCTGGTGATCTAGTAAAGGCTGCTCGTGGTAGGAAGTCCGGAGTTATTTCTCGTGCCTTTCAGACCATCTTAAGTCTTTTACTTCTGAATTCTGAAATAGTCTACCTGGAGCATTTTCATTCCCTAAGGCCTTTTTCCCCATACTGAGTTGTTTCCTAATACGCTCTGTCCTTTGCCAGGGATTCAGACACTCCGTCCTCTGAGCACACTGGGCCTGTGGGATCCATCCTTACAGTTAAACAATTCTATCCTCCCAAGTCATAGAAAACTGTAACTTAGTGGGTTGAATTCTCAATAGATGGACATTTCATCTTTAAACCTTTCTCACAAAGTTGAGCTGCTACCTCAACTTTGTTTCTAATGAGATATAAAACACGAAAAATTAATGGAAAAATGAAAACAACCAGTCAATCATAGTTCAAACATGAGGGTAATGACTTACTGTTAAATTTCTACTAGAAAAATTCTTGAATATCAACACTTCAGAGCTGTTCCAGTTTATACAACAGATATACTTGGTACCACAGCTAAATGTTGTATAGTATTTGTTTCTTAGCAGTGTGTATTTGAAACTTGCCTTTTCTTTTCAGTATCCAGGGCTGTGGATGTGGTATAGGGCTATAGGGAGAGAACATGGCCCTTAGTTAGAATCCCAGTACCACAAAGAAAGAAAGGAAAGAGGGGGCATTTTGGCTGCATAGATGACTCAGAGGTTAAGAGTCTGTCTGCCCTTCTAGAGGTTCCGCGTTCAAATCCCAGTAACCACATGGGAGCTCACAGCCATCTATACCCTCTAATAGCCTCTTCTGGTGTGCACGTGTACATGCAGAGAGAGCAACTCATATAAAAAAAAAAATAAATAAAATCTTGTTTAAGAAATTGCTGGCCGGGCAGTGGTGGTGCACACCTTTAATCCAGCACTTGGGTGGCAGAGGCAGGCGGATCTCTGTGAGTTCCAGGCCAGCCTGGTCTAGGGCAAGTTTCAGGACAGCCATGGCTACACAGAGAAACCCTGTCTTGAAAAACCAAAAAATAAAGGAAAGGAAAGATGCAGCTAGGTAGAGAAGTTTGCCCTAGTCTTGAGTTTCTACCAAATCAGATTCCTTCGCCTGCAGTATTTCTTCCTGCCCCTGAGGTTCGGTAGAGGTTGGTTTATTTGCAGGTACTGATATTTTCTAGCTGTCCTATCCTGGTAGACTTGAATGCAGCCAAGGAGCCACCTGCACTCAGGTTGCTCTGAATCTAAAGGACAAAGTTAAAGCTGCTCTGTGAGCTGCAGATAGTCAAGATTGGAGAGCTAAGTGGGAGGGACACTGGTTCCATCATGGTCCCCAAATTGGAATTTTTGAGTTCTTTGTCTTTTTAAGACAGTTCTCTATTGTCCCTGGCTATTCTAGAACTCAGTGTGTGCCCAAGCTGGCCTTGAGCTCATGCATTCCTGCTTCTGCCTGGTTTAGGTGGGGTTTGTTCATTGTCTTTGTTTTGCTGATGCAAACACCACTGAACTACATAACCAGCCCCAGGTTTGGCTTTTCATGAGCAGAATTCAGTTTGGAGATAGTTAATACTCAGTAATCTAGTTAAATAAAAACAAGGTAAAAAAGCAGAACTAGAGAAAAACACAGTAGCCGTGAGGGCGGCTGTCGTGGGGCATGATGGTTGCTGAAGTGCTCCTGGGAAGCTCTGTTTGAGTTTGAAAAGTGGTGGAGATGCCACTGTAGTTTATGCGCAGGCGTGCTACAAGAAGTTGGATCTGGGCATGGTGGGCAGGCCTGTGCCCAGCATTTGGAACACTGGGGAAGGAAGATCAGAAGTTTAAGGCCACACTGAACTACATAGCAAGACCCTGATCAAAAATAAACAAGGCCGGTGGGGTGGTATATGTCTTTAATCCCAGAGGATGGATCTCTGAGTTCAAGGCCAGTCCAGTCTACATATCAAGTCCTGGGCCAGCCAGTATAGTGATATTCCTTAAAAATCGACTTGTAAAGCATCAACTTTTTCTGGTCTGTGGTATGCGCACTTCTAATCTCAGCACAGAGGCAGAGACAGATGGCCTCTGGGTTTGAGGCCAACCTGGTCTACAGAGCCAGTCCCAGGACAGTCAAGGTTACATAGGAAACCCTGTCTCAAAAAACAAAACAAATAATCTTTTTACAATTAAAAAAATAGTACATGTGTGTGTGTTTTATGTGTGCACCGGAGTGGGAACATATTATCTTCAAGTGTGCTGATCCCGTGTTGCAGACATTTCAGTTAAAGTTCACAAGATAACACTACATGTACAGCGCATACTACTAGCCATGACTATATCGCATCTTGGAAAATATGAGGTTAGGTTGCAGATTTATCTGTTTAGCTAGTTTTCTGAGCTGGGGTCTCACATTGTAGCCCAGGCTAACTTAAGGCTCAGCAATCCTCTCACTTCAGCCTCAAAAGTGGTGTGTTGGAGGCATGTGTGGCCATGTCTGGTAAAATGACACTTTGACAGCTACGCAAATGGAAGTAAAGTTAGGTTACTGGCTTTGAGACTAAGAAAGCGACAGTGTTAAAGATGTAGGGACATAATAATGTCCTGGTTTGAGATTTGGGAAGCGAGAGAAGCATGTGTCTGAGAAACTGACAGGTTTTGCAGGTGAAAACAAGATCCAGAGGCTGGAATCGGAGGGGCTAATAGAGATCTGGAATGCTGAGGTATCGGAAGCAGTTTTAAGTTACACAAACACTTTAAAACCATAAAGAACATCTGCAGGTGTTGGCCTTGGTGGTACACAACTTTAATCCCAGCACTTGGGCAGAGGAGGCCAGTCTACATAGCTAGTTCCAGGATAGCCTGTGCTACATTGAGCCTGAAAAAAAAGAAAACAAAACCAGCATCTGCAGGTGTGAACAGGTTAAATCAGGAGAAAAGCCTAGTTGGGCAGTATAGAAGGAAGTTGGAAGTATAGAAGGAATAGATAGCAGATAGATTGAGAGGGAAGGGAACTGCGATGGGCCCAGCGCTGGAGCAGTTTGAGGGTATGTGTTGAGCATTAGGGTGGGTTAAGGGGTAACATTCAAGAGCCAGGAGAGCTTTAGTGAAAGAAGAAAAGCAGTAAATATGTTTTAAAGTGGTTGTGCCCAGTAGAATAATGTCCGGTATGATAGTCACTTGTTTTTGTGGCTGTTGAAAATGTCTTGTGGTGAGGCTAGAATTCAGTCTGAAATAGTTATGTGACTCTTAAGTAGTCCCATGACACTGTTGCTCAGCAAAGTTGAAGACATTTGGTATTGGACAGGAGTTAGAACACCAGGGTGAGAATTTAGTGAGATCTTATCTCAAAGTAAATAGCTGAAAGCAGTCTGGGACTTGTATATAGCTGAACGGTAGGCTGTTTGCCTGGTGTGCACAGGGTTCGAGAATCAACCCGTGGCATTATTTAAAAAGGAAAGAAGAATGAGTTAAGAGCAATAGACTAAAAGGGAAAGGTGGCTTCTCATTCTCCGTAGCTTCTGCTTTACCCTATTGGTAGGTCTCTTTCTACTATCCCAGGGAAGTTTGAGAACTAGTGTCAGGTAGGTCCTTCTCCATTCTGTGCTTCACATCCTGTTCCTGTATGTGTTCATTGTTGGGGCCAACACCAGAGCAAAGCACTTGGCTCCTTAGCATGTTTCTCTCTAAAGCCAACTGAGTTTCTTTTCCCTCATTGCTGTTGTTGAAATGAGGAACAGCTGTGCTTGGTCGGATGTCACCTAGTGGTGGAGCTTCTTTTCATGACTATACTACAGTTCCTTGGGATTCTTTTTTTTTTTTTTTTTAATTTATTGTGAGTGTGGGTGCCGAATGCGAGGCGCAGCATGCATATCCGCATATAGAGATAGGAGGTCGAAGGGCACGTAGGGAGTGGTTTGCCTCAGAGATCCAACTCAGGGCATCAGGCTTGGCAGCAAGCGACCATGCGCCATCTTGCTGACCCCTCTAGAGAACTCCTCAATTGGGCATGGCTGGAGTGAGCCAGTGAGTCTTGTTTGGGCTTCCCGGGGAAGGGAGGGCCTTCGTGAACCAACACTATGTAATACCGACATTTCAGTCATTCGAAACAAGCGAAGCTCAGGCTCAGAGAGCAGTTGGGATTCTAACCGCAGTCTTTAGGGAGCTTCGACTTGGGGATTTTGTTAAGTGGTAAAATCTATTTATCATTTCTCTAAATGGAACAGACTGTTGAACAAGATCTGGGTACTACCCTTCTTTCCTAAAACCGGTGTGGGAATACAACCAAGTTGGATATGGATGAGACATATCCATAGCAACACATGTTGAAGGGTGAGAGTTTATGTGCCTGCTGTTGGTCAAGAATGTCTCCTACTCAACCAGGCCAGGCACCAGGCCACTAGCTTTGACTCCCCGTCTGTCACAGGACAGGGGAAGACTCTGCATGCAATCATGTTGCTCCAGCCAGTACATACCAGCAGAACCTTCTGGCCACTGTTAAAGTAAAACCCATCTGTAGCCAGTCATGGAGGCATGGAAGGCAGAGGCAGGAGGATCACACAAGTTTGAAGCCAGCCCAAGATAAGATACATAATCTTCGAAAAACAGACTCCCTGTACAGTTTTCCATGTTCTTCCCTGGGGGAGAGGAGGGACAGTGCCACTCCAAGAACTTTAGCTAGGCCATTTGTCTGTAGTCAGTGCCAGCAAGGTAGCTCCGTAGTCTCCTGCTGCCAAGCCTGATGCCCTGGGTTGGATCTCTGGGGCAAACCAATCCCTACTTGTCCTCTGAGCTCCCTATCTCTATATGTGGATATGCATGCTGTGCCACACATTCGGCACCCACACTCACAGAAGGCTCTAAAAACATAGGAAGTTGAACTTGATCTTCAAGACGGGCATGCTGGAACACACGTTTAATCCCAGCGCTGAGGAAGCAGAGGCAGGCAGGTTGAGGCCAACCTCGTCTAAAGTGAGTTCCAGGACAGCCAGATCTACATAGTGAGATCCTGTCTTAGAAAAATTAAAAATAACCAAAATAAACTTGAGCTTCCGGGGCTGATAGTAGGGGTGGACCAAGAGTAGTTTTGCTTCCCTGTCTGCATCTCTGGGTATAAGGTGAGCGACAGCTGGGTGGAGTGGTGCACATCTGTTGTCACAGTCATTCGGGAGACACAGCCGCAAGATCAGGTTTGAGCTGAGCCAGCGCAACAGAGCAAGAATCTTTCTCGTTGGGGGGAGGGGAGTATGTTCTTGAAATGTGCTCTAAGTTATTTCAGACTTATTTTTATTTCATTTATGAGTGTTCTCTCTGCATGTACACCTGCATGCCAGAAGAGGGCATCAGATCCTAGTATAAATGGTTGGGAGCCACCATGTGGTTGCCGGGGAATCAAACTCAGGACCACTTGGAGAGCAGACAGTGCTCTTAACTGCTGAGCCATCTCTCCAGCACCTTCTTTGATTTTCTTAAGATTGAAATATATAGTGGTGGACATGACATTTATATTCAAAGCAAGAGAGAAAACTAAAATTTTCTCATGAGCCCCAGCTTCTCCTACAGGTCACAGGCCTGGACTGGAATCTGTGACCACCTTTGGCAAGGAGACAGCATGATGTTCCTTAAATTAATAGAGTTTTCGTATTTTCGGGGGGGTGGGGTGTTTGCCTGCCTGTATGTCTGCACACCATGTGTGTGCCTCGTGCCTGAGGCTGGAAGAGGGCGTTGAATTTTCTAGGACTAGAGTTACAGCAGGTTGTGAGCTCCCGTGTTGGGGCTGGAATTGAACCCAGGTCCTTTGGGAGAGCACTAATGCTCTTAACCTCTGAGCCTCCTCTCTAACCCTCACAGTAGTCATAATTGGCTTGTATCCTTTAACTGCTGGGTATGCTGCTGACCCGGATAGATTGTTTCTTACATAAAGGGCAACCTAAACATGAATTGGGGAGGGCTTCAGGGTGTCTGCTGTACAGCACTGCAGTAACACTTCATTTGAAAATGAAGGATTGAATGGGTGAGATGGTTACAAATAGTGTTCCCTTTGCTTTTTCTGAACCCTCATTGCTGACTGCCTATAAGTCCACTGTACTGCCATGTGACTGTCTCAGCCCAGCCATAGATAACTGAAGGAAGTGTCTTTTCACACTCAGAATGCTCCTGCAGCTGAAATTCTTACATGCTGTATTCCTCTGTTGGTCTTTCCACCAACTGGCTGACTCTTCTTGCTCTGGGTCCCCACACTCTGCTGCTGAGTGGTGCACATTATGTAGACCAGCTAGTTGAATGACACATTTGCCTCTGCTGTCCACTAACCTCCCCTTTTCTCTCTCTCCTCCTGTTTCTCCTTTCCTCTTCCCTCTTCTCTGTTGCCGCTGCAGAGCGTCTCTACAGCCAACTTGAGCGAAACCGCCTGCTTTCTAATGAGCTGAAGCTAACGCTGCATGATCTGTGTGACTGATGGGCAGGGCTCCCTGGTGCCCAGTAAACCCACACTCCTGACCTGGACCCCAGCAAAAAGCTGATTGATTGCCTTTTTAAAAGATACTGTTTTGCCCTAAGCAGGTTGCTTTCTAATGAGGGCAGTTAGAATACTGTTGATTTCCTGGCAGCCCCCATGAAGTTGCAATGGCTGTTTCTATTCTAGAAGAGATTATGGGTGATGAAGAAGGAGCCTGGGAGATTTAGTGGGGAGTTTGGAAGCCATTAGCTGCGGCCCTCTCACCTGTGCACCCACTGTAGGGTTTGCTCTCTTGCATGGATATTTTCTAACAATAAAGACTGGCTTGACAAGGTGTTGTAAGTGCGCCATCTGCAGGCCCAGGGCTGGGCTTTTGTGACTGGGTGGGAATGGGTGGGAAGAAGGCTGAAGTGTGGAGATGGTCTGTTTGCCATCACTCGGGTTCTGATGAAGCTCTGTGGTTCACTGTCTAAGCAGATGAAGTGCTTGGTGTCTTACCACTGGCCTTCTGCCTGGTAGTTTTCCTTCTTGCTGCTTTTGTGTTTAGTTGTAAGTCACTGTCGGGTCAGCTCTGTTGATAACTCTGCTAAAATCTCAGTGGGGCTTTGCTTACAAGAATGTGTCTGGGCAGTATTCTTGACTTAAACCTGAGGACTCTTGCCCCCTTCACTTTGTGGAGAAAATACCTACTGCAGGAGGATTGTCCTGTGCTCTTTACTTGAGATTTTGCTGTTTGCCCTTGTCTGCAGTGGTCACGCTCTAGTGTGGCATTTCAGGTGGGCAGAGTCAAAAAGTGGATGCTTTCAGCCTGATCCTTTTGAGACTGAAAGCTGAATGTCTCTTGGTTGCCTATTGGAAGGAGGGGAAATGGCTAAATCCAGTTCCCTCCCCTAGGCAGTAGAGAAACTCCTTGGCCTCAGTTGGCAAGCCAGAGAGCCCACAAAACGCAGGGCTGTGGTAGCTGGCTTCTGCAGCTTCCATGCAACTGGAGCAAGGCTCAGGGTGGGGATTGCTTGAAAATTGTGTAATTCCTCTTCTTTATTCCCACTAGATAAGCTGAAGTGCACCAAAGAGGAACACCTCTGTACACAAAGGATGCTGGACCAGACTCTGCTGGACCTGAATGAGATGTAGAGCATCCCCAGCCCCCGCCCCATGGATATTCCTCCCTCTGATCCTGACTCCGCCAGAGGCCAGCCTGCCTGAAGCTGACCTTGAAACTGAGGGCTGATCTTTTTAACTGAAGGCTGCTTTCCCCTCCTGCCACCCTCTCTACCCCTCCTGTCTTTTTCACAAAACTGTGTCAGCCTCTTCCCAGAATTCCAGCTCTAGGGGCTGACATGTTTGGGAACAATATTTAAGGGAATGTGAGCACAATGCAGAGTGTCTTCAGTGCAGTTGTGACATGCACATTTTGAGTACTTTTGTCTAAGCAACCATTTGTAACATTCCCAGCACTTTGCAGCTTGGAGCAGCAACCCAGTTCCTTCCACTGTCGGAAGGTGACATTTCAGCCTAATGGATACTGACTCCTCCATAGAGGAGGACCACAGGAACCGGCCTGCCTTGCTGAGACCCAGACAGACTCCACTGTGGGAGACCTCAGTGCTCTGCACCAAGGCCTAGCCAAACAACAGGGAATTCTAGGAAGTTAGCCAAAACAAAAAACTGTTCCGGGCTGTGAAGGTTTTCAGCTGTGATATCTGTCAACAACTTTTCGCATGTTTTTATTTTTACCTTTTCCATCAGATGTGACCAAATAAGATGGTGAGATGTCTGAGCTGCCCCCAGCTCCCAGGGCCCTGTGGGTGTTAGGCAAGTGTGCTGCTTTAGCCTGGGTGTGAGCCCAGACTTGTCTCATCTCTACCCCTTTTCCAGCTGCTCACAAAATGGATCATGTTGCCCCTTAGTGTTGAGGTGACCCCTGAGGGAGAAAGGGAAGGAAGATTATGTTCGTGCCACTGATTTAGCCACAGGAAAGTCATCTCATCACCCTTTCCTGAAGCTGCTGTCTCTAAAGTGCCAGCTCATTGTGCTTTGTGTCAGTCAGTGCTGGAGAAATCTTGAATAGCTTATGTAAAAAAACAAAAAAAAAACAACTTTTTAAATTTTATATTATTTTGAAATTTTGCTTTTGGGGGGGTTGGGTTACCTTGGCCAACCCATTACCTGTCCAAATTCTTTGCAGTCTGTGGCTGCTGGTGTGCTGATCTTTTGTGTCCCCACCCAATCGCCATGTTCAGGTGGTTCCTCCAGGCCTGTTAGGTCGACACCCTGCCGCTTCCTGGCTTGTTTGTATTCTTCTCCATCTGGAAGAAGAGAACCCCATAGTGCAACTGTTTTGATACTGAATATTGACATTTTGGAATAAAGAACCAGTCCCTCCACCCTCAGACCTACGTGACTTTATTAGACCAAATGTGCTTTCTTTACAGGGGCTATACAGCCAGGGTTAAGAGTCTCTGTGGTTGACAACAGCAGGATTAAACAGAGTGCACAAATCGAAAGCAGACAAAAAATAAACATGGATTCAGAATCTGGCTGTGGGGTTTGGGAGGTGGCACCCTTGTTAAGAGCTCACCCAGCTCCCATATAAAGAAGCTTAGTGGCTCAGTGGTTAAGAGCACTGGCTGTTCTTCCAGAGGTCCTGAGTTCAATTCCCAGCAAACACGTGATGCCTCACAACCATCTATCACGTGCTCTGATGTGCATGCATCAGAAAAAAAATTTTATTTTGGAAAACAATTTTCTTTTTTTTAAGACAGGGTTTCTTTGTGTAGCCTTGGGTGTCCTGGAACTCACTCTGTAGACCAGGCTGGCCTCGAACTCACATCGATCCACCTGTCTCTGCCTCCCAGAGTGTTGGGATTACAAGTGTCAGCCACCACACCCGGCTTAAATAAATCTTTGGGTGTGGGGGGGGAAGCTAAGGACAGCATATTATCTGTTGTCCCAGCACCCTAGCCTGCTGTGAGACAGGAGCATCCCTGGGGCTTACTGGCCAGCCAGTTAGTTCAGTCTAGACCCTGTCTCTTGTTTGGATGTGTGAGGTCAAACACTTTAAATCCAGCAGGCAGAGGCAAGGTAATCTCTGAGTACCTAGTGTTTCAGGACAGCCAGTGCTATACAGAGAAACCCTGTCTAGAAAAACAAGCAGCCCCAAGGGGCTCAAGGATAACTTGTTTATGAAGAAAAGAGGGTGGGGCTGGGAGAGGGTTCCCAGCACAAGTTGTGCCTCAGCCGATTGTAACTCCAGTTCCAGGGCACCTGAGGGTTTCTGCACACATGGTCCACTTCAACTGCAAGCTCACGCACAGACTCAGTACATTTTTTTTTTCTTTCCTTTTTTTGTTTTATGAGACAGGGTTTTTCTAAAGGCCTGGCTATCTGGAACTCAGTATGTAGACCAGACTGGCCTCAAACTCAAAAGAGCTTTGCCTGTTTCTGCTGCTTCTCAAGTGCTGAGATTAGAAGTGTTCACCTCCACAATTGGTGGAAAAAGAAAAAAAAAAATTATTTGTGAGATAGGGTTTCTCTGGGTAGCTCTTCCCGTCCTCAAACTCAGAGATCCACCTGCCTCTGCCTCCCGAGTGCTGGGATTGAAGGTGTGTACACCACCACCAACAACAACCAGCAAAATTCAATTTTTTAAAAAAATTAGGGTAGAGAGCATTTGAGGAAAGCATCCAAGGTTCGCCTCTGGCTTCTACACACTTGCAGGCATTATTATTTAGCTTTTGGTTTGTTTGTTTGAGATAGTATGCAGCCCTGGCTGGCCTGGTTCTTAACATGTAAACCAGGGTTACACTCAGATCCACCTGCACCTGCTTTCTGAGCGCTGGGATTAAAGGCACAAGCTACTATGCCCAGCTTTAAAATTTCCTGCTCAGCGTAGAGTGGTGGTGCACTTCTGTAATCCCAGCACTTGGGGAGGCAGAGGCAGGTGGATCTCTGAGTCCAGGACAACCAGAGCTACACAAAGAAACCCTGTCTTGAAAAACAAAAAAAAAAAAACTTTTTTTTTTTTTTTTTTTTTCCT
This sequence comes from Psammomys obesus, assembly GCF_907164565.1. NCBI lineage: Eukaryota > Metazoa > Chordata > Mammalia > Rodentia > Muridae > Psammomys > Psammomys obesus. The sequence continues at coordinate 408,207 of NW_026585644.1, read as the reverse complement.
TTTTTGGTTGCTGGGTTAAAAGGTGTACACCACCATACTTGGCTCAAAATATTTCTTGAACAAGACAACAACAAAATCTTAGCTCCTGCCAAATCCCTGGGTATGCCAGGCTTCAAACCATAATTTCAGCAAGGGTGGGGAAGCCTGGGAAAGATGGAATTACTACAAATTTGAGGCCATTCTGGGCTGCATAAGTTCCAGAGCAGCCTGGACTGCAAAGAGAAAGTGCCTCCAGCCGGTGAAGGGGACCAGTGAGATGGCTCAGTGGCTACGAGCACCAACCAGCTGAGCCTGAAGATGTGAGTTTGATCCCGGTGTCCACAGTGAAAGGACTGACTCACACAGGTCAGCCTCTGCCGGCCACAATCATGCGGTGGCACTCATGTGCCAACATGTACTCAGCATGCAAACCCAAATCTTAAAGGTAGGGTGGAAGTTTGTCCGGATGTAAGTCTTTTAATGCCATCCCCTATAGAGTGGAGGTCAGGTACTGTCCAACAGGCTGGACAACCATATGGACTCCGTGGACTACCGCCTTAGTATGTGATGTTGCTCATGCTCCTGAGGATTCTTTTGAATACCTGGAGGAAAGATTTAGAATTGTTTTTGTTGGGGGGGGGGGGGGCATGGGGCCCAGAAACCGTTTTCAGGTGTCTTTCTCAATCACTTTTCACTTTTTTTTTTTTTTTTTTAGGCAGGATGTCCGGTTGCACTTAGTGTTCACAAACTCACTAGACTGGCTGGCACTCAGACCCCTTCTGGTGGTTGCCTCCCCAGTGTCCTGGGATGAGAGGCATGCTGTAGCCTGTTTTTATGTGGGTGCACCGCAGGGAGTGTCACTGCCTTAGCTCTTTGGGCCACCACACCCACTAGAAAACAAGTGCTCCCAGGGACTATTTTGCTAAGTAGTACTGTGGGAGACAGTGACTTTCCAAGTTGCTTCTGGGGCCAGTGTCTGGTATTTCCCGAATTGTGGTCTTAAAACAGGACATAAATTTGGTTCCTAGAGAAAAATAACATATTTGCTTTTACAAAGGACAGCTGTTTATCCTATAGATTGGACTTTTTTTTTTTTTTCCTATTTATAGCCCTAGACTAATGCTGAATGGAAATTACTTCAATTTTTAAAATTAAGTAACTTGTTTCTTAGTATTAGGGTTGAACCTAGACCTTTGTACATGTGAGTCATGAGTTTAACCCCAGTCTTTCTGCCTTGTTTTATTACAAAAGTAAAAATCGAGTCAAACGCTAGAAACAACAGGAGGAGAGATGGGACGCCCAGTTGTTTTGGACTTTTGTATGTGGTTCTTTGCTGTTAAAAGTCTATCATTGAATATTCAGTAAAGGGACCCTTTGAGTCTGTGCCCAAAATTTCCATAAATTAGCATTTTGACGAACTTAGAAAGTACCCATAATTCCTAGCAAGAAAGACACCCCCGTGACGCTGTAGCTTAGGATTGGTTGGTGCCGGTGCTGGCCACGTGGAGTTGAGTGGGAGCCGAGAGCAGGCGGTCGCCATGGTTGGCTCTGGGGCGCCTCTTCCTCAAGGCTTCGGGCTCCTTTTTTCCTTGACTCCACACTACTTCCTGTTTTTGATTGGGACCTTGGCCAACAAACTCAATGTGCCACAAGTGTTACTGCCCTTCAGCCGGGAGCCAGGCCGGGTGCCCTTCTTGCTGGAGGCACAGCGTGGCTGCTATGTCTGGTGAGGGCCCGAGGACAGAGAACCCACGACCTTGTCCCCACAGCGAAGAGGAAAAGGTCACGCAGTCCGGAGGGGCCTGGACGTGGCATCCGTGGGTGGGATATAGCTTAAGTTGTGAGGCTCTGTAAGTAGGAGAGAGCTAGTCAGTCAGTGTAAGCAGTTGCTGGCACAGGCAAGCCCCGTGTCAGACTCTTCCAGCATTCATTTTCCCCAATTTGATGGAGCGAAATGGAGCCACGTTAGAAGACCCTGACAGCAACGACAAAACCAGAGTAACAAGTCACGATCCATCACGTGTGTGACTGGAGGGCCCCTCCCCCTGTACAGGGGTTCAGTGGAAGATCCTGGGAAGTAAACTCTGGGATGATGCTCTTCCTGACTAAAGAGAACTCAGTAGCAGGTCATGTGGTTACCTGACCCGTAAGGGAGTTCACTAAAGGGCGTCCTTAGATAACCCAACATTCATCCTAAGGGCTTTGCACATGGTCGGCAGGCCCTCCAGCTAGGCGCTACTGCCCGCCCCTTTCCTGTCTCCTACAAGAAGCGGTGAGGTTTTTATCCCAGCGTACAAGAATTTCAACTCTTGTTTCATGAAGTATAAGGAACTTATTATTGTGGATAAGCCCGGGTGATGCTCATCCTTCGGGAATCATTCGTTCTGAGAGCTTCCCATCCATCCAAGATGCTAATAATGATTTTTTTTTTTTTTCGAGACAGGGTTTCTCTGTGTAGCCTTTGCTGTCCTGGACTTGCTTTGTAGACCAGGCTGGCCTCGAACTCACAGTGATCTGCCTGGGATTACAGGCATGTGGTTCTATATTTTTGTTTGGTCTCAGAATGTAGGCAACTTTCCATCTTAGATAGCAGCTCAGCTTCTAGGTTTACAGCTTGTTGCAAACAGCCCCAGTGCAGTTATCCCACACTGTGTGTATTTACTGCACTTTGTGCAGCCCTGGCTGTCCTGGAATTTGCTCTGTAGACCAGTCTGGTCCCAAACTCAGAGATCCACCTGCCTCTGCCTCTCCAATGCTGGGGTTGAAAGTATGGGCCACCACCACCTGGCATGAATCTTACTTTAAACATTGTGGGAGAAATACAATAACATTTTAGATCTTTGCACAGAGCTCACTGGGAGAAGGTTCTGCTCAGTCTCAATTTTAGGTCTTGTGTCCTAGCAATATGTAACATAGGAGACTTACAGACATTTCTTCCATGTATTGCCTTGACCCATGTATTACATGTTCTTAACCATTAATTTTTTTTTTTTTTTGGGCAGGCATTCCACACATCATGATGCAGTTACCATTGAGCCTTTATATGAAAATGGTACCTCTTGTTCCCAAAGAGCTGTTCTTGTCTCTGAATCCACCCAACCCGTACGTCTCAGCAGTATTATTCTTGCTCGAGAAGTGGGTATGTTACAGGATTTGTTTGTTTGGGTTTTGTGGCTGTTGTTTCTTGAGGCAGGTGGCTTGTTTCTTGAGGCAGGTTTCATGTAGCCGTGGCTGGCCTGACTTGACTATGGAGACCAGGCTGTCCTGTGCCTTTGGAGTGCTGGGATTAAAAGTGTGTACCACCACGACCACATATTTGTGGTATCCTTCAGGTAGGCTCCTATGGCCTTTGGATGTGCCCTTATTTGTGTGATTTTCTACTGTACTTCCTTGCTTTTTTTTAAAGGTAAGTCTGGCCTCTGAGTCACTGTGCACGACCTGAACTTCTGATCCTCTTGCCTCCACTTCTGAAGGGATTACAAATGTGCACTACCATCCTGTGTTTATGCAGTTTTGGGGTTTGAGCCCAGGGCTTCCTCTGTGCTAGTCCAATACCCCACCAACTAAGCTATGGGCCCAGCATAGCACTTCCTTTTTTTTGAGCTCTAGAGTTATATTTAGAAAGCAAATGCTGGTGTGCTTGGTGCTAAGGTAGTGGACAGAGCTAAGAGAGAAACAAGCACACACCAGCCTGTGTGTACACATCTCTACATTTACTTCTGTATGTATGTATATGTGTGTGTGTGTGTATATATATATATATATATATATATATATATATATATATATATATATATATAAATGCATGTGCACTCATAGTGATGGCTTTAACTCTAATCTGGGCTCATTCTAGATTTTTTTTACTTTGTTTGTTTGCAACTTTTGCACTCCAAAAGACAGACGTGGGCTGGTGAGATGGCTTGTGGGTAAAGTACTTGTCAGCAAGCCTGATGACCTAGGTTTGATCTCTGGAACCCATGTAAAGGTGGAAGGAGTGAATTGAGCCACAAAATTGTCCACTAATATCCACATGCCTGACACGGCATGCATGTACACACACACCAAGAGAGAGAAAGCAATAATTTTTAAAAATTCTGACCTTCATTATCTATAATGTATTCTCTTGTTTGTTCAACCTTAATGAATATAAGAAGCAGTTTCAGGGGCTGGGGAGGTGGCTCAGAGAGCCAGGATTCAGTGTCTAGCACCCACAGGTGGTCAAAACCTCTGTAACTCCAGTTCTAGGGGATCTTTTCCCCGTTCTGGCCCCCAAGGGTAGTGATTGCACATCGTTCACAGACATATATTGTTATAAAACAGTAAAATCCCACTCATTTGATTTTACCAGTGAAGACTCAGGTGCCAGATATTGGGGTGAAACCTGCTAGCTCAGAGAGGAAGAGAAAGCACCCACCAGACTCAGCCAATGTCCCAAGAGGAAAAAGCCTTTCTACTCAGCTCATGCCCCAGAGGGAAAAAGCCAAAAGCCAAAAGCCCCTTCTTTTTACTCCATGCTGTCTCAAACACCCTTCAACTCAATCAAAGTCCCTCCTTCCTATTTAATCCCCATCAGCTGGTTGCTGCTCTGCCTCTTGACCTAGGGTTAACTTTATATAATCCTGTTTTCAGAAAGCTTTTTTATTTAAAGGTGTGTGCTAGGGATGAGCCATACCACAACCATCTGTTTACCATAAACAGAAAATTCTTGGATTGAGCCTCACAGTGGTACACGCTTGTAATCCCAGGACTCGGGAAGATAGAGGCAGGCAGCTCTCTGTGAGTTGGAGGCTAACCTGGTCTAGAAAGTGAGTCCAGGACAGCCAAGGGTACACAGAGAAACTCTGTGTCAAAAATAAATAAATAAATAGATAGATAGATAGATAGATAGATAGACAGATAAATAAATAAATAAATAAATAAATAAATAAATAAATAAATAAATACAAAAAAGAAAGAAAAAGGAAGTTCTTGGATTAAAGGTGTATTTGAGGGCTAAGCTGCTCCACAAATGGAAACAGGTTTTTACAGTTCACAAACTCGGGGTTCACAATGGGATCAAATATCCTGCAACAGATACACACACACAAAGGTCAAACACCCATGTACATAAAACATTTTCAAAAGTGGTTTCAGGAGCCAGGCAGTGGTGGTGCATACCTTTAATCCCAGGTGAGGACAGCTGAGGCTATACAGAGAAACCCTGTCTTGAAAAAAAAAAACAAAAAGCCTATTACCCTAATTTTATAAAAGTAAAAGAAAAACTGCTACTTTAAAAGACAAGGAATAAAGTGAATCCCCCTAGTGCAACACACAGACCCAGCTCTGGGTTTTGTTTTTGTGACAGGGTCTTGCGATACGGCAGCCCAGACTGGCTGACTGCGAAGCAGTCTTCCTGCCTTGGCCTCTGTGATGCCAGGTGTTTGCCCCTGCAAGCAGCCTTGTTGTTCAGGTGTTTGGATTGGTCGGAAACTTGGCGTACAAGAGATGTTATCCTACAATAAAGCTACAGAATCAGGGATGTGGCCAAACACAGCTCTTAGCAGGCCTCTCATCCAGAACCAACTCCAAAAACTGCTCTCTGGGACTCGCTGGTGCACACCTGTGATCCCAGCACTCAGGATGTTGTTCGAGGCCAGCCTGGTCTACAGAGTGAGTTCCAGGACAGCCAGGGCTACATGGCGAAACCCTGTCTCGAAAAACCCAAAACCAAAACAAAGGAAAACCTACTCCTCTTTGGTCCTGAGAAAAACGGAGAGCCCTGGCCACTCCTCCAGAGGACCTGGGTTCAATCCCCAGCACCTGCATGATGGCTCACAGACCCCTATAACTTCACATCCAGGGGATCCAATGCTCTCTTCTGGCCTCCTTGGGCACTGCAAGGAACATGGTACACAGACATAAATACAGATAAAACACCACACACATATAAAACACTTTTTAAAAAAGTAGTCACTCTTCTGTTCTCTTATCCTTAAGACCTGGCAGCACATTTACCCATAGAGCCATTTCACAAAACAGAAGCTCCTTTTTGTTTTTCTGAGATATGGTCTCTCTATATAACTCTGGCTGCCAGACTTTTATCTATGTATTCATTCATTCATTCATTCTTCATTTTGTTGTTTTTTTTTTTTTTTTTTTTTTTTTTTTGAGACAGGGTTTCTCTGTGTAGCCTTGGCTGTCCTGGATTCACTTTGTAGACCAGGTTGGCCTCGAACTCACAGAGATCCTTCTGCCTCTGCCTCCCTGAGTGCTGGGATTACAGGTGTATACTACTGCACCCCACTTGCCAGACTTTTTTTTATAACCTTCTGAGACATTTAATAGATCATTGCCCTGTTTACTTAACTAGGCAGCTTTCTGCTCCATTGTAGTGACGGACCATGAACTACGCTGTGATGTTAAGGTTGATGTGATAGACAGCATTGAAATTGTATCCCGAACCCGGGAGCTGTATGTGGATGATGCCCCGCTGGAACTGATGGTGAGGGCCCTGGATGCGAAAGGTAAGAGACTGGAAATGACCTGAGAAAAAGCATGCCTAGAACAGAGCACTGCTCCTTCACATTGGCCATCCAGAAACAGAAACCTGTGATGCTAACAGACTGTCAGTGTGACCAGTGTTCTCACTTGGAGCTCATGCGCGGGAGGCTTGGCAGTGCAGAATAGTTCAATGTACAAGCTACCTTCTTGCAAAACAGAACAAAACAAAACAAACAACAACAAAAAAAAACACACACAGAAAAACCTACTGCTATTATTTCTTATTATTTCTGGACCTTGAAAGAAATTAGTATGTCTATGTGTGGCCTATATATCTCCCAGGCCCTGTGGAAGTCACAGTACAACTTGAGGAAATCAGTTCTCTCTTTCTATTACATGGCTGGGGCTCAAACTCAGGCCCTCAAGCATGGCAGGCAGGGTTGACTTATTTGTTTGTTTGAGGGTCTCACTGTGTGGTTCTGGCTGTCCTGAAACTCACTCTGTAGACCAGGCTGGGCTTGAACTCAGAGATCTGCCTGCCTCTGCCTTCCCAGAGCTGAGATTGAAAGGTGTGCGTCATGGCTGCCAGGCTATTAAGTCTTTCTTGAGGATTATTTTATGTAGCTTTAACTTTAAGACCCTAATGCTATAAAGTGACATTAAAGCCAGTCGTCACTATTGTGTTTGTAAATTATTCAGTACACAGATTTTGAAATTTTATTTACTGGGTTGTCTATGTGTGCATGTGCGTGCTGTGGCACTCGTGTGGAGGTCAGAGGACAGCCCTCCCTCTCCACTGCTACAGGAGGGAGCTCAGGCTGCCAGGCTTCCACAGTGAGCACCTACATTTACTAAACCACCTCAGTAGCCCAAGACTACTGGGCTTGGTTTTAAGACTTGAAAAAGTCTGGGTGTGGTGGCGAGTGCCTTTTTTAATCCCAGCACTTGGGAGGCAGAGAAAGGTGGATCTCTGAGTTCGAGGCCAGCCTCATCACCAAAAAAAAAAAAGCCTGTTAGGACAGCATTCACATTGTCTGCTGTGTAAGGATCTTCCTCATGTGTGTGTTTTACTTGATTAATAAAAGTGCTGTTGTTACAGAAAAATACCTGAAACGATTTTCTAGTTAGTTCCCTTTCTTGTTGGAGATACTTGAATGTTTTGGAAGATGTGATTCTGTCTTGCTGACTTTTAACTTGCTCTACAGGAAACACATTTAGTACCCTGGCAGGCATGGTGTTTGAGTGGAGTATTGCTCAGGACAAGGAGTCAGCAAGAGAAGAGCTGTCGAGCAAAATCAGGTAAGGTAGAAGCCCACAATAGTGTTCCTGTGTGACACTGGACCTCAGTCAGCTGTGTGGCCTTCTTTTAAATAAGTATATTCACTAGGGCAGATGTCTTCAGTAGAAGACAGGAGATAAATGTGGGACTCTTCATGAGAGTTAGGATGAGCAGTTGTTGGGGAATCTCTGAGGTCAGGCTGTCTGCTCGGGCTGAATTGGAGTGTATCGGAAAGCACCTTTAGTCCCAGCAGAGGGAGGCAGAAACAAGCTGATCTCTAAGGTCAAAGCTAAGTTGGTTTGTGTGTTTGTGTATATGTGAGTACAGCCACTTCTGTGTGTGTGTGTGTGTGTGTGTGTGTGTGTGTGTGTGTGTGGCTTCAAACTCACAGAGATCTGCCTGTCTCTGCCTCCAAGTTCTGGGATCAAGGACATGCACCACCACACCAATTTGGTTTATTTAGTCAGTTCCAGACCAGCCAGGGCTACACAGTAGGGTCGTCTTAAAATATTAAAATAAAATAAAATCAACAACAAAAAGGATTCTGTTTTCAGTACCAAAGAACAGATAACAGACAGCCTGAACTGTAGTTCCATAGCAGTCTTAGCCACGGGCTAGTTCTTCTGGAAATCAGAAATTAAAAAACTCAACTCGTGGCTGGGCATGGTGGTGCACGCCTTGATCCCAGCACTCCGGGAGGCAGAGGCAGGAAGATCTCTGAGTTCCAGGCCAGCCTGATCTACAAAGTGAGTCCAGGACAGCCAGGGATACACAGAGAAACCCTGGGGTGGGAGAGCTGAGTGAGGGGAAGGGACAGTTTTAGGCTCACAGGCAAGCAAAGGTATTTCAGAGCTGTCTACATAGACAGGCTTCATAGAGAACAAAGTTTAGAAGGCCATTAGCCCTATTAGAGACAAATCTGACTTTGTATCTCTAGGATTCTGAAATTCTCGGAAGCAGAATATTCTCCCCCTGACTACATAGCTGAGATGGAAAGAGACGAGAGACAAGGAGATGTGATTCTGGTATCTGGGATGAGAACTGGAGCTGCTGTGGTAAAAGTCCGCATTTATGAGCCCTTCTACAAGGTGAGCAGCCTGTGCTAGAAACAGCCATCTGAAGTCTTGTCCTGGGGCATATAGTAGAACCCTGCCTGCTATTATTTGAGCCAATAGGCAACCGTTTGCTTGAAAAAGTCATTTTGCTGGGTGGTGGTAGCGGCGCTCACCTTTGATCCCAGCACTCAGGAGGCAGAGGCAGGCGATTGCTGTGAGTTGGAGGCCAGCCTGTTCTAAAGTGTGAGTTGCAGGACAGCCAGAGCTATACAGAGAAACTCTTTCTCAAACCCCTCACCACAGAAATTAATAAATACCACCACCACCACCAACAAAACAAAATGAAAAGATAAAGAAAAAGCCGTTCAAGACTGTGGTGGTGTCTCAGGCATTTAATCCCAGCACTTAGGGCCCTGTGCCACCAGGGCTGCAGAGTGAGGTAACGCTGAGGAGCAAACCCAGGCCTTCCAAAGGGCAGGCCAGTGCTTCACCACTGAGCTATCCCCATGTGCTGACTTAAAAAAAAAAATCTAACTGCATTTTGTAAGTTTTTGGGGTTCTTTTGGAGACTGGTCTCTATTGTCCTAGAGTTCACTATGACAACAGACTGATCTCAAAACTCAGAGTTTCTCCAACATTTGCCTCCTGAGTGCTAGGATTAAAGAAATGCGCTACCAAGCCCACTCAAGGCTTAGCTTACTTTCAATTTAAAAATTTATTTTAGGTGTGTAAGTGTTTGGCTGTGCATGTGTCTCCCACCACATGTGTGCCTGCTGCTCTTGCAAGTTGGAAGATGCTCCTGGATGCCCAGGAACTTCAGGGAATTGAACCCAGGTCCTCTGCAGAAGCTACCAGTACTCTTAACCACTTGTCTTATTAAGTGTTCTATTGCTTCACGAACACCATGACCAAAAAGCAAGTTGGGGAGGGAAGAGTTTATTTGGCTTACACTTCCAGATCATAGTCCATCACTGGAGGAAGTAGGACAGGAACTCAAGCAGGGCTAGATAGAACATGGAGGCAGAAGCTATACAGAGGCCATGGAGTGTACTGCTTACTGGCTTACTTCCCCTAGAATGCTCAGTCTGCTTTCTTATAGAACCCAGCAACATCCGCCCAGGGATGGCACCACCCACAATGGGCTGGGCCCTCCCCCATTGCTCACTAATTGAGAAAAAGCTTCACAGCTGGAGCTCATGGAGGCATTTCCTCAGCTGAGGCTCCTTCTTCTTTGATGATCCTAGCTTGTGTCAAGTTAACCCCCAAACAAACCAGTGCAGCACTGAACACCAATCCAAATCCCTTTTATTTCTCAGTAGAGGAAACATTTATTTTGGTCACCGTTAAATTGGTTTCAGTCTCCAGTCAGCTGACTCCATTTCTGTAGCCTGCAATGAGGGAAAATGAGAGCAGGAGAGTGTTTTAAAGGAGAAGGCTGCTTACTTATGACAACTGGGAGTGAGAGGGAAACAGTAAGAGAGTGCCCCACCTTATTTTGTGACAGGGTCTGTCATTGAGCCCAGGCCTCTCCTGTCCAGCGTACAGGCTGGCTTGTGAGCTCCTGGGATCTTCCAGTCTTCACTTTCCCAGCACTGGGATTACGGAAGTGTGCCGCTGTACCCAGCTTTTATGTAGGTGCTGGGGGTCAAATTTAGGTCCTCATGCAAATGCAGCAGCACTTTACTGACCGAGCTATCTCCCCCACATTTTAAACTTGGGTCCATCTTAGAAATCCAGATGGCCAGCCAGCAGGGTGAGGTGGCGCACTGATGTAATCCCAGCACTCAGAAGGCTGAGGCAGGTGGATCTCTGAATTTGAGGACAGCCTGGTCTACACAGAGAAACCCTGTCTTGAAAACAAAAACAACAGAAATGTAGCTAGTCAACTGCATACCGAGTCTGAACTCTGGGCCTACATAGCGAGAGCCCACGAAAAACAAGAACCGCAAAAGAAGTGTAGATGCTCTGTCTCCCATAAACTGCGGTTTGGAACTTTTTTTTTTAAAGTCAAGTGGAAATGCCAGACCTGTGAGAAGGACTTGGAACTTGGGGTTGTTAGTATTTTGGAACACAACCTGCTCCTGTGTTACCCAGCAACCTATGATGTCATCATATGTCGCCAGTCAGGTGGCCACACCTGGAAGACGTGGTTACCTTGCCCCTTAAAGGGCTAACCCTGACACGTGGTCTCTCTCTTACTTTCTCTTACTTCTCTCTCTTACCCTCTTTCCGTCTTACTCTTTCTCTCTCTTTTTCTGTGTCTCTCTCTCTCGGCGCCCCATCTCCTTCCCTTTTCTCTCTCTCCCCATGTCCTGCCCCCCTTCCCTCCGAATCTCTCGCAGAGAGTATTGGTTGACCCCTGCTTCTTCTTAATTTTGAACAGGGGTGTTGCATCTTTCAAGAACCCCCAGTCTTTGCCTTTCTCACCTGCCTTTGATTTGCCAGCCCTTATGAGTGGCTTACCTTTAACTTCTTTTTCTTCAAACTTCTGTTTTAAACATGTTTAAATGTATCGTTCACTTACTAGTGGCCGTTGGGCCGTGGCATACATGTGAAGCTCAGAGGACAGCGGTGTGGAGTCGCTCCCCCTGTTCACATGTATGTGGGTTGAAGTGGTCCCCAGGCTGGCTTGACAGGAGCCTTTAACTCACTGGGCCATCTCACAGCTTTACCGTACCTCTTTTGTATCCGTAGTTTTGGTGTGATGTACTTGTATTTAATAAAAGATTTGTTTATCCACCTTTTTTTTTTTTTTTTCCTGTTTTTTTTTGAGACAGGATTTCTCTGCGTAGTGGCTGTTCTGGACTTGCTTTGTAGACCAGGTTGGCCTCAAACTCCCAGAGGTCAGCCTACCTCTGCCTCCCCAAGTACTGGCATTACAGGTGTGTGCCACTGCACCTGGCTCTACCTTCTTTCTTTCTTTCTTTCTTCTTCTTCTTCTTCTTCTTCTTCTTCTTCTTCTTCTTCTTCTTCTTCTTCTTCTTCTTCTTCTTCTTCCTCTTCTTCTTCTTCTTCTTCTTCTTCTTCTTCTTCTTCTTCTTCTTCTTCTTTTTTTTTCTTTTGAGACAAGTTTTCTCTGTGTAGTCCTGGCTGTCCTGGAACTTGCTCTGTATAGATCAGGCTGGCCGCTGCCTCTGGAGTGCAGTGGGTTGGCTAGGTTGGCTGGCCAGCGAGGCCTAGAAATTCTCCTGTGTCTAATTCCCTAGCTTTGCATTCCACCATGCCCAGCTGTTTTACTTGGGTCCTGGGGATTGAATTTAGATCCTCATTTTGCACAGCAAGCACTTAACAACTGAACCATCTCCAGTCCTTATTTTTACATTTGTTTTGTTTTACTGCCCAACTTTACCTTTTGAAGCTCACTGACTAGGTTTGTCCCTGGAGGATCCGCCTGTCAGGCTCACCACCTCATGCTTGTCTTGCAAGGACTGAAGTGATGGGGTCATCTTCTCCCCAGCTCGGGGTCTCTTTTGTTCTTAAAGCTGGGTTCCTCTTTGTAGCCCAAGCTGGCCTCAAACTTCTGATCCTCCTGTCTCAGCCTCTTAAATTGTGGGATTATAGACTTGTAACACTTTACCCAGCTTCCTGTTGTAGTGTACTTACAGATTTTAGCTAACAAATACAGTTAGGAAGAACAATCGACTTTGAGAAGCATTTAACTTACATGACCAAAGAACAAAGGCTTCCTAGCGATGCCCTTAACCTGATTATGGAGAGATGGCTCAGCAGTTAAAAGCACTCACTGCTTCTCCAAAGGATTCAGGTTCAATTCCTAGCACCCACATGCAGTTCACAGTCTCATTCTCAGGAGATCCAATGCCTTCTTCTCGCCTCCAAAGACACCAGGCACATACATGGTTCACTGACATACACATTAAAAAACTAAAATAAATCTTAAACATTTTAAGAAAGAAAAGGAGGAAGGGAGGGGGAGAGGAGGAAGGAAGGAAGACGAGAATGAAAGGGAGGAAGAAAAAGAAAAGAACATATTGAGTCTTGCTTTCGCACCTGCCACCTGTTTGCTCTAACCTGCACAACAGGGCCTGTCAGTTGAAGAGAGAGGGAGAAAAGGAAAGCAACAGAGAGACAGAGACATGGGCAGAGCTGGAGCTGGAGACAGAGAGGGGAAGCTGGAGAGCCTTTGATTAACATCTCAGATGCTTTCGTGACCACCTCCAGGTTAACCTGAAATGATTTGTGAATATTAGGAAATCATTTTTTAAACTTATGAAAAGTGGGCTGGTGAGATTTCTCCGTGGGAAAGAGTATTTGCGGCCCCAGCCTGACGGCCTGTGCTTGAGCCCCAGAAGCCACGTAGTGGGAGGAGAGAACTGATATCTGCACATTGTCCTCTGACCTCCCTTCATGCCCTGTGACAGCCACGTTCCCACACAATGCAAAACAAATAAATGTGAGAACTATTTTTTTAGCTTATTAAAAGTAAGCTTGCCTGCCAGTGGTGACACACACCTTTGATCCCAGCACTCAGGGAGGCAGAGGCAGAGGGACCTCTGTGAGTTCGAGGCCAGCCTGGACTACAGAGCGAGTTCCAGAACAGCCAAGGCTACACAGAGAAACCCCGTCCCAAAAAGTAAAAGCAAAAACAAACAACAAAAAGTAAGCTTTGAACAAGGCAGGAGGTTTTTGCTTAAATTCTTTTCGTCTTTTAGAAGGTGGCGGCAGCGTTGATCCGGCTGCTTGTTCTGGAGAACATATTTCTCATACCGTCCCACGATACATATCTCTTAGTGGGAGCCTACATTAAATACCGAGTTGCAAAAATGATTCAAGGGAGAATGACAGGTAAGATGGCCTAGCTTTTCCCTTGGCCCACCCCTTAAAGCCTTTGCCTGTGCTGCACCCACCACAGGCAAAAACCACTTGTTTGTCTTTCTAAGTACCCAGAGTTTGCAAATTTTGAAGAGCTTATTGATGTTATTTCACTTGGCTAATGATGCTGACGGCCCAGAGACACTGGCATTCTTGCCTTCACTGTTAAGATGCCAGCGCAGAATTACCGGCTGATCGGGGCGAGTGGAGAGTTTCTCACAGGGTCTGGGATGACCTTCGTGGTGCTCTCAACAAGAGTTGTTTCTCGGGCTGGAGTGATGGCTCAGAGGTTAAGAGCCCCGACTGTTGTTCTTCCAAAAGTCCTGAGTTCAATTCCCAGCAACCACATGATGGCCCATAACCATCCATAATGAGATCTGGTGCTCTCTACTTGTCTGCTGGCACACATGCAGGCAGAATAAATAAATAAATCTTAAAAAAAAAAAAAGAGTTGTTTCTCCATAAGCCCAGCCCATTAGCTAAGCTTAATAGCCTATGCAGCCCACCAACAAATTGTATGAACTCCATTCGCTTAGTCCTTCCCATACTTACTTAGTGCTCATGCACCCAGCTCACTAGGTTATTTTAGTCTTAATTGTGTTTACATGTGTGTGGTTGTGTGTACGTGTGAGTGCAGTTGCCCACAGAGTCCTGGAGAGGGTGGTAGACCCTTCGGAGCTGGATTAACAGGTGGTTGTGAGTCATCTGATGTGGGTGCTGGGCACGGAACTCTGGTCCTCTGGAAGAGCAGTGCACACCTTGACCACTGAGCCATATCTTTAGCCCCACCATTGCCTTTATTTGTTTCTTTCTTTCTTTATTTGTGTGTGTGTTTTCCCCCTTAGGTAGCGTCTGTTTATAGCCCTGGCTGTCCTGGAAGCATGTGTAGATCAGGCTAACCTTGAATTCACAGAGCTCCACCTGCCTCTGCCTCCAGACTGCTTTGACAATGAAAGGCATGCACCACCGTGCCTGGCTGTTGCCATCATTTGAGACAGTATCTCAGATAAATTCAGGCTGACCTTAAAGTCCCCAGATAACTAGGCTGGCCTTGAACTCCTGATCTTCCTGCCTCTGCTGGGATTACGGGGTGCAGCAGCACACTCAGCAGCTCACTGGTTTTCAGGTGTCTAAGTGAATGCTTGGGTCACGACAGCCCTCTTCTCTAGTGACTGCAGAGTCACCATTGGGAAAGGGCATTAGAAACAGCTCTTACCATTGATTTCAGGTCCAATGTGTTGTTTTAAAGAAAGAAAGCCCCAATCGCTCAATTTTACCAATAAAGGCTCAGGAGCCAGATGCTGGGGTGAAAACCTGCTAGCTCAGAGAGGCAGAGAAAGCACCCTGCTACTCAGCTCACATCTCAGAAGGGAAGAACCAAATGCAAAAAACCCCCTTCTTCTCCACACTGTCTTATATACTCTTCTCTCAAAGTCCTTCCTTTCTACTTAGTCCCTCAATCCTCTTGACCTAGGGTTAACTATTAAATCCTGCGTACGGAAAGCTCTTGGATTAAAGGTGTGTGCTAGGGCTGAGCCACACCATTATCACCTGTTTACAATAAATAGAAAGTTCTTGTATGAAATGTGTGTGTTAGAGCTGAGCCACATCAAAAAGAAACAGGTTTTTCCCGTTCAGTCTCAGGTTCACCATTAGATCCATTATCCTTCGACAGCCACGCCCTGCCTTCCTCACACAATGCTGGACCAGTGCTCTCCCTGCAGTGGTTGCTGCTCTAACCTGGGTCTGCCTTTCATGTCTTACAGAGGTGAATTTTCCCCTGGAACATTACACGTTGGAACTGCAAGACCACAGAGTTACAGATAACGGGCATCCTTCTGGAAAAGTGGCTCTACTGGATGAGAAAACAGCCATGGTGACTGCTCTCCAGCTGGGCCAAACTAACCTCGTCTTTGTCCACAAAAGTATCCTTTTGTTCAAGTTTTAGTGGCCAGTCTAATTGTTCTGAGCACACTAGGTATGGTTCTTAATCACCTTATTAAGAGTGATTGATGTGTGTGTGGGGGTTCCGCTGGAGAGATGGCCCAGAAGTTAACAGCACTTGCTGCTCTGGGTGAGGACCTGAGTTCAGCACACAGGCTCACACACACACAGTCTTCTTTTTGAGACATGGTTTCACTATGTAACCCTATTGCAATTCTCTTGCTTCACTCTTTTTAATATTAGGATTACATTATTTGGCAGCACACCCAACCTTTAGTCATTTTAAGGTGTCTAGGATGTCATAACTATGGAAGAAACTTAAGTCGCTGAATGTTTTTACTGAGCACCATCAGTGGGTCCCTGATTCCCTAGCAGAATTCTATGATAATGTTTTTTTTTTTGTATGCCAAGTTCTGTTTTTATTTGTTTGTTTGTTTGTTTTTGGATTTTCAAAGCAGTGTTTCTCTGTGTAGCCTTGGCTGTCCTGGACTCACTTTGTAGAACAGGCTGTCCTCAAACTCACAGTGATCCACCTGCCATTTCCTCCCCAAGTGCTGGGATTACAGGAGTGTGGCACTGTGACAGGGGTATGCCAAGTTTCTTTTTTCTTTTTCCTTTTTTAAAATTTATTATGTATAATTAAAGATGGTTGTGAGTCACCATGCTGGGAATTGAACTTAGGACCTCTGGAAGAACAGCCAGTGTTCTTAACCTCTGAGCCACCTCTCCAGCCCTGCCAAGTTTCTAACTAGTTAAAAAAGGCTTGAAAGACTGAGCTGGTTGTGGTGTCAATCACCCGTAATTCTAGCATCATGGAGGCCAAGTCAGAAAGACTGCTGCTCCATCAGCCATTCTGAACTGTTATATGGCAAGACTGTCATGGAAAACAAATCAAAGGGATGGCTCAGCGGTTAAAAGCACTGTCTGCTTTTCCAGAGGTCCTGAGTTTAATTCTCAGCAACCACAAGGTAGCTCACAACCGTTTATAATGGGATCTGATGCCCTCTTCTGGTGTGCAGGTGTACATGCAGATAGAGCACTCATATACATAAAATAAATCTTAAAAAAAAAAGCACTGGCTGCTCTTGCAGAGGACCAAGGTTCAATTCTTGTACCTACATGGTAGCTATAACTCCAGGTTTGAGTGATCTGATGACCTCGTCTGGCCTCCTCAGGCACTGTGCACACAGGCGTGGTGCACAGACACACTATACGTGCAGGCACCCATGCAATAAAGTAAAAATAATTTTAAAGTAAACGAGAACAAAAAGCCTGTAGTAGTAGCCAGTACCATAGTCAGTAAAAACAGCTCAGTTTTGAAATGAAAGAAAGAGAAGCAGAGAGGAAGCCGTAAACAACATGAAGAGAACTATTCTTTGAGCCAGGTCTCGTGTAGCCCAGGCTGGCCTCAAACTCACGGTGTAGCAGATGATAGGCAGGTGCTGTGGTTGCAGGTGGGTCCCACAGTTTTGGTTTATGGGTGTCAGGAACAGATCCCAGGGTTTCATCTTGCTGGGCAAGCCTTCTAGCAGCTGAGCTGCATCGCCAGCCCAAGAGAAGCTAAGAGAAACTTGCGAATGACTGTAAGTTAAAGAGGAGGAAGCGGAGCTGAAGCGGAGCAGGGCAGCAACTTCGCTGCTAGGAAATGAACCGGAGAAGAGCAGTGGAGCGTGGGTTAGGAGGCTGTGCACGCTGTTCTGGTAGCAGCGACGACTTTGTGTAGAAGCCAGTCTGGTATGTCTTTACTTGTAAGAGGAAGGGAATGTTACATTTCTGAACTTCCCTCTACTGCTTTTATTTTATGGCTGTTATATTCAAGTATATATCAAAGCCAGCTTAGGCTGGACGGTTCTCTAGTCAGTGTTTATATTTGCTATAGCGAAGAGGTACAAATTATTGCCAGTTAGTACACAAGTCACATATACATATATGTATACATACATAATATGCATATTTGCATATATACACCATTTGGGTGAATGAGCAATTTCCCTTTTGAATTTTGTTTGCTTAATTGGTAGTTTTTGTTTGTTTTTTGAACAACAAAACATGCTACATAGCCTAGACTGGCCTAGAACTCACTGAGTAGCCCAGGCAGGCTAGCCAAGTACTTAAGATACTCCTACCTCCACCTCCTGAATGCTAGAATTACAGGCCTATGCCACTAGGCCTACTTAAATATATACCTAAAAGACAGACTACTTTTGCTCCTCAGTGCTAAGGACTGAACACATTCTAAAACTGATCTGCATTAATCCCTTGTAGCTTTTACATATCATTATTTTAATATATTCTATTTATTTATTTATTTGTTAATTTTTTTTTTTTTTTTTTTTTTTTACTAGGCCTCCTATTACTAGGCTTCCCTCAAACTTGTGCTGCGGACCTTGAACTCTCTCCTGTCTTCACACTTTGCCTTGTTCAGCAATGGGCATGGGACCAGGCAGAGCACACGCTGGGCAAGTTCTCTATCAACAGAGATTTTGAGAGGAATTGTACTCCTGATCGATCATGGATGGCCTGATATTGGGACAAATCTGTGTTTCTTTCAGGAACTAATCATTTTTAGCTACTGCATATCTAAGTATTTAAAATTTTTACCTGTATTTGTTTTATTATATGTATGAACGCTTTGCTACATCTATGTAAGTGTACCAAGTATGTGCCCGATGCCTGAGGAGGCCAGAAAGGGCATTGACTCCTTTGGAACTGGAGTTGTGGGGGTAATGATCACCATGTGGGTGCTGGGAACCAAACCAGGGTCACATGCAAGAGCAACAAGTGCGCTAGACCACAGAGCACCGCTGTGGCTCCTACAAGCAGTTTGATGGCAAAGAAAAAGCAGCTGGTACTGTTTGCTGCAATTTATAGCAATTGTCAAGCTACACAGCTCCAGGCACGGTGCTGGGTGGCAAGGCCTGCCCTGCTTCCCAAGCCTCCCAGCATTCCTGCTTCCAGGCAAATGTCCTTGTCTTCCTCCTGAATCCCATGTTTTCCTGCGTTCCATGTCGAGCTCCTCGCTGAGGCTTTATCTGAAAAAAATGGTTCTGTAGCTACATTAATTTTAAAATCACAGAACATGATTTTCTTTCTACTTCATCCTTCTCAAATTTGAAACTCTGCGCATGTGGATGTTTTATCTGCATGTGTGTGTACCATGGTGTCCACTGCCTGAAGAGGCCAGAAGAGTGTGTCCGATTTTCTGGTTCTGGAGTTACAGATAGTTGTGAGCCATGTGGGTGCTGAGAACTGAACCCAGGTCCTCCGCAAGGGCAGCCAATGCTCTTAGGGCTGAACACCTCTCCAGCCCCACGTTTTTATTACATTTGTTCATGTGAATATGTGTATGTGTGTATGGAGTTCAGCTGACAACTTGTGGAAGTCAGCTTTCTCTTTCTAACTAGTGAGCCGGGGATCAAACTTAGCTCTTCAGTCTTGCCAGTACTCATGTTACTGACTGAGCCATCTTGTTGGGCCTGCCTTAGGCTTTTCTGAGAAGTGTTAAATTTTAACTTTCTAAAGAAAATAAAAGATGGGCTTTTTTTGTGGTTTTGTTTGCACATTTATTTATTTATTTTCTTCAGAGGCTCATCTTTCTTACTGTACCCAACGCTGGCTCAGATAATTTCCTTAAGCAAAAATCAAGATGTCCATATGCGCTTTGTGTCTGGACTCCCAAACTCTACCATATGTGTTGTAGAGCCTGGATTTTTAGGTAATTTTAGATAATGGCTTTCAGAAAGCTGAATAATTTAAATGAATCCATTAAATTAAGTCACTAAAATGAATGTGTAAAACATAAAAGGGCCACAAAGTTTCACCCTTCATTTTGAGACTTTGAATTCAACCTGACTTTGACGTCCTTCCTATCTTCCTCTATCTCTCCCTCCCTCCCTTCTGAGATCTGCCTGCTTTTGTCTTCTGAGTGCTGGGATTAAAGGTGGGCACCACCATATCCAGCTTTGATGGGTCTGTTTTGTGACAAGACACCATAACTACAAAAGGAAGGTTTATTTGGGGCTTGCATTTCCAGAGGGATAGAGAGCCACCATTGTCATACCAGGGAGCATGGCAGCTGGCAGGTGTGTGCTCCAGCAGCAGCTGAGCAATCAGAGTGAGCACTCAGGAAGGTGGGAGGCCCCTGAAACCTGCCTCAGTGACACACTTCCTCCAATAAGGCTATACACTATTCCCAAACAGCCACTAACTGAGACCCAAGACATGCCTGAAACTTACTGGGGTGCCTGGGGGTGGGGGGAGATCTACTTCCAGATCCACAGGCAGCAGGAAGAGAGACACTGGCCCTGGCCTGAGCATTTGACACCCCAAAGCCCACCCCCAGTGATGCATTTCTTCCACCAAAGCCACACCTAACCCCTGTCAAGTATGGACACTCCCTAAAGGCCAAGCATTCAAATATACGAGCCTGTTGTGGCCGTTCCTATTCAAAACACCACACTTGGCCTGAAAGAATAAATTTTTGAAAATATGTTAAACAAACAAAACCCAAGCTTAAGCAGAAGGATCAATAAAACCTTGTCTCAAAACCTAAGCGGGCAGGGCGGGGGGGAACCAAGGTTATAAAATGATCCCATAATCTATGCAATATAGTCCTTGAGTTTAGAAAAAGAAATATTACTGAAGAAAAGTTAATGGCCTTAGGCAGAAACAGCAGATTTAATGGGCACACCAGGAAGGAGCCTATGTACTTTGTTCTTTTCCACATATATGCCAATGTTTCTTTACAGTTAATATAATTCAACCAAGAATTTTGGAATGGTAAGTAATGACACAGTTTGAAGGAAAGAACTGATATCCCTTTTGAGAGCCATCTCCACCCACCAGCCAGTGCGCTTTCCACACAGCTTCCCTCGTTTGTAGCTGCCAGCTCTCGGGAGGGATGCCGGCCTCTGTCATTCTCCTGCTCCTTTCTTTGCTTTGATACAGGTCTCACCGTTCACCCCGGAGGCCGGTGGAGCCTAGAGGTGGGGCAGCTGTATGTCATCACGGTCGAAGTGTTTGATAAAAGCAGCACAAGGGTCTATATTTCTGACGTGAGTCTCTCCTTTGATTTTTGTTCTATTTTCTTTCACTGTTTGAGACAGGATCTCACGTAGCCCGCGCTGGACTTTTAAGTAGCTCTGTAGCAGACAATGTCTTTGAACTCCTAATCTTTCCATCTCTACTTGGGACAGTGCGAGGATGACAGTATGTGTGCCCTGGGTCCTGTTTTATGTGCTTTTAGGGATCCAGTCCAGGGCCTGAAGCGTGCAAGATAGACAGTCTCCCAGCAGAACCATCCCTCGATCCTCTTGTCTGTCTTGCTTCCCTGTGGACAGCTCCTGCAGCGGGCCCTCTGTGTGGCAGAAAGCCCTTTTCCTTCAGTCTTTGCTAGGGCTGTCCCTGGGGCACACCAAACCAAAGTCATAATATGATGAGAATTGCAGGAAGGGTTTAAGGAGCCGAGAACAGCCTCCCTTTGCAGAGCCACCGTCTACCACAAAGATGCGCACCACAGTTCTGCGGTGGCGAGAGTCACAGGAACACCACATTGGAAGTGAGCCCTGGCCGAGGACTGCCAGGGCTCATCATCAGGAGCCCAGCGTTAACGCAACCGCGTGGGCTGGCTCAAATTTCTGTTTCAGTTATTTCTGTTCCCCGTATAGATGAATCTTTCAAAAAATACTGTTTGAAAAATCACATCTCTTCCAATCTAAGATTTCCATGAGGGAAAGCAAAAGTTTTGCTTTTTCTTCTTTTTAAAATTAATTAATTTGACAAGTGTGGTGGTTCATGTCTGTAATCCCAGCACTCCAGGAGGCAGAGGCAGGCGGATCTCTATGAGTTCAAGGACAGCCTGGTCTACAAAGCAAGTCCAGGACAGCCAAGGCTACACAGGGAAACCCTGTCTCAAAAAAACAAAAATAAATAAGTAAATTAATTAATTAATTTAAAAGAATAAATTTTTTTTTATTGTTTCTTTGTCTGTTTTTTGTTTTTCAAGACAGGGTTTCTCTGTGTAGCCCTGGTTGTCTTGGACCTCATTCTGTGTACCAGGCTGGCCTTGAACACATAGAAATTCATGTGCCTCTTCTGGGATTAAAGGCACGTGCTGCCACGTCCTGGCTTAATATATATTTTTAATTTTATATGTATAAATGGTTTTCCTCAATATGCCTGATACTCAGTAGATGCCAGAAAAGGGTGTGGGATTCTCTGGAAATAGAATTACGTGTGGTTGTGAGCTGCCACATGGGTGTCAACTGAACAGATTCTCTAGGAGAGCAGAGGGCTGAGCCATCTCTCCTGGCTCCTGTTTGTTTGTTTTGCTTTTTGTTTTTTGTGGGTTTTTTGAGTGTGTGTGGGGGAACAGGGTTTCTCTGTGTAACCTTGGCTGTCCTGGACTCGATTTGTAGACCAGGCTAGCCTTGAACTCACAGAGATATACCTGCCTCTGCCTCCCCAAGTACTGGGATTACAGGCGTGCACTACTTTACCCTGCACCTTTTTTTTTTTTTTTTTGAGGCAGGGTTTCTCTGTGTAGCCCTGGCTGTCCTAGAACTCACTCCGTAGACCAGATTGGCCTCAAACTCAAAGATCCTTCTGCCTCTACTCACAAATACTTGAACTAAAGGCCTACACCGTCACTGCCTGGCCCCTGTTTATGTGTATGTAGTTATGTGTATGTGAGTTGGGTGCCCTCAGACATCAGAGGTTTTTGGATGCCTGGAGCTAGCGTGAACTGTTCTGTGGGCACTGAGACTTTAATTGGGTCTTCTACAGGAGCAACAAGTTCTCTTAACCACTGAGCCATCTGTCTCCCAGCACACATGCCAACCTGTTCTTACATCTCCATCCCTCAACTGTGTAATGTCAGTCTTATCAATGGTTTGGCATTAAAATGGTCTTAGGGGAAAAATACGTGCTTAGAGTTATGTTGCCATTGGACTGATTCCAGAATCTCAAGATTACATTCCAGTTTCTGAAGGAGTACTTTGAAAGGCAGCTGAGTTCTTCAAATGGATCTTACCATGTGGTAAAAGCCCTGAAGGACGGAGTTGTGCTGATAAATGCAACGCTGACTTCCGGCCTTCTGAAGGTAGGAGTCTTTTTCCCAGGAGGCGGCAGGGCGGGCTGCCACCTTCCTCTCTCACTTCACACTTGGGACTGCGTATCTCTGCAGACCATCCTCGCACTGCATGTAACACACACTTCCTTTAAGAAACGTGCGCCCTCAGGTGCACGCAGGGAGCTTAAAGAAAAAGAAGATTTTAAAATTGTGGGTGTGGGGAGCAGCTGTTTGCAGGTGACCTCCGAGGCCAGAGGAACACACTGGATGCCCGGAGCTGGAGCAGCAAGCAGCTGTGAGACTTCTGGGGGAGGTGCTGGGAGCCAGGCTCAGGTTCTCTGAAAGAGCCCGCAAACTCAGCCAGTGAGCCAGCCCTCCAGCCCCACGTAGGGAATTTTTTTATTCTAAAAATTCTAAATGGTTAACATGCTGATTCATTCAGCCATGTCCCTGACCTCGAACTTTGTTTTTCTGACCCAGAGTCTCTTCACATATCCCAGGCTGGCCTTGAATTCAAAATCCTGCCCCTACAGACTCCTGAGTGCTGAACTCACAGCCCTGTGCCAACATTCCTACCTTCCAGTGCTTTAGCTTGTTTGGTTTTTCACCTCTGGAAATGGATAGCAGCGTATTTGCAGATTTTTTTTCTTTTGATGACTTCCATACTAGAAATGTGCTTCTGTGTAGACCTTAACTGGAACCCTGGAGTTAGTCTTGTCTGTGGCCACAGTGCTGTTGAAGAAGCAAGAACTGAGGCTTTGGTAGAATTTGTATTTATTGTTTAACTGATCAGCACATCTGTTCGTGGTGCCATCTGTGGGTGGGTGGTCCTGGCTTGAGTAAGAAAGCAAGCTGAGCAAGCCATGGAGAGCAAGCCACAAGCTGATAAGCAGTGTTGCTCAGCTTCAGCTCCTGCTTCTGGGTTCCTGCCTTGAGCTCCTGCCCTGACTTCCCTTCAGGGTAGACTGTGAGCTGTAAGATGAAATAAACCCTTTCTTCTCCATGTTGGTTTTGGTCATGGAGTTTATCACCGAAGTAGAAAGCAGACACACAAAATCTGCAGGTTTCTATTTTTCTGGCCCTTTTCTCCCCCCTTTAAAGACAGCCTGTCTGGTAACCTCAGCTGGCCTTGAACTCCTGACCCTCCTGTGTTAGTGGGTGCCACCCAACCCACTTCTCTTCTTTCAGAAGTAGAATATGGTTACATGAATACCTCATTTTGCTCATGTTTTCAGTGTCAAGGGAACTGTCTCAGGAAATCCGTGTTGACCCATCTTCTCTTGTCCCCACAGGGCAATGGTTCTCAGCTTAAAACGTGTCAAATCAATCACCAACAGGAGGTGAAGATTTACTTTCCCATTCAGCTTAAACCCAGCTTTCTGGCATTTCCCCATAATCCTCTGGGAATATTAAATCGTTACAAAGTTCAGGTATGGTATCCTCTACTAGCAGAAATGGCACAAAAATCAATCAGTTTCTCTAATAGGTTGCTTGGACATGTAGCTCAGGCTGGCCTTGAACTCACTCTGCAGCCTCTGCTTCTCCTTCAGCTCTTGAGTGTGGGTTACAGGCCTGCAGTGCCAGACCAGGTTTATGCCGTGCCGGGGACCTAACCCAGGGCTCCTTGTACAGGCTGAACCATGTCCCCAGCCGCAGACTTATCGCCACCTTTTACATCTCTGCCAGCTTAGTGGTGTAACTCAGTGTTTGCTGGCTGCCAAGTCTGAGACTTGGTGGGCTTTCCATCTTTGCCATCTGTTGTTTTCTTGTGAGTTTCATGACACTGTCAAATGCCCTGATGCCCCTGTGAGCTTCTGTGGGAGACAGCTCCTTAACCTCCCTCTAACGCTGCCCTTGCCCACTTCTCAACGTCCCTGCAGATTCCCAGTTTCTTATCAGGTGCAGAGATAACATATCACATAGTTGTGTTCTTTTTTAAACTCAACCTCACCAGTCAAGTTTCACCTTTTCACTTATGTTCTGCTTTCCTCCCAGCACGCTTTATCCCAGGCTGTGGTTTTTCACAGGTACAGGGTGGTAGTGGCAACTTCACCTGGACTTCTTCTAATGAGACGGTGGCCATGGTCACCACCAAAGGAGTGGTTACCGCAGGTCAGGTGAGAGGAAACAGCACCATTTTGGCACGAGATGTACAAAATCCTTTTCGATCTGGTGAAATTAAGGTAAATGTCTCTTCAGAGAAAATGGGACCTCTCTGGGACACTGCTGTGTATAGTTTTGCTTTTTTTTTTTTTTTTTTTTGTTTTTTTGTCAATAAACCATCTGTCCGAATGCCTTGCCTCCATGCGTCTGTGCACCACTTTTGTGCCTAGGATCCATGGAAGCCACAGAGAGCATTTGTTCCCCTGGAACTGGAGTTACAGACGGTTGTGAGCTGCCATGTGGGTTTCTGGATATTGAACCCAGGTCCTCTGCAAGAACAGATAGAGCTCTTAACTGTTGAGCTGTCTCTCCAGCCCTGTGATTACTAAATTTAAGCTCAGAAACACGTTTGAAACAATATCCAACTTGAGCATTTAAAAATTTGACTGCAGAGCTGAGGATGTGGCTGAGTTGGTAGAGAGCTTTTCTGTTGTGCACAAAGGCCTAGGTTTCAAGCCTCTGCATCAGAAAACCGGGCCTGGAGGCCAGGCTTCAAATCCAGCACTTAGGAGGAGAGGACAGGAAAATCAGAAGCTCAGCATCATCTTCAACTACATGAAACCCAGTCTTAATAAACAGAAGTAAATTAAATTAAAATGTTATAAGATTCAACCAGGAAGTACATCTTCGTTAAAGATGGACTTTTACTTGGCCTAAGAGCCATGGATTTGACATGTGTGTTTGCTGTCGAATTTGTAAAATGGGGTGGTCCTGGCTGGGGACATGACTCAGTGGCCGAGAACACTTAGCTCTGCAAGGCCCTGGCACCCAGCCCTGTGCCTGGCTTTTATGTGGGTTTGGGGGACCCAAACTCAGGTCCCCACATTTGTTTGTTTGTTGAGACAGAGTTTCTCTGTGTGTAGCCCTTGCTGTCCTGGAACTTGCTTTATAGACCAGGCTGGCCTTGAACTCACAGAGACAGGTCTGCCTCTGACTGTGAGATGAGTTTTTTACCAATTGAGCCCATGTTCCCATGTGTATAAATATACATAATATTTTTTAATAATGTATTTAATTTTATTCTATGTGCGTTAGTGTGAAGGTGTCATATCCCTTGGAATTGGTGGTACAGACAGTTGTGAGCTGCCATGTGGGTGCTGGGAATTGAACCTGGGTCCTTTGGAAGAGCAGACAGTGCTCTTAAGCACTGAGCCATCTCTCTAGCCCCTTACATAATATTTTTAATATTTATTACTGTGTATGCATATGCAGTGTGTGTAGACAGAAGTGTGTGGGCCAGGCAGTGCATGTGAAGGTCAGAAGACAACTTTGTGGGGTCGGTCCTCTCCTTCCATCTTTACAGGGCTTCCAGGAAGGGAGTTCAGGTCACAGGCTTGTATTCCATGGCAAGTGCCAGTATCCATAATCTTTTTGAAAATCACCATTGTGTTTGTATTATGTATAAATATGGGCACACATGCCATGGTACCCACGTGGAGGTTAGAGCACGGCTTTGTGAAGTCAGTTTTTTTCTTCCACCTTCACTTGTGTCCTAGTTTACTTTTTGTTGCCGTGATAAATACCCTGACCAAAAGCAGCTTGGAAAGGAAAGGGCTAATTTTCACTTCCGGGTCGTAGACCGTCACCCACCTGCTTAGGGACTGTACTGCCCACAGTGGGGGTGGCCCTCCCTCGTCAGCCACCTACCACGAAATGCCCCACAGACATGCCCATGGGACAATTCAGAAGCAGTTCTTCAACTGAGGCCCTGTCTTTTCAGGTGTATCAAATTGACAGCCAAAATTAGCCATCACACCTGAGTACCAGGGATTAAACTGAGTCACCAGCTTGTCACAAGTGCTCTTATCTGCTGAGCCACTTTGCTGATCCCTGTACACATAATCGTCAGTGGCTTTCATTGATAATAAGGTTAGCTTTTATGCTAGCCTTATTACTAGCCTTGTATTTTGGCTAGTTAATCTACCTGTAAAAGAAGAGTTGGCAGTCTTGGTGGCACACACCTGTCACCTCAGCAATTGGGAGTTAAAAGCAGAAAGATTAGGAATTTGGTCAGTCTCGGGCTGGGTCATAAGAGGCCCTGTTTCAAACAAAAAACAAGGCCTGAATTAAAAAAAAACTAATTTCTGTTTTTCTCCACTTTATGGCATATGCTGCTTTTCCCTTTGTGACTTGGCCATCACACAGTGACTGTTTATTGAATGCCTCTAGGTACTAAATAAGTGAAGTCCTAGTTAGGATCCCCATACATGACATCTGTTACAGTAACTTTTTTTTTTATTAATTACACTTTATTCATTAGTTAAAGTAACTTTTATTCGCCTGAGGTATTGTCATCTTGAAGCCTTACTGCCTCCATCTGCTAACCTTGGCTTAGTGCCGGAAGCTTCTAGCCACCGTGCAATCTGATCAGGGCCTAGAATGTTTTTTAGCCTCTGAGACTTATTGCTGAATAAGCTCACTCTTTCTAGCTCTTTCTGAACTTTGGATGGCCGTTTCAACCAGCTGTTCTGACTCAAACTCCTCTCTAAGCTGACTGATTCTGGTTTCTCTCAGTTTCTCACTGAATTGCTCTGCTTGGCCTCAAACTAACTCTAGCAATCTTCTGGCTCCTTCTCCTTCTCTGGCTCATTCTGCCTTCACCTGTGTCTAGCTTGTTCTCTCTTTTGCCTCTCTCTGTAAAACTTTCCCAGTAAGAACTGCCTCTGAATTCCACAAACTGAACTGCCACAAACTCAACTCCACTGCACTGCTCTCAACTGAACTGCCTAAACAGCACTGACTAGAACTCAGAGATGTGCATGTTTCTGTCTCCTGAGTGCTGGGATTAAAGGTTTGTACCACCATGCCTGGACCTAAGCTTTTCTTTACCTGAAACTGGCTCTATACCAGGCTGGCCTTGAACTCAGAGTTCTCATGGCTCTGTCTCCTGGGATTAAAGGCGTGTCTGTTTTCCAGTGGGAACAGATAGATCTAGAAGGTCTTTGGGTGTGATGTCTTGCCAGAGTATCCATGTTCTGAATTAAATTTCTCTACAGACATCACTGCCTTAAAGAAACTAAAATCTAGGTAGAAAGATTTATTAATATGAAAACTTATGTCATGTCTCAAGGGAAGACATGTGAGGTACTTTCAAGCATGTGCTCTGCTCACCGCTATTTAGATTATGCAGTCTAACTGATGGGCCAGTGAGTTGATTCAGCAGGTTGGAAAGCCCTGGACAGGCAAACCCCGGAACCCACATTCCAGGAGAGAGCTCTACAATTGTTCTCTCACCTCCACGTGCACACTATGGCGTGTGTCCGTGGCATTGACACATCATATGCACACGTAGTAGTAGTAATAGTGATAATAATAATAATAATAATAATAATAATAATAATAATTATTATTATTATTATTGAGCTGGGCTTGGTGGAACACACCTTTAACCTTTAATTCTATAACTCAGTGAGTTTGAGGCCTGCCTGGTCCACATGGCAAGTTCTAGAAGAGCCAAAGCTACATAATAGACCCTGTCTCAAAAAAAAAAATCAATAACATTAATTAACTAAATTTAAAAGCTACTCTTGGCAGATAAGAGAAAAATCCTCGTGGGCGGACTGATGAGTGACTATTAGGGATGATAGAGAAACGCAAATGGAAGCCACGGCAGGGCATCGCCTCTTTGGAGAAATAGAGTTTCAGCAGGAGTCCTGTTCACTCACATATTCAGACATTGCTCTCAAGAGATAGCTGCAGGGTAGGCAGTTCAGAGAACCCACAGTAATACTTTCTCTCTGGCTTCAAAGACAGCATTTAATAGCTCTGGTACAAAAAATGGGGAATCAATATGTGTGTGTGTGTGTGTGTGTGTGTGTGTATGTGTGTGGAGAGAGAGAGAGAGAGAGAGAGACATATATTTGTGTATTTCTTAAACAGGTTATTAGTGTGGCAAGGCTTGTGCTTAGAAATGTCCTAGTTAGGGTTCTATTGCTGTGAAGAGACACCATGACCACAGCAACTCTCAGAAAGGAAAACATTTAATTGGGGCTGGTTGGGGCTGGCTTAGAGTTTCAGGGGTTTAGTCCATTATCATCACCGTGTGGGGAAGCATGGCGGCGTGCAGGCAGACACGGCGCTAGAGAAGGAGCTGAGAGTTCTCCATCTGGGTCTGCAGGCAGCAGAAGGAGACTGTGTACCATACTGAGCATAACTTGAACATATATGAAGGAACTCACACCCCCACACACACAGTGACACACTTCCTCCAACAAGGCCACACCTCCAAGCATTCAAACACCTGAGTCTATGGGGGCCTTACCTGTTCAAACCAGTACACCTAAGTACTTTTATATTCCATAATGGTGATAGTACTTATTTTAAAGAGCAAAAGCTAGCCACTGCCACTGTAGGTTTGTAAACAGTGATGGCCTGAAGGCCGAAACAGCAGTCAGGCCGTGTCCTAGCCGAGTTTCCATTGCGGTGCTAAACACCATGACCAGAGCAGCTGGGAAAGAAAGGGGTTATTTCAGTTTACTGATTACAGTCCATAGTGGCCAGAAGTCAGAGCAGGACCTCAAGGCAGGAACTGAAGCAGAGGCCTTGGAGGAACATCACTTCCTGGCTTGCTTCCCATAGCTCACACATCCTGTTTTCTTATGTTAGGTCTGGGGATTGCTGAAGGAAGACCTCAGACTCAGGTAGTATGCAAAAACAAGGAGTGTCTATTCTGCAGAACTTTTCAGCACGCGGGAGCCACCATTCCCTAGAATGGGGACCCTGAAGTGAGCTTGCTGGCCCAATTTAAAGACGGGGTTTCACAGTGTGGTTGTGTAATCTTTACATTGGTTGATTGGTTCTGATCTAGGGAATATGGGAACTCGTGATTGGTTCTGCAGTTGGGGGAGCTCACAGAAAGTCCAGGTAACACAGTGTGTCCAGGTAACAGAGAGTGCTCAGGTAACAAAGTGTCATTTTGACTAGTTAGACAAAGCAATTAGTCAAGTGCTTGGAGACTTTACTAAGTTATTGTTTCTGGTTTTCACATTGTATCTGGTTTCCATGGACTGTAGTTTCATAATCTGAGAAACAGAAACTCAGGCCTGTTCATTCTGAAGTCAATTTTGAAGACTTTAGTGGAGTCAGACTGGCTTATTAAAAATCATTCCCCTTGGGCTGGAGAGATGGCTCAGAGGTTAAGAGCACTGCCTGCTCTTCCAGAGGTCCAGAATTCAATTCCCAGCAACCACATGGTGGCTCACAACCATCTGTAATAAGATCTAGTGTCTTCTTTTGGCATGCAGGTGTATATGCAGATAGAACATTGTATCTATAATAAATAAATAAATAAATAAATAAATAAATAAATAAATAAATAAATAAATAAATAAATAAGATGTTTTGAAAAATCATTCCCCTCACTTACACAGCCCAGGACCACCTTCCCAGGGGTGGCGCTCCCACATCAATCAGTAATCAACAAAGCACCTCCACAGACTTGCCTGCAGGCCAATCTGCTGGATGCATTTTCTCAATTGATATCATTTATTTCAGTATTTTTGTTTGTTTGTTTGTTTCAAGACAGGATTTCCCTGTGTAGCCTTGGCTGTCCTAGACTTGCTTTGTTTACTTATTTGTTTTATGTATAAGTCCTCTATTTGCAGGTACACCTGCAGGCCAGAAGAGGGCATCAGATCACATTTTAGATGGTTTTGAGCTACCATGTGGTTGCTGAGAATTGAACTCAGGACCTCTGAAAGAGCAGACAGTGCTCTTAACCGCTGAGCCATCTCTCCACCCCCCTAGACTTGTTTTGTAGACCAGACTGGCCTCACACTCACAGAGATCTACCTGCCTCTGCCCTTTCTGAGTGCTGGGATTACAGACCTGTGCCCAGGCTGGCCTCAAACTTTTTGCCATTCTCCTGCTTTAGCTCAAATGCTGGGATTGTAGGATTAAAGATTTGATGAGTGTTTGGATAGGGGAAATAAAAGATATAAAGCTATGGGGATGGTGAGGAGGGTGCTAGTTCTGACAGCGAGGTGTCTAGGAAATTCAGGAAATGGAGAGGGGAAACACTGTAAGTCATACCTTAAGTAAGGTCTAGATTACTGACTCCTACTGCACAGCCAGTGAGTTGTTCTACTGTATTGTGCTTTGTTCATGGGCTTATTTTTGTTTTCACAGGACTTTACTCTGTAGCCCAGGTTGGCTTCAGGCTCATGGAAACTCTCTTTCATCCACCTCTAGAGTGCTGAAATTCCAGGCCAGCACCACTGTGTCCAGCTACCCTTCCCTGTTCAGTAATCCTGACAGGAAGTGTACCTGAGATCCTAGCACTCAGGAGACAGAGGCTGGACTACCAAAACTATCTTCAGCCACATAGTTAACTCAAGGCCAGCCTGGGCTACATAAACCCTACCTCAAATCAAACAAGTAAAAAAGTGTGCATGTTCAGTACAGATGTTTTTTTTCCAAAGCATTTTTAATCAGTTGAATGTGTAGATGTGTAACCCATGCACCTTAAACACTGATTGTGTGTTGTCCTGGTTAGGATTTTTTTTTTTTTCCAGCTTGACACAGGCTAGAATCATTTGAAAAGAGGGAACCTCAACTGAGAAATAAACATCTTGTTCTATAGGAAAGCCTGTGGGGCTTTTCTTAATTAGTGATGGCTGTGGGAGGGCCCAGCCCATTGTGGGTGGTGCTGTCCCTGGGCTGGCGGTCCTAGGTGCCATAAGAAAGCCAACTGAACAATCCAGGGCCAGTAAGCCAGTAAGCTGTTTTCCTCCCTGGCCTCTGCTTCAGCTCCTGCCTCCACTTGCAGCCCTGCTTAAGTCCCTGCTCTGACTTCTTTATATGATGAACTGTTACCTACAAGTGTAAGCCAAATAAACCCTTTTCTCTCCAAGTCCCTTTTGATCATGGTGTTTATACCAGCAATAGATACCTAAGACAGGCTTCGGCACTGGTGGCACACACCTTAAATCCCAGCACTCAGAAAGCAGAGGCAGGTGGATCTCTGAGTTAGAGGCCAGCCTGGTCTACAGGGTGAGTTCCAGGCCAGCCTGATCTACACAGAAACACTGCTTGGTGGTAGTGTGCTTCCCTAGTATGCACAAGGATCTGGGTTCAACTCATAACACTACCACCCACCCCCGAAAGAAAGAAAGAAAGAAGGAAAGAAAGAAAGAAAGAGAAAGAAAGAAAGAGAAAGAAAGAAAGAGAAAGAAAAGAGGAACCAAAGTAAAACATGTAGATAACAATATAGAGAGAAGATATACATATGATTGTTGAGACAAGATCTCACTGTGTAGCCCAGCATGAATTTGACTCTATCATATGGCCTCGGCTTTCTGGGGGCTGAAATCGGGCGTGCTCCACCACAGCAGAATGTACATATTTGTGTATCTATTACATATGTATACCCACAGCACATAATATGTGTCTAAATGTCTCTTCTAAGACTTTCCTGAAGATTAATTGCTTTTCCTTAAGATATATGTCATGAAGCTGAACAAAATGGAACTGTTACCATTTCAAGCTGATGCGGAAGTTGGCCAGATTATTGAGGTCCCCATTGCAATGTATCATGTCAATACAGAGACCAAAGAGGCTATCGCTTTCACAGACTGCTCTCACTTACCCCTGGATCTCAACTCAGACAAGCAAGGAGTCTTCACTCTGTTTAAAGAAGGCAAGGCTAAACTCTTTATTTTCCCCCTTCATCTTTTAATTAATAATGGACAAACCACTACTGTAGTTTAATTCTTCTTCCTCCCTTCTCCTCCTCCTCCTCCTCTCTCTCTCTCTACACACACACACACCATACACACACACACACACACACATACACACACACACACACACACACACACACACACACACACTACAGGATCCTGCTATGTAGCCAAGGCTGGCCTTGAACTCATAACCCTGAGTACATAATTCCTATCTGAGCCTCCTGAGGACCAGCATGAAAGGCTGCTGTCATGGCCAGCTTCTATATATTCTGTCAACTGCCTTGAAACAGAGTCCACTCTACTCTCATTTTAGATGAATGTAGAAAGCACAGGGGGGAACTTGGGCCTTGTGTGTGGTATGCACATATGACTCATTCACATGGAAGTGCATGTCCATGTGTGCACACGTATGTGTGGCCTGGATTTGGAGTTGACTTTATCAGAGCAGTCTCTCGCGGAATCCAGAGCTCCCTGCCTCCAGCTCAGCTAGCTAGCTAGGTCCTTCCTGCTTCACAAGTGCTGGGATTCCAAGTGCTCATCATTGCTGCCTGGCTCTGTCACGGGTTTGCAAGGAGAGCCATCACACTTTATCTTCTGAGTCATCGCTCCATCCCCAATGCTAAGCTTCCTTACCCTGTGGCTGAGCCGTCCACCTCCAGCCCTCCATTTCAGGGCCCCTGCTTCTTTTCTTCTTTCTTTCATCGATATCCTGTTGTTTCCAGGAGTGAGGATTGATCCTAGGGACTTGGACATGCTGGACATGTGCTCTTCCACTGCATGGCATCCTACCATATTCTTTAAGAGGAATATAGTGCCATTTCATGACTATATACTATATTCAAAAAGAGACAATATATTTACCTTTTCTTTTTTGAGACAGACCCTCACTTAACCCAGACTGGCTTTGAGCTTGCTATGTAACCAAGGACGACCTTGAATCTTTTATCTTCCTGCCTCAGTGCTGAGATAATAGGCCCTACCATCCCCGATTTACACTGTGCTGGGGGCAGAGTAAGCACTCTACCAACTCAGCCATACTATTTGTCGTGGTAGTACGTTTTTCCAGTGAAAAGGAAAACATGACCATTTCCTTTATAAAAACCAGCATCCTTCCTGCTGTTGAAGTTCATATTTCTGAGTCCAACTGATTTTCACTAAAATCATGCAGAAGTCGCATGGAGTATTACTTAGCATTCGGTGTTTGCTAGTCTCTGCTGTAAGTACTTTCCCATATTAATTCGTTTGACACTCTCGTATCTGTAGGAGTGACATCAGCTTGGACTTCTCCCTTGCCCTGCCCATCAGCACGTAATTCCCTCAGCTCTCTGCTCGCCTCTGTTCTTAGCTCTAACTCTTAGGCCCTCTTATCTCTTATGTAGGGTATGATAACATCACTTTAACTTCTTATCCTGATAACCATGGCTACGAAATGGCTCTTTTCGAAGCTGAACGTCAAAATTACTTTTGTTTGTTTGCATTTTTAACTATTTGTGTGTGTGTGTATGTGTGTATGTGTGTGTGTGCATGCGCCATAGCAAGTGTGTGGAGATCAGAGGACAACGCTCTCCACCATGTGAGCCCTAGAGATTGAATTTAAGTTGTCATGCTTGGCAGCAGGTGCCTTCACTGGATAAGCCATCCGCCCAGCCCCGTGGTTTTTAATTATATATTATCATTTGTATGTGGATGTTTTAATTACATATTATCATCTGTGTATGGATGTTTTGCCTGCACACGTCTGTGTACCCGTGTGTGCAGTGCTTGTGGAGGCCAGAAGAGGGCATCAGATCCCCTGGAACTAGAGCATGGAGGCTTGTACTCCACTCTATGGATGCCGGGAGTGGAGCCTGAGTCCTCTGGAAGAAAAGCCAGTGCTCTGGACCACCGAGCCATGCTCCAGCTCTCCCTGTCTGGCTCTGTCACAGGCAGTCTCTCTCTGTTTCCAAGGCTGGGGCGGAACACTCTGTGTACCCCAGGCTGTCCTCCCGCAGCTTCCCAAGATCTGAAATTATAGATGTGAACCACCAAACCCATTTAATTAATACTTTTTTTTTTTTGTCCAAAATAATTTAAGAGGTTTTTCCTCCCACAAATTCATTTTCCTTAGTCCCCATGCCTAACACAGGCAAAACCCAATCTGCTTTCCATGACTGCATTCCTTTGATTTCATGTGGCTCTAACAAAACCAACGACTTAAGTTCTTCCTCTGTCATCTGTTCATTGATGCCTCCTGCATGTTTTGCCGTGCGTCTTGTTTCCTACACTTGAGGCTCTCTCCCTAAAGCTTCCTGTAGTTCAGGCACTAGGGAGGTCAAAGCAGGACAACCATTCAGGCCACCGGGCTACAGAGCAAGATCATGTCTCAGAACAAACAAGGCCTGTTTTCTCCAGACACAACCCTTCTTCCTGTTTCCGTACCCTTTGACTGTTTCTAGGTTTCTGTTAATATTGTCAATGCTTTCCATGGGTTTACGCACATTGTCACTCTCCCTTTTTGTCCTACACATCCCTTGGTGTCTGGGCCTGTGCCCAAGCCTGTATTCACACTGCACATAGAACTGTGTTTTGCATGATGAATGTCATCGTCAGAAGAAAGGTTTTACTGTTTGTTTTTGGGCAATTGGACCCTGGGCCTGTAGAGAACAGATGAGTAGTCCAACACTGAGCCCCACAGGGAGTGTGCATCAACCTGACAGAAAAAAGTGAAACCTAGTGGGAATCTCAAGGTACTAGGTTTTGTTTTGTTTTGTTTTGTTTTGTTTTAAGGCAGGATGTCACCCTGTATCCCAGTCTGGACTGGAGCTTGTGGGAATCCTCCTGCGAAGCCAAGTGCTAAGATGAGAGGCACATGCCACCATATCCAGACAAGATTATTATATTTAAGATTTTTTTGTTTTGTTTTGTTGAGATCCCAGCTTTTGGCCGGCCTGGAACTTACTATGTAGACAAGGCTAGCCTTGAACTTCTGAAGTGGTGGGTTAAAGGTGTGCACCATCATGCCCAGCCAAATGTATTTTTATATGTTTTCGTTGTGTGTAAGTCAGTATTCGGGTGTGCGCACGTGGCTGCAGTGCCTGCAGAGGCCAGCTGTGTTGGATTTTTAGGAGCTATAGTTAGAAGTAGTTGCGAGTGGATATATGGGTGCTGGGAACCGAACTTGGGTCCTCTAGAAGAACCGTCAGAGCTCTTAACCACTGAGCCATTTCTCCAGCCCCAGGTTATACTTTCAATGTGTTAAACTTATCCTGTTCCTGTATCCTAATTTCTTTAAAATAAATATAGACTGCTTATTACTCTACTGAAGTTCTGGTGGGCTTTTGTGGTGGGCATTTTTTTGTTTGTGGTTGGAGCAGGGTTTCCTGTAGCCCAGGCTTGCATTAACGTTGCTTTGTAGCTGGGGCTGGCCCGAAACTGCTGATTCTTCTGCAGCCACCTCCCAAGTGCCGAGAGTGTCACCATGCCTGGTTGAAATCATGTCTTTTGATTGAAAGGTATTCAAAGACCAGGACCGAGGCACTGTTCCTGTTCCAGTGTGCACATAGCAGCCACATCTCCAGGCCACACTGTGGTGACAGTCAGCGTGACTGGGCATGAGAAGCGCGTGTGGAGCAGTGCCACCTTCGCTGCTTACGAGCTTCTGCAGGTGAGCTGTCCCACGGGAGGCCCGGGAAAGCCCCGGGTGCTCGGCAACTGCTCTCACTCAGGTTGTCTCAGGTTAGATCTAAGCTCGCAGGAAGCCTCAGGAGCGGGCTTTATCCCTCAGGCTTCCTCGGTACACTCATTCAGGATGTTTTTGTTTGGTTTTCTTTTGTTTTTTGGAGACAGAGTCTCATGTAAACCATGCCGGCATTCAGTTAGACACGTGTCCAAGGATGAGCTTGAAGTTCGGACCCTCCTGCCTCTGCCTCACAAGTTCAGGGGTACAATAGTACTTACTCAGCCACACTCAGCTCATGCTCTGCTGGGAGGGGACACAGGGCCAGCTCCCTGTGCAAACAACCCCCTTCCCCAGCAGAACCACCTCCCCACCTGACCACCAGCACTGTGTCTCTCCAGCATTAGCAAACTTTAGATACTTACCTTTTGTCTTTAATACTGAGGTAGAAGATGTGGGAAATTAAGTACGTAAGATGCTTGATGGCAATATCTGAATTTTGGCGTATGTGTATATCTCTGTAGCCACACAGACTCCTAGCAGAGTCCCTTTTGAAGAAAACTATCCCTCAGCAACTTCCTGTCCTATAGAAGAGGAGTCAACCATATTCACACCATGCATTTATATATTTTTAGAAGAGCAGCCATTATTTGGAGCCATACGGGTTTGTGCATCAAATATTATGACAGATGGTTCAAAATAAAAGCATGTATGGTCTATCTACTGTCTTAATTCCGTCAGAACTTAAAACTGGGGGGTTGAAGAGATGGCTCACAGCTTAGAGTACTTGTTCTCACAGAGGACCTGGGTCCAGTTCCCAGCTCCAAATGGTGCCTTAACGAACTGTCTGTAACTCCCCAGGGTATCTGATGCCCTCTTCTGTGTCTTCTACAGGCATGGGACAGCAGACATGCACATAGTATATAGACATGTATTCGGGCCAGGTACCTAATGCACATAAAAATGGATACTTTTTAAACTAAAAGTAATAACTGTACATTCTTGCTGGCAAATCCTGACCTGTTGCCTCTTAGAAAAAAGAAAAGGTTGAGACTAATGAAAGACACACGGTGAAAGGTTGATTTAAAAATTCTGGGGAAGGAAGCTGGGAACTAGTGGAGCAGGCAGATTCTTGCTGGCTGTAAACAAAGACCAGGGTTCAATCCCAGCTGCATATAAAACTGGTTTAGCCATGTTCATAAAGTCTCAACCAACATGGCTGCCTAAAGGAGGATGACACCAGTATATGTGCTAAGGGGGAGTGCTTGGGAAGCCTTAATCCTAGACAGAGAACTACGGGCAACCAAAGAAAGTTTAGAGTAGGAGACATAGGCTTCTCCAGGGGAAGGGCACACTTTCTGACAGCCAGGGATGGCCCTACCCACAGTGGGCAAGGTCCTCTCACACCAATCAACAACTGAGAAAACACCGAAAAACACCGACAGGCCTCCTGCAACCTGATTTTATGGAGGCACTTTCTTTTTGTTTGGTTGATTTTGGTTTTTGGTTTGTTTGTTTGTTTGTTTGCTTGTTTTGAGACAGGGTTTCTCTGTATAGTCTGATTGTCCTGGAACTCACTCTGTAGATCAGGCTGGTCTTGAACTCACAGAGATCCACCTGCCTCTACCTCTCAAGTGCTAGTATTAGAAGCTACCACCTAGCCTAGAGACATTTTCTTAATTGAGGTTCCTTCTCTCAAATGACTTTAGTTTATGTCATGTTGCTATAAAACTACCCAGCACAGTTTTTCAATGCCAAATGGTCAGCCCTGAAAACATACATCCAGGTAACTTTATACAGACTGAACAGGTATTTAGGAATATGAATACACATATACACATATGTAACAACAAAGAGGAAGCCATGAATTTGAGAGAGAACAAGGGAGAGTGAACAGGAGTGGTGTCAAAGGGAGGAAAGGGAAGGGAGGAAAATGGTATAATTGTATTATAATCTCAGCCACATATGATGGTACATGCATTTAATCCCAACACTGAGAAATCTGAAGTAGGTGGGTCTCTATGTGTTTCAGGCCAGCTTGGTCTACATAACAAGCTCCAGGGCAGCCAAGGCTACATAATGAGAACCTGTTTTAAAATAAATAAACAAATAATAAAAATAAATTCAAAAGATTGTAATAGCAAAACAATAAAAATTGCTGGGTGCGGTGGTGCACACCTGTAATCCCAGCACTCTGGGAGGCAGAGGCTGGCAGATCTCTGAGTTGAGGCCAGCCTGATCTACAAATAGAGTCCAGGGCTGCCAAGACTACACAGAGAAACCCTGTCTTGGAAAACAAAACAAAGAAAAAAAACAAACTGTGTCACAACAGAGAAAAAGAGGTCATGAATTTGAAAGAGAGCATAGAAGGGTTTGGAGGGAGAGACCAGAGGGGGAAATATGTAATTATATTCTCATTTCAAAAATACTATTTTAAAAGGCACGGCAAGACACACTGGCAATCCAGGCATGAGGAAGGTGGAGGCATGAAAGAATTCCTAACTACATAGGGATGAATTTGTTTCAGGCTCTAAACCCTGTGGAAGTGGCCTTGGTGACATGGCACTCTGTGAAGGAAATGGTATTTGAAGGGGGCCCTCATCCATGGATCTTGGAGCCTTCCCGATTTTTTTTGGAGCTGAGTATGGAAAAGGCAGAAGACATTAGCGTGACTGAAGTCCGGCTGCCAGCTAAGAGGAAGCAGAACCAGTATATCTACCGAGTCATGTGCCTACAGTTAGGGGAACAAGTAAGAAAAATAGACTTTTTTCTAATAGTATAATGTCATTCCACTTCCCCTGGTGCTGCTGTCTATCTGAGCACCACACCTGAGGCGTGTCTCTCCAGTGGGAAGGGCCAGGCACTGTGCGCAGAAAATGGGTGGAACCTGGGAGTCTCAGGTTCAGATTCTCTCCAGGGCAGCTAGAGCACGCAGAGATCCATGTGCAAAGCAAGGCTCGTAGTTTCACTGGGGTATGAAAATGAGTTTTCCACTGTGTTAAAGTTAACACGCTCTCTCTCAATCTCTTTCTCTCTGTGTGTCTTTCTGTCTCTCTGTGTCTCTCTCTCTCTGTCTCTCTTTCAAGACAGAGCTTCTCTGTGTAGCCCTGGCTGTCCTGGACTCACTTTGTAGACCTGGCTGGGCTCGAACTCACAGGGATCCACCTGCCCCTGTCTTCGACATTAGTTTTTTAAAATGTGCTTGCTCGTATCAGATGGCCATGGAAACTTGGCCTTCCAAAGCAGAGGTACAGCTCTTAGGTTAAGCTGTTGTGCTAATGGCAGAGGGTGTCTGGAACTGGTCAGAATGCAGACCTGGCGAGAAGCAGGCTCCACAGTGGCGCAGGTCTGGCTGCTGCTTCCTCAGAGAGCCAAGCTGCTTTGCTGGCCGGCAGCCAAGCACCAGGAGTCCCCTGGTGAATTCTTCAGGCTGGAGGGGAGCCCTTCCTTCCAGAATAAATGATGAATCAGAAGGTCATGGTAGAAAGCTAATGGTAGCATGTTCATTTCTTGTGAAACTAAGGACTTACAAAATTGGGCAGTGGTAGGCATTTCAAGGGTGAAAGTGTTTGATTTGCTGGGGGATGAGGTGCTAGGGATGCTTTATTTACATGTAAGAACACACCCCCACCATAAGAGGGGGAAAACAGTACTTAATTAGCCCATGGGTGGGGGAAGAACTCCAGGTATTAAAGTTTATTGGTTGAAAGACACCAAGACATCTCCTGAGCATGGAGTGGGTGTTTCCAGGAATCCCAGGGTGCTTGCTGAACAAGGTTCTTGTCAGGAAAGGCCTGTAGTCTCTCTGAGGGCTATGTGACACTCCTGAGGGGATCTGGGTGTCCTAGGTCAGGTGGAGGGGGAACCCAGCTGGAAAGGGAGTCTAATCTTATACAGAGCTCAGAGGTGACCCAGAAATGCCAGACTCAGACCTTATTAGAAGGGTCTCACAGTATAATACTCTTTTTTTTTTTTTTTTTTTTTTTTTAAGATTCGTTTTTAATCCCAGCACTTGGGAGGCAAAGGCAGGTGGATCTCTGTTAGTTTGAGGCCAGCCTGGTCTACAGAGTGAGTCCAGGACAGCTAAGGCTACACAGAAACACCCTGTCTTGAGAAATCAAAACCAAAGCAAACAAAACCAAAAAAAGGGTTGTTTTTATTTATGTGTATGTGTGTTTGTCTTCGTGTGTGTGTGTGTGTGTGTGTGTGTGTGTGTGTGTGTGAGCGCGCGCGCGCGCACACGCGCTCATGTGTGTGCACCATGGTCTTAACCACTGAGCCATCTCTCCAGCCCCTATATCTCCAGTTTTTTTTTTTTGTTTGTTTGTTTTTAACTTTTGAAATTTACTTATTAACTTACTCTTTTTTTTTTTTTTTT
This sequence comes from Psammomys obesus, assembly GCF_907164565.1. Taxonomy (NCBI): domain Eukaryota; kingdom Metazoa; phylum Chordata; class Mammalia; order Rodentia; family Muridae; genus Psammomys; species Psammomys obesus. The sequence goes on along the minus strand of NW_026585644.1, from coordinate 367,693 downwards.
TGAGACAGGGTTGCTCAGTGTAGCTCTGGCTGTGTCAGATCTCGTTGTATAGACCAGGCTGGTCTCTAACTCACAGAGATCCACCTGCCTCTGCCTCTGCCTCTGCCTTGCTAGTGAGAGTTGAAGGTGTGTGCCACCATGCCAGGCTCATATAACTTCCTTGTGAGTTTCAAAGCTTTCTGAACCTGGTTTTCTTCCTCATATGTGCCCTGTGTGTGGTACCATGTATAAATGGGTATTCACATGTGTGAGCTCACATGTGCAGGTACCTGTGCAGCCTAAAGTTGACATGGGGATCTTCCTCAGTCACTCTCCACCCTATTTATTGAGGCAAGGTCTCTCACTGAACCTGGGGCTGGCCAAGCCCAGCTGGTTTGGCTAGCCAACTTGCTCCTGAGAGCAAGCTCTGGGATTACAGATGACTGTCATGCCTTTTTGGCTTTTAGGAAGGCTGTAGAGATCCCAACTCCAGTCCCCACATTTGCACACAAGTGCTGTCTCCACTGAGCTGTCTCCCCAGCCCCAGGCCTGGTAAGTGTCATTGAGTTCACCAAGTCTTGTGAGCCTTCTTCTAAGAAGGAATGTGCAGTGGGTGTCGATGTGGGTGGGTGCAGGTCCCTCTCGGAAGCTGGCGGTTTCAGAGCTCCTGAAGCTTCAGGTATAGGTGGCTGCGAACCACCTGACGTGTTCTGGGAACTGAACTCGTAGCCTCAGCAAAAGCAGTCCATACTTCTCACCGCTCAGCCATGTGTCTAGCCCCTGTGGTGGTTAGTTTGGATTGTGGACATGACTCAACAGAGAATTACCTAGGAGGAAAGTCTTTGTTGCAGGATATTTGATCCCGTTGTGATCCCCAAGACTGAGAACAGTAAAAACCTGCCTTTTGTTTATTGTGCCTCAGCCCTAGCACACACCTTTAATCCAAGAGCTTTCTGTACACAGGATTTAATAAAGTTAACCCTAGGTCAAGAGGCAGAGCAAGTACCCAGCTGACAGGGGTTATCAGAAAGGAGGGAGTTTGAGAGAAGGGTATTTAAGACAGCGGGAGTAGAAGGGGCTTTAGCTTTCTAGCTCTTGAGCTTTAGCTCTCTGGCTCTTTGGGCTTTTTGAGCTTTGAGTTAGCAAGTCTTTGGCCTTCTGCTTTTGGCCTTTTTTCTCCTGGGCTGTCAGCTAAGCTAGTGAGCATTTTTGGCTTTTTCCATCAGGAGGTGAGCAGAGACGGAAAGCCATCTGGGTGTTTTCTCTGCCTTCTGAGCTAGCAGGTTTCCCCCCAGCATCTGGTAAAATAGAACGGTTGGGATTTTCATTCTTTTATAACAAGTCTCAATGAAGAATTGTTGACATTAGGGAAAAGGGGTGGAGTAAGCCAGCTGAGCGCTAGCGCGCATGCAAGGGTTCACTGCTTTGCTCACAACTGTGGATGTAATTAATGTAACTGCTTCAAGTTTCTGCCACCCTAAGTCCCCTGAGAGATGGACTGTCGCCTGCAACTGTGAGCCAAACAATCCCTCTCTCCCTTAATTTGTTTTTATCAGGGTGCTTTGCCACTGCCATGGGGACAGAACCCAGAACTAATGCTTCAGTCCACAGCTGTATATCCCCTCATCTTACAGAACGGAAGCCCCAAACCATTAAAAGCCATCTCCACACAGCTGCCTCATCTTAGGCCTTGGCGTCCACTGTTTTTCTGTCTGTTTCTGTGACTCGGACTAATGTAAGCACCTCATGTATATGAAATCATGAGCTATTTTTTCTTTTATGGCTGGCACAATGCTGTCAAGTTTCACCCATGTTGTACCATGTCAGAATTTCCTTCTTTAAAAAGCATTATTTACTTATTTAGATGGGAGCTCACGTAGAGCAGGCTGGCTTCCAACCTACTTTAGAGCCAAGTTTCACCTTGAATTCCTGCCCTTTGAAGGAATGGGCTGGGGGGCTGGAGAGATGGCTCAGAGGATAAGAGCACTGATTGCTCTTCCCAAAGGTCCTGAGTTCAATTCCCAGCAACCACGTGGTGGCTTACAACCATCTAAATGTGAAATCTGGTTCCCTCTTCTGGCGTGCAGGTGTACATGCTAACACACATTGCATAAGTAATAAATAAATAAATAAATATAAAAAAAAAGAAGAAGGAATGGGCTGGAATAACAGGCACGTACTATCGTGCTTGGCTTTCTTGCTTTCGAAGGCTTCATAATATTCTAGTGCGTGTGTGTTCATGTATGTGTGTGTGTGTTTGTGTATATGTGTGTATGTAATGTTCATAATTCATTCATTGATAAACACTTTGGTTGCTTCCACGTTTCAGCTACTGAGAGTAATAGCTGTTGTGAATGTGGTTATAGAAACATCTCAGGTGTGGTGGCTCATATCTGAATCTCAGGACGTGGGAGGCTGAGTCAGGAAAACTCTTATGGATTTGAGACCAGCCTGAAGTGTATTGTGTAAAGGTCTTGATTGCTTTCTGCCATTTAAAAAATTAGATTATTTAGTGTACAGTGGGGATGGCACATGCCTTTAAGGTATTTGTCTGAGTATCATATCCAGAAGGGCTCCTCTACAAGGGAGTTAGAATAATTGCGACACGTTTAATTAGGCACACCAGACATCAAAGGCCTGCACACAAATAACTCACTGATGTTTCCTTACAGGTTCTCACTTTACGAATCGGGAATCATCCAGGTGTCCTGAACCCTAGTCCCTCTGTGGAAACGGTGCAGGTGCATTTCATCTGTGCCCACCCTGCCAGTATGTTGGTGACACCAGTGTATAAGGTGGCAGCTGGCACCCAGCCATGTCCTCTGCCACAGTACAACAAACAGCTGGTAAGTGCAAACTGTGCTTCTAATTCACGTGGCACTTTTGTGTCAGATGCTTTCAGGATACAGGATCTGAAATGCAGCTTCTGTCTGTCAAAGGGAGGGTGTTTGCTACTCATCTCAGACAGGTTTTGGGGCAAGTAACTAAGTTACAACTGTGGACATTTAGGGACCTGGCTCTGTACTGTGCTGGGGAACTGTGGCTGCAGCCAACTGAGTCTCTCATGAACATCTTCCCTATCAGCTCTCTCGTGAGCATCATAACTGAGTCAGAAAAGTCACTTCTACTGCAGATGCGCCATGAAGACTGGTGGTAAACAAAGCCGGCATAGTGGCACAGAGGTGGGATCCCTCTCTAGGAGAACACAGCCAGCCTCAGACTTGCAACTCTTCTGCTTCAGCCTCCTAAGTGCTGCTATTACAGGAGTCTACTGTCACAGCTTCCCCTCCTTTTTTTTTTTTTTTTTTTTTTTTTCATATTTTCTATGTAGCTGAGGATGACCCTGTTCCTGTATTCTAAGTTTTAGTGCAGGCATTTTCTCAAATGAGAATCCCTTCTCCCAAATGACTGTAGCTTGTGTCAAGTTGACATAAAACTAGGCAGCCCAGGGACTAAGTGTGCCTACACCCAACACCAACACAGCAACTGTAACATTGAAGGTGTCCCTTGCCACCTTTCACGTGTAGTTATCAACCTCTGAGGGGAATGAAGCACTAGAGACCAGCATTTGAAGAGCTTCTTGCCTACTCATGACTTCTATCCAGGTAATGCAAAACAACCCTCAGCCAGAGACGCTGTGATCTGTAATGACCAATAGCAATAGCCAACTTGAAAGGATTTAGAATCTCAGCAGAGACACATCTCTAAACAAGTCTGTGAGGGAACATTCATACAATGGGTCAAAGAACAAATCACCAAGTAATTTAGAAAGGATTTTGATGGCATAAAGAGGCATGGCAGCAGGAAGAGCTGAGAGCTTACAAAAGCTGAGAGCTTGCAAACAGGAAGCAGAATGGGAGCACTGGGAATGGCACCATCAATGCTCTACCCCACCCCCAATGACATACTTCCTCCAACAAGGCCACACCTCTGAATCCTTCCCAAATAGTTCCACTAACTGGGAACCAAGTATCAGGAGCCAGATCAACCCAAGACTTTCTCAGAGGCCCTGATCATGAGTAGTTGAAGGAGTCAAAGTTGCAGTTTCTGGGGACCAGACTCTTCCTGCTAGACCATGGTTATCAGTCCTGAGGTATCCCATGTTTTCATGGCCAACACTGTCAGACTTAGCTCTCTGCTGACCTTGGCTGTTCTCCCCCACCCCCACTCCTAGAAATACTATATTCAAGCTGTGTGTCTTAATAAACTTTCTTGGCACCATCATCAGCTTAATCAAGACCTCTTGGTCCCTATTAGGACCAATGAAATGATGATGTGCACAGATTTTATATGAAAGAGGTTTATTGGATGGAGATGAAGAGAGAGAGACATGATAGAGAAGAGAAAGGGGGCGCCCCGACAGAGAAAGGGGAGAGAGCAGGAAAGCAAGAGAGTAAGAGGGTAAGAGGGCAAGGGAGCAACAAAGTGGTTGGTTGATCCTTTTAAGGAGCAACTTAACCACACCTGTCAGGTGTGGCTACCTGGTGGGTGACACATGATGACATCATAGGTTGCTAGGCAACCCAGAAGCAGGCTGCCAAAATACTAATAGGCCCAGCTATTGCTTTTGTCTTTTTTACTTGTCTTCATTTCTCATCCCATCCTCCTACTCAATAACTCCTCTACTATGACCCTAAAATTTCTGCCAGTTAGGGACAACCAAGTATTCAAACACATGAACCTGTGGAGACACTTTTATTCAAACCAGCAGTGCTATATGCAGGCCACATGTGTATAGTACACGGGAAGGCTGTGGTGGCACCAGGAGAAATCAGGTGCACAGACAGTGCTCAGCAGATCTTGAGCAGTCAAGCAGCCTCTGCAACCCACTGGCTTCCCTGCCACAGCCATCACACTGCTCGTACTGTTGTCTGCCATCTGCTACTTTTGCCAGCTCCTGTTACCAGCTCAGCCACACTACTCAAAGTAGGCAAGGGAAGAGGTGTTTTGTTTTTATTTTATTTTATTTATTTATTTTAAGACAGGGTTTCTCTGTGTAGCCCTGACTATCCTGGAACTAGCTCTGTAGACTAAGCTGACCTCAGACTCACAAAGATTCCCCCTTCCTCTGCCTGGGGTTAAAAGCCACCATGGTCTGGCCAGTTTAGAGGTCTTTACGAGACATGATGTTGCCCAACACCAGGGAAGGTATCATAGAAGAAAGTTTCCCAGGGACCACCATGCCTTTTAAAAATTTGGGTGTGGTGACATACATCTTTAATCCTAGGACTCATGAGGCAGAGGTAGGTGGATCTCTGTGAGTGTGATGCCAGCCTGGTCTACAAAGCAAATTCCAAGACAAGCAAGACTGCTATACAGACAAACCCTGTCTCCAAAACAAACAAGAAAGAAAGAAAGAAAGAAAGAAAGAAAGAAAGAAAGAAAGAAAGAAAGAAAGAAGAAAAGGGCCACGATGGAGAGCATAATTTTAATCCCAGCACTGGGGATGGGGATGCAGAAACAGACAGATCTCTGAGTTGGAGGACAGCCAGGGCTACAGAGAAGCCCTGTCTTGAAAAACCAAAAATAGCCAGGCAGTGGTGGTGCACACCTTCAATCCTAGCACTTGGTAAGCAAAGGCAAGTGGATCTCTGTGAGTTCAAGGCTGGCCAGGTCTACAGAGTGAGTTCCAAGACAGCCAAGGCTACACAGAGAACCAAAAACCTGCCTCAAAAAACCAAAAATACGTAATACATAATACATACATACATACATACATACATACATACATACATACACATATATACATTCATATATGCATACATACATATCAGTCCTAGAAAGATGGCTCAGCAATTAAGAGCACCTGCTGCTTTTCCAAAAGACCTGGGTTCAACTCCCAGCACCAATGTCAGGAGGCTCACTCCTGTAACTCCAACACCAGGGACTCTGACACCCTCTTCTGGCCTCTCTGGGCACCTGCACACACATGGTTCATGCACACTTAGGTATACATGAATACACATAAATAAGCATGAAAGTGTTTTTTAAAAATTAAATCAATAAAAGCCTTAAAAAGATGTAAAAGACATTTGTGGGATTATTCTCAGAAAATGAGATATTGACTCTGTACTTAATAATATTACATTAATGTTAACACTCTTTTTCTTTTCATCTTTGTGTATGTGCCCATAGATGTGCTTGGGAATAGAAGGGGAGGTCCAAGCAAAACCATGGGTATCAGCCCTTGCCATCCATCATGTTTGAAACATTCTTCTTTACCATTGCATAGACGCTAGCTGCCCTCCTGGCTTCAGGGATTGTCTTGTCTCTCTTTCCTGTCGCTGCAAGGGTGTGAGGATGACAGGCTTTATGCAGGTTCTGGGGCTCTGAATTCAGGTCCTTTGCTGGCAGCACAAGCACTCTAAAACCCACAAATAACTGATTGAGAGTTGTTGCTGCTCGGGCTGGAGAGACGGCTCAGCAGTCAAGAGTACTGTCTGCTCTTCCAGAGGTCCTGAGTTCAATTCCCAGCAACCACATGGTGGCTCACAACCATCTTTAATGGACTCTGATTCCCTCTTCTGGTATTCATGAAAATGAAACACTCATATACGTAAAAAAAAAAAAAAAAAAAAAAAAGAAAAAGAGTTTTTGCTGCTCATTCAGAGAAACTGAGTTCGGTTTCCACACCCACATCAGGCAGTTCACAGCTACCTGTAACTGCAGCTCCAGAAGAGCCAGTGATCATGTCTAGCTCAGTTAGGATTTTGTCGCTGTGAAGAGACACCATGACCGAGGCAGCTCTTATAAAGGAAAACATTTAATTGGGTCTGGCTTACAGTTTCGGAGATTTAGTCTATTATCGCCACGGTGGAACCTGATGGTGTGCAGACAGACATGATATGGAGAAGGAGCTGAGAGTTCTACAACTTGGTTCACAGGAAGCAGAAGGAGACTGCCACATTAGTTGTAGCTCGAGCAAGCATATGAGGCCTCAAAAGCCCACCCCCAGTGACACACTTCCTCCAACAAGGCCACACCTCCTAATAGTGCCACTCCCTATGGCCAAGCATCCACACACCTGAGGCTATTACGAATAGGCGCTATTCCTATTCAAAGCAGCACACTGTCTAATCTCAGTGAGTACCTGCATACACACAAGGATATATACAAAACAAAAAATAAAGCTAAAAAATATTTTTTAAGTATAATAGTATTATTTTGTTTGTTTAAATAGAAAAATGTTCTCTTTCTTTGGAAATTTTTTGGGGGTTGGGAGAAAAGTGCTATGATAGCTACATCATTCAGAAAACAAAATACCACAAACAAACAAAAACCCGTTCCAACCCCCTGACTGTGAGGAAGAAAGGGAAGAGAAAGTATAGACACCACAGGTTAACAACTGCTGGACCAGGTGAAGTTTAAAAACTGTCAAAGGAGAAAGATGAGACAAGACATGATTCCCCGCTTCAAAGATAGCTTGTCACCCCTACTGAGTTTTTAAAAACTAAGTTATTGTATATGTTCATGTGTTGTGTGTGTGTGTGTGTGTGTGTGTGTGCGCGCGCGCACATGCTTGTCATGGTCTGTGTGTGGAAGTCAGAGACAACATTGTGAGGTTGGTTCTCTCCCTCCACCTTTATGTGAGTTCCGGGGACAGAACCCATTCCTTTGTGGCAAGGCCTTTATCCACTGAGTTGACCTGATGGCCCTGATTTTTTATCTTTTATTTTCATGCAGATTCCTGTGTCCAGCTTGAGGGACTCTGTCCTGGAACTAGCAGTATTTGATCAACACGGGAGGAAGTTTGATAATTTCAGCTCATTGATACTAGAATGGAAATCTTCCAACGAGACACTAGCCCACTTTGAAGATTCTAGGGCAATGGAGATGGTGGCCAAAGATGATGGCAGTGGGCAGACCCAGTTGCACGGTACCGTAAAAAGTTTGCAAATGTTTGCTAACTGGTTCACACAGATTCCTTATGAGCAGTTGTTTGCTTCTAAATTTCATCGTGTTTATGCTTTTTTACAGAAAAGCATATAGGTAGGACTGACAGTGCTGTTTGGCGATAGAACATGTGCATAGCCTGGGTGAGACCCTGGGACCTATCCCCAGCGTTGAGAAGTGGAGAGGGGGCTGGTAGAAAGGGAGAGAAAGAGAAGCGGGGCGGGGTAGCTGGGAACATTATCCATTTGGTGGTGTTTTCTAACTACGCGTGAAGCCCTGGAGTCGATCCTTAGCACTCTACAAGCAGCATGGTCTCAGCCCTTTGGAAGTAGAGGCAGGAGGATCACTGGCCTGAGCCACCTAGACGCCTCAGTAATTACAGGTGAAGCCTGGAGACCTGAGTTGGATTCACAGAGCCCACTGAAAGGTAGGAGAGAACTGACTCCACAAAGTTGTTCTCTGGACCTATAGTCCTACATACTTTTTTCTGCTTTGATGGCCAAGACTATGTAAACATATCCTGAAAACTGGAGGCCTTGTAGGCCCTTATTGCCACTTGGCCAGGCTCAGGTCAGTGTGTTCTTTCACCACCCCGCTTCACTTTGGCTAAATCAGCTAGCTGTATGTCTTCACAAATTTCCTGCTGGCAAGGTTCTAGCGTTTGAAGGTGATGATGAAGTCTGTGTGTTTTGGAGCTATGCCATCACTTGTTAGAAACAAGAAGATGTGTGACTACTTCAGAGGCAACAGCTGAGGGAGGCTGTGGGTAAGATTTATTCATAGGGTCAGGTCCTCCAGCCCTGGGCATCATGCACAACAGACAGGCTACTGGAAATGCAAAGGAGGAGGTGAGGGGAATCCTGAGGCTCACATAAAGATGAGGACAATGGTGAAGGGTGACAATGGCTGATGTCACACCTATTTATACCCTGCTTTGACGCTGTAAGCAGGTTTGGAGCCTTCCTCTGCCAGGTCTTCCCTAGAAGATAAGTGAAGCTATCAGAGATGGCTCACTTAAGAGCACTGTCTGTTCTTCCAGAGGTCCCTGGTTTACTTCCCAGCATCCATATGGCAGCTCAAAACTGCCTGCAACTCCAGTTCCAGGGACTTCCACACCTTCACACAGACATGCCTGCAGGCAAAACACCAATACACATAAAATAAAAATAAATAATGTTAAAAAAGAACCCCTTCTAAAATGTCCCTCTATTACTGCTGTTTATAAATTGAAAATTTACACATAAAAATATCCTCCTGTATTTGCTTTCAGCCCATTTTTGGATTTATAGGCCATTACAGGAAGAAGGAATTTTAGGTTTTGCCTGGCCCAATTTCACAAGAAACTAAGCGGTCAATTTTTGGCTTAAAATTGCCTAGCAGGTTCAGAACAAACCCAAACCCTCCAGCATTTTTCTCTCCACAATAAAATGCCATTTGGAAAAAAACTGAGACAACCCTGAGATTTCTGGAGTCTCTTTGCCCTGGGCGTTACTGTTTCTTACAGTGTTTTCCTGCTTTAGGTCATCAGATCCTTAGAGTGCACCAGATAAAGGGGACTGTGCTCATCGGAGTCAACTTTGTGGGCTACACAGGGAAGAAGAGCCCATGCGTGAGTGAGAACTAGGCTTTAGGGCCTGGCATGGCAGCACCTGGCTGCAGTTCTAGCCTGGGCTAGTGAGATCCTATTTCAAAACTCAGTGGTAGAGAGTAAGACGGACAGATGGGGGTCGGGGGGAGAGAAAGAGAGCACAAAGTGGAGTGGGCACTAGGGTCTGGGGAGAGTTGGGGGAGGGGTAGATATGACCAAAAATAATGTATGAAGTTCTCAAAGAACTAATAAAAATAAGGAAGGAAAGAAGGGGAGAAAGGGAAGAGAACAAAAAGGAAGAGATGGAAATTAACTCGGGTTTAAAGCTGCTCTCTAAGTCATTAGCTGGCATGTTCTTCCTGAGTCAGAGGTTCTGCTCTGCTCCCTCCCTGGCTAGAACATTTCCAACTCACCAAGATCTGCGATGGTGGAGTTGCTCCTGGCAGAGGACGTCACGATACAGCCTGAGAATGCCACCATCTACAACCATCCTGACGTGAAGGTGAGGCACACAGGTCCCTCACAGGAGACCGCTGTGGTAAGGCAGCAACATGCTTCACCTGCTGTTGAAAATCAATACCGTGCTGGAGAGATGGCTCAGTGTGGTTCAGAGCACTGGTGGCTTTTCCAGAAGTCCTAAGTTCAAGTCCCAGCACCCACATGGCTGCTCACAACCGTCTATAACTTTAGTCTCATGGGATCCAATGCTCTCTTCCAGTATGCAGACAAAACACATAAATAAATAATAATATATATATTTTTTATTTTTAGTCTTTTGAGACAGGGTTTTCCTGTGTATCACTGGCTGTCCTGGACTCACTTTTTTAGAGTAGGCTGGACTTGAACGCACAGAGATCCTCCTGCCTCTGCCTCTCTGAGTGCTGGAATTAAAGGCATACACCACTGTGCCCAGCTTATAAGTAAATTTAAAAAAAAAAAAAATCAAACACATGGGCTGGAGAAATGGCTCAGTGGTTAAGAGCACTGTCTGCTCTTCCAAAGGACCCTGGTTCAATTCCCAGCACCCACATGGCAGCTCTCAACTGTCTGTAACTCCATTTTCAAGTGTCTGACACCCTTACACCAACACACATAAAATAAAATTAAATTATTTTTAAAAATCAAACACACACACACACACACACACACACACACACACACACGGCACGAAGGATGAATTGCAGTGTCATTTGGAGTCAGTCTGTGGCAATTCACATGCTGTTGTCTGTCTGTTCGCTGTTCTTTATTTAGGTAGAAGTCATCACCTTAGTCCATAAACCAGAAAGAATGCGGCATTGTTTGTCTGGCTTTTCTGTAGGAAATATTTAACCTTGTGGAAGGATCTGGCTACTTTCTGGTCAACAGCAGTGAGCAAGACATTGTCACCATCACTTACATGGAATCAGAAAGCTCTGTCCAGGTGGGTTGATGAAGCTTCTCAACTGACAGTTTCAGGTCAGAGCACTTTTTGTTTGTGTGTTAACTTATGGTGTGTGTGTAGTGGTATGTGTGTGTTTGTGTGTATGATTGTGTGTTTCTGTGTGTGGTGTGTGTACGTGTTGAATGTACATGCTGCAGTGCACTGAGTGGAGGTTAGAGGAGAGTTTGTAGGAGTCAGTCTCAGGCGGTCAGCCCTGTCAGCGAGCACCCTTCCATCTGGGCTGTCTTTCTGGCCCTAGATTTTTAAGACATAGTCTCCAATAGCCCAGGATGACATAGAGCTTATGAAGCCAAGGCTGACCTTGAACGCTGATCCTCTGACTCCACTTCCTAAGTGTTGGTTTTGTAGCTTGGACACACTCTTTTTTCTTTGCATTGTGTTATACATATGGCCATTTCAGTTCAAATGTACTCTGTACCCCCCCCTTCTGGCCCTACCCCTCCCGTCCCCGCTTTGCCTCTGAGATGGTTTGGTATACATATGTGATTCTAGCCGGGTGATGGTGGTGCACCACTTTAATCACAGCACTCAGAAAGCAGAGGCAGGTGGATCTGTGACTTTGAGCCCAGCCTGGTCTACAGAGGAAGCTCCAGGACAGCCACGGCTACACAGAGAAACCCTGTCTTAAAACAAAACAAAAGAAAAGAAAACAAAAAGATTCTATGTGTGTACACAACTTAGACCTCAGAAACAGAGGGAGCATGCAGTCTTTGCCTTCCTGAGACTCCTTTAGGTGAAGGTCTCCATATGCACCCATTGTCTTGCCTGTTTCCGTTGTCTCAGAGGATTACTGCCACTGTCTGCTAACCCTGGCCTAGTTATGGAAGCGGCTGGCCTCTGTATAATCTAACCTTTAGCCTTTGAGACGTACTGCTTAATAAGTTCACCCTTTCCTATGCTTACTGAGCTCTGGACTGGCTGGTTCAACTCAACTGTTCTGGCTGAAACTCCTCTTTCAACTGACTTATTCATTCTGGCTTTTCTCTGGGCCCCTGAATTGCTCTGCTTGGCCTCAAACCAACTCAAGCAATCTGCTCTAATCTTCCTTGCTCCTTCTCATTCTCTGGCTCATTCAGTCTCTATCTGAGTTCTCTCTCTGCAACCTGTTTCTCTATCATTGTCCTAGTAAAACTCCCTCCTCTCTCTCTCTCTCTTAAACATCAATTAAACATCACTTTCAAACATGGGTGTTTCCTTCTACAAACTAACTTTACCTTCATTGTTTGGGGTTAAAGGTGTATTTGTATTCTAGCTGGATCACACAGACCTAGAAGGTCTTTGGATGTGATCTCTTGCCAGAGCAGCCATGTTCTAAATTAAAATTCATCTACAGACATGACTTTGTTCTTCCTTATGGCTGAAAAAAATTCCATTGTATATACATGGCATGTTTTCTTTATCCCCTGTTGCTGAACTCCAAAGCTGATTCAGCTTTGTTAGCTGTGCTGCTGCAAATATGGACGTGCACATGTCTGTGATCCTGACCTGGAGGTCTTTGAGTAAATACCCAGGAGTGCTATAACAGAGGGCCTCTGCCTCTCTGCCTCTCTGCCTCTCTGCCTCTCCTCTGCCTCTCTGCCTCTCTGCCTCTCTGCCTCTCCTCTGCCTCTCCTCTGCCTCTCCTCTGCCTCTCCTCTGCCTCTCCTCTGCCTCTCTGCCCCTCTGCCTATGCCTCCTAAGAGCTGGGATTAAAGGTATGTGCTACCATGCCTGGCTCTTTCAGTGTTTTAGAGGTCTTTAACTTCCTTAGTTAGACATATTCCTAGGTTGTTTTGTTTCATTTCTAACAGATCCTGCCTCAAGTTTATTTGTGAAAATAGCACAGGACACAAACCATGTGGAAGCTGTGTGCTTGTGGATAGGGTGGGGGTCACACTAGCTACCTGCAAACCATGAGAGAGTGCTCACACTAGTCCATCAGTCTTCACATTGGTAGCCAGAGCCCTTTACTGTGGGTCTTTACAGGAGCCTGGGCTGGAGCAGGAGATATCTCGGTCTTGGTTTGGGCTTTGGCCTTTGTTTGACACAGTCTTGGACCCTTAGCTGTGTAACCAGGAATCCCAATTGTTCATGTTTTGAGTACATGGTAAAACAAGTCAATGGACTAGACAGAGCTTGTGGCCGGGACCCTTCAGTGTTGGGCACTCACCCCTTCAGGTGTGGCAAGGGCCTTGACGCCTTGGGACCTCCACCCACTGCCTTCCATACTTTGCCTGACTTCCACCTTTTCTGTGCTTCTTGGCAAAACGCATGTTCTTTAGAAACTTAGGGTTGGTCCCCCGTAAGAGGTTCCTATCCTCGGGCCTAGAAAGATGACTCAGTACTTAAGAGCACTGGCTGCTCTTCCAGAGGACCTGGGTTCAATTCCCAGCACCCACATGTTGGCTCCCAGCTGTTCCTAACTCTAGTTCCAGGGCTCCTCTGGCTTCTGAAGCTTAAACAGCACACGACAATTTACCAATAGAATTTACATCACAGCTGTTGCCATGAGGGGACGTTGGATTTTGTCAAAAGTATTTTCCAAATCTACTGACATAATCATGTGATTTCTGACTTTGAGTCCATGTAGAATGTGTGACATTTATGAACTTGTGCACATGAAGCCAGTTCATTTCTAGACTGAAACCAGTTTGATTACAGGGAACAATCTTTTTGATGTGTTCCTTTTTTTTTTTTTTTTTTAATGTGCATTGGTGTTTTGCCTGCATTTATGTTTGTATGAGGGTGTTGGAGTCCCTGGAACTGGAGTTACAGACAGTTGTAAGCTGCCTTGTGGTTGCTGGGAATTGAACTCAGGACCTCTGGAAGAGCAGCCAGTGGTCTTAACCTCTGAGCCATCTCTCAAGCCCTCGATGTGTTCTTTGTTGTTGTTCTTTGATTTTTGCTTTTCCAAGATAGGGCCTCTCTGTGCAGTCCTGGCTCTCTTGGAACGCACTATGTAGACTAGGCTGGCCTGGAACTCACAGAAATCCACCTGCCTCTGCCTTCTTAGTGCTGGCACTAAAGGCATACCGTACCTACCTTCAATATTTGTGTTTAATAAGATGCTTTATTTTATTACTAGTTTTTAAATTATGTGTATACATAATTATACATGTGTTTCAGTGTGTAGGTTTGTGCACATGAGTCCAGGAGGACACCAGGGCCAGAGCAGGACATGTGATCCCTGGGGCTGGAGTTAAAAGCAGTGTGACCCATGCCGAATGGGTGCTGGGGACTGAGCTGAGGTCCCCGGAAGGCCTTCTGTGCTCCTGATCACTGGGCCACCTCTCTTGTTTTTAAAAGTGAAGACTGAGACACGAGGGTGCAGACACAGGGTGATCAGAACGTGCTGTCACCATTAGCTTCAGTACAAAGACAGAAGCCAAGGGTCTGCCAACCATTTCCACCACCGCCTACAAGCATAGCTGTCTTAGTTTGGGTTTTATTGCTCTGAAGAGACACCATGACCACAGCAGCTCTTATAAAAGAAAACATTCCATTACAGTTCAGGGTTTAGGCCATTATCATCATGGCAGGGGCAAAGCATGGTGGAAATCAGGCAGACGTGGTACTGGAGAGGTAGCTCAAAGTTCTACATCCTGATCTACAGACAAGAGACTGTGTTTCACACTGGACATAGCTTGAGCACAGGAGACCTCAAAGCCCCCACTCCCAGTGACACACTTCCTTCAACAAGGCCACACCTGCTTCAACAAGGTCACACCTCCTAAGAGTGCCACTCCCCCTGGGCCAAGCACCCAACACATGAGTCTTTGGGGGCCATATCTGTTTAAACCTCCACAATAGCACACATGTATTTGATTTTCCCCATGAGATCTGCTCTCTGCTGATAATTAAGATGTATGTATGTTAGATGTTACTGAATTTCAAGTTCCTTAAAGATTTATTTATTTATTATTTACACAGCATTCTTCTTGCTGTGTGCCTGTGCACCAGCAGAGGGCACCAAATCTCTCTGTAGATGGTTGTGAGCCACCACGTGGTTGCTGGGAATTGGACTCAGGACCTCTGGAAGAACAGCCAGTGCCCTTAACCTCTGAGCCATCTCTCCAGCCCCAAATGTCAAGTTCCTTAACCTCTGCTTCCATCTGTGGTTCTGCCTGGCAGTAAACACCAGCTTCTTCCTTCTAGTTAGTTCCCGCGCATCCTGGATTTCTTACCCTGGAAGTGTACGACCTGTGCCTGGCTTTCCTGGGTCCAGCAACGGCCCAGCTCAAAGTGTCAGATATACAAGAGGTAGAGTTGGATCTTATTGATAAGGTGAGAGAGTCCTTTCATGTCAGGAATGATGCAGACTTTGTGCACTCCCCTTAGCAGTGTCTCCTCAGCTGGAGTTCCTGACACATCAGTCTTTGAAGAGCGCCGCTCTCAATGGTCCCTTCAGCCACTGTCCAGCCTCACCCTACTCACCCCTCTACTATCTTCTACCCACAGCAAAAAGCATTCTAATATTAATTAATTAATTAATTAATTAATTAATGACAAAAATTAAGATAAGTGAAATGGGTATTTTTAGAAGGTTAGGTTGATTTATTGTATAGAGACACTCACTGTATAGCCCAGGCTAGCCTAGAGCTCACTATGTGTAATCCATGCTGTTTCCATGTCTCAGCAATTCTTCCAATTGCTAAGTGTCATCCTTAACTCAGGGCTGATAAAGAGAATGTTAAAGAGCACTTAAACTAGGCATGGTGATGTGTGCCTAGAAGCCCAGCATTTAGGAGGCTGAAGCAAGATCAAGATATTGTGGCCACCCTAAGCTATCTTGGAAGACCTTAACTCAAAAAATCCAAGGAGCGTGGAGGGCAAATAGAAGCCCGGTGCAGTGCTAACAAAAATTTTAATTTTAAAATATCCAAGAAGGATCCAGGCATGGTGGTACATGCCTTTAATCACAACCAAAACAGAATCAGGCAGATCTCTGAGTTCAAAGCTAACCTGTTTTACATAACCTGTTTTCTTCTGGCCAGCCTGGGCCACAGAGTGGGGAGGGGAGAAAAGGAGAGACAGACAGACAGAGACAGAGATAGACAGCTAGATGGCTCCCAGGGTAAGGGGGCCTACTGCCAAGCCTGCAGACCTGAGCTCAACATCTCAGGCAGAAGAAGAGGGTTAATTCCTGCCAGTCATCCTCCGACCTCCCTGCCTCATTATGGTATGTACAAGTATGGACACACAGACACAAATAAATAAGTGTGATTAGAAAGAAAGGAAGGAAGGAAGGAGTGAATCCAAGGGGAAAATAAAAACAAACAGTACACACAGCTTCAGGGTAAATGACCATAAGCCTACCAGGAACATCTGGCATGGCCCTCAGACTTAGCTGCCCTTGCTTAGTGGGATCTGTTACATGCTGCCTTTTTTTAACTACTAGGTTGAGATTGGCAAAACTGTGTTGGTGGTCGTGAGGGTTCTTGGCTCTTCCAAACACCCTTTCCGGAACAAGTACTTCAGAAACATGGATGTCAGGCTGCAGCTGGCATCCGCCATCGTAACCCTGAGGTACATTCCCCTCACTACTGTCTCCGAGGCTGGTATACTGAGAGCCTCCCTCCTGGTGGCCTGCTCAACTTCCTTAGTTTAGTCCAGTTTCTTTTTTCAGTCCTTTCGGTAGCTTACTTAGTCCATCCTGTCTTCCCAGTCAGTGTCTCTGGGAAGTATTCCTTCACACTGGGTGCTGAGGTAACCCCAACCCACAATCCCGTATTCAGGAGGCTGAGACACAAAGAACACAGTGTAAGGCCTGCCTATAGTATGTAGGAGTCCCTCAGAAACTAGAAAAGTGGGGCTGGAGAGATGGCTCCGAGGGTAAGGGCACTGGCTGCTCTTCCAGAGGACCTGGGTTTGATTGCCAGCACTTACTTGGTGGCTCACAACCATCTTTAACTCCAGTTCCAAGGGTTCCAACACCCCTTCTGGCCTCCTTGAACAGCAGACACACAGTGACAACCCAGACATGCATGTGAACCAAGCACCCATCGTAATGGAAGTTTTGGTTTCTTTGTAAACTCAGTTATGTCACATAAATGTGTTTTTGTTTTCATCCCAAGTGTGGGATTTTAGTTTGGGCTTTAGTTTGGCCACAGCTGATAATTGTCCTCAATTATGGTCTTTGTGGGGCATGGTCTTTGTCAGCTGGTACGGAGAGGGGCATCATCTAGGACTCTGAAGGATATAAATATGAGGGTCCAGAAAGAGGAAATGTGATATGTGGTGTTGGTGCATGGCCTGTAGCAGTTAGGAGTGACCAGAGACAGAAGGAGAGAAACATTCCCACAACGGGGCTTGGAGGAGACAGCCTCCTGTGTTTGCCACAGGAGAACCCATCCACCCTAAACAGCCCGGAGTAGTAAAGGGGTCTGCTCCCCCTCTCCCCATTAACATTCTCCTACCTAGGGTTGGGCGGCTAGAAGGGAGAAGCTTTAAGGAACCCCAAATAGAGTTTAAAAATTGAGCACTATAGGTGGCGCCCAACATGGGGTGCCACTTGTTGGCGTACTTTTTTTTTAAAACAAATATCATTTATTTATTATTTACAAAGCATTCTACCAGAAGAGGCCACCAGATCACACTATAGATGGTTGTGAACCACCATGTGGTTGCTGGGAATTGAACTCAGGACTTTTGGAAGAGCAGCCAGTGCTCTTAAACTCTGAGCCATCTCTCCAGCCCATTGGTGTACTTTTTAAAAACTGCTTTATTTTGGTTTCTTATGCTTCTTTCTCCCTTCTCCACCCCAATCCCTTCCAATACTTCAACAGCAGGTAGGAGAGAAAGGAGGTTTGTGGGGAGAGGGGCAGAGTTCTCTTTAGCTACTTCCTGCTGGCTAGGGTTGTGGGGTTCCTTGGGGCAAGTGCAATCTTGATTTCTGGAGATCTCCAACTTCTTGTCAAACTACATCAACAGCAACTAGGAGCAGCAGGTGGGAGCCTCAGCAGCTTTCTTCCTTGGAGTCCCTTTCTCTCTCTGGGCTATGGCTTCTATTCCCTCTCCAGAGTTCTTCGAATTAAACTGTCTGCAGATGGCAAAGAGCCCCCCTCAGAGCCAGCATGATGAGTATAGGTTGCTGCCGTGGACAGTCTGAATCTGCCCCATATTCCATACCTGGGATTAAACAAAACATGTTTATATAACGTAACTGAGCTGTTAAAGACACCAAAACTTTCCACTACAACACACACACATTAAATAAAAGCATAAAATTAAATATTAAATTAAAAATTCAGGGTCCCTAAATGCCTGTTTGAGCACCAAAATATGTCATTGCTATTTTTATTTTCTAAAACTGTCCTGGATGTTATCTTCTGGGAATGTCTAAGCCTGGAAAACCTTCAAAATTTTTGTTGACCAACCAATGTTCTTGGTACTCTCCTTTGAAAAGGAAGGCATACAAAAATTCCATGGGCACAGTAGCTTACACCTCTCATCCCAGCACTTGGGAGGTGGAGACCGAGTTGTGAGTTCAAGGCCATCCCAGGTGCTATGAGACCCTGTCTCAAACTACGAAGAAAAAAATGCTAAGTGATTTGGTATTCACAATTTTGTAACTCTTTTTATCTCACTTAATCCTTTTAAGCCTTAGAAAAACTTGTCATAGTTTTTCTATGACATAGTCTTGACTCTGGAGATTAATTTTCTGGAAGGTCCCTCTAGCCAGAGTTAGAACGTATTAAGCATCTTAGAAAGATGAATTACTGATCCTTCTCAAAACCTTAGCAGGGCTTAGTGGCCCACACCTTTAATCCCAGCATCAGGAGGCAGAGACAGGCGGCTCTCTGAGTTCGAGGCCAGCCTGGTCGACAAAGCAAGTCCAGGACAGAAAAACATTGCCTTGAAGAACGGAAAAACAAAACAAAACAGACAAGCCAAACTGCCAGATCTTTCTCACCAGTCCCCCATGGAACTTCGCAGATTAATGGAGGATCAGGATGAGTACTCTGAAAACTACATGCTCCGTGCTGTCACTGTTGGACAGACCACACTTGTAGCCACTGCCACAGACAGGATGGGGAGAAAACTCACATCCACACCTCGGCACATTGAGGTGAGTGAACGCTTTCATCTGAGCACACTTCCTCCTTAGCATCATTTGTCCTTGTCCGTTTATACTTGGTATGTTTTGTTTGGGACTTTTCTTTTCTTTTTTTTTTTTTTTAAGATTTATTTATTATTATATAGTTTTCTGCCTGCATGTACACCTGCAGGCCAGCAGAGGGCACCAGATCTCATTACAGATGGTTGTGGACTTGCTTTGTAGACCAGGCTAGCCTCAAACTCACAGAGATCCCCCTGCTTCTGCCTTTACCTCTACTGGAATTAAAGGAGTTCACCATCCCCAACTGGCCTTTCTCTTTTGCTTCTTGTTTGTTTGTTTGTTTTGAGGTAGTACTCATGTACTCCAGGCTAGCTTAGAACTCGGTATCCCGAGTGCTGGGGGTGCAGGCATCTACTACCACACCCCGTTGTATATGGTGCTAGGCAAGATCTCTTTCAAGGAGCTACAGTCTACTGCATTTCTCCACCTTAGTCTGCCGTAGAGAGAAACTTCTTCGGGCTGAGGAAACGGCAGCACAGGCATGGGGACCTGAGGTTAATGCCCTGTGCCCACATAAAAAGCCAGGCATGACGTGCAGCCTTAACCCCAGCACTGGGGAGTCAGAGACAGGCCGGTCCTTGGAACTTGCTGGCTAGCCCCTCTAGCTCAATGAGAGATTCTTCCTCAAAAAATAAGGTGACGAATGAGCCAAGAAGATACCCAAAGTTAACCTCTGACCTCCACAAACATGCACGTATGCACGCATGTGTGAATATGAAGACATACGTAAATTAAACAATCCAGTGATGTTTGTACAAAGAAATTTCTTACGCCATTGAAAGATTATTATAGGCCTGGAGAGAATGGCGCTGTGATTCAGAGCACTTGTTGCTCTTGCAAGAGGACCTGGGTACAGGTCCCAGCATCCACAGGGGAACTCATAACCATCTATAACTCCCGTCTCAGGGGGTCTGATGGCCTCTTCTGACCTCTGAAATAGGTGTAGTTCAGTGGTAAAGTGCTTGCCTAGCATTCATAAGACCCTAGGTTCTATCTCCAACATGAAAAACAAAAACAAAACAAAACAAACAAAAAAAGAACCAAAACCAAAACTAAAGTAAGATGTTGGTCAGCCACATCTTTATCTTTTTTGTTATTGTTGTTGTGGGTTTTTTTCGATACAGGGTTTCTCAGTGTAGCCTTGGCGGTCCTGGACCCATTTTGTAGACCAGGCTGGCCTCGAACTCAGAGATCCACCTGCCTCTGCCTCCCTGAGTGCTGGGATTACAGGTGTACACCACTATCGCCTAGCTACCTTTACCTTTTTAATAATTTATTTATTTTTATTTCATAAGCCTTGTTTGGTGTTCTGCCTGCATGTCTGTTGGATCCCCTGGAACTGGAATTGCAGACAGCTGTGAGCCACCATGTGGGTCCTTCAGAAGAACAGCCAATGCTCTTAACCTCTGAGCCATGTCTCCAGACCCATAGGTTTACATTTTTAAAGCTGGGTGATATACATCTGAGAATGAGATACATTGTTTTCTCTATGCTAAAAAACAAAGAAGTTACAAGAATAATTTTACATTTATTTTATTTATTTTGTGTGGGGGAGAGGACTTACGCCACAGACAGTGTGTGGAGGTGAGAGTGATCAAACCTGGGTTGTCAGTCTTGGTGGCGCGTCCTCTTGCCCTGTAAATATAATCTTAACGAGTAGGCAGAGTGAGCTGCTTAAACAAGATTGAATGGCTTTGCTGATATAAATAAAACCAAAATGTGTCTGTCCGTGCTCCCTGTCTGTCTGTCCTGTCCCTGACTGCTCCCTGAGCAGTCTCCCTGGGGATAAGGCTGTGAACAGCGGAGCTGACACTGACTGTTGCTCCCCTTTGTCTCCCTCCAGGTCTTCCCTCCCTTCAGACTTGTTCCTGAGAAAATGACATTGATTACCACCAACATGATGCAGGTGATCTTTCTTATGGCTCGCTTGTGGCTTTCATTGCTTTTTTTTTTAAAATAAGTTATTTGCTACTTTTATGCGTGTTAGTGTTTTGCCTGCATGTACGTACGTGTGAGGGTGTTGATTCCCTGGAACTGGAGTTATAGACAGTTGCGAGTGGCCCTGTGGGCGCTGGGAATTGAAAACAGGTCCTCTGAAAAAGCAGTAAGTGCTCTAACCGCTGAGCCATCACTCCAACCACTTATTTTCGGTTTTGAGACAGGGCCTTGCTCTTGTGCCCAGGCTAACCTCAAACTCAAAACCTTAAAAACTCAGGCTTTTAAGTCCTAGGATTGCAGATGTATGCCTATATCAATGATATAGATGATTTATTTCTGTTTTTGTTTTTATTTTTTGTTTTTTAAGACAGGGTTTCTCTGTGCAGCCCTGGCTTGTCCTGGACTCGTTTTGTAGACCAGGCTGGCCTCGAACTCCCAGTGATTCACCTGCCTCTGCCTCCCTGAGTGCTGGGATTAAAGGTGTTGCTCCACCACTACTACCCGGCATATAGCTGATTTTTCAATGTTGAGATTTATTGTATTTTATGTGTCTGAGTGTTTTGCCGTGTGTGTGTGTGTGTGTGTGTGTGTGTGTGTGTGTGTGTGTGTGTTGTGTGTACCACATGAAATACTCAGGGATGCCAGAGAGGGCGTCAGGTCTCCGGAACTGGAGTTACAGAGGATTGTGAGCTTCCTGCCATGTGGATGCTGGGAATCAAACCTGGTCCTCTAGAAGGGCAGCTAGTGCCCTTTTTTTTTGTTTTGTTTTTTGTTTTTGGAGACAGGGTTTCTCTGTGTGTAGCTTTGGCTGTCCTGGAACTCACCAGGCTGGCCACAGAGATCCTCCTACCTCTGCTTCCCGAGCACTGAGATTAAAGGCGTGCACCACCACTAGAGCGTTGTAACCACTTAGCCATCTCTCCAGTATAATATAGGTGCTTTTAAAGCAGAAAACGTGATTTGCTTCCTGTCTCTCCGGGACACCCAGCACAGCTGGGTCTAATAGAAAAGAAAGCAAATTCCCTGATACATAGTGCATGTCATAAACACCCTTGGGAGTCCTGCAGTTCATCTGCAGCACATGTCTCTTCCACACACACTGTGTTGATGTGGTGTGTGCCGTCCAAGAAATGGAGGGTGTCAAGCTTGTTTGAAGAAAAAGAGAAAAGATATGTGATTCCTTAGCTATGTTCGAGGCATTCACTGTGTGTTTAAATTCCAGATAATGTCTGAAGGAGGCCCGCAGCCCCAGTCCATCATTCACTTCTCCGTCAGCAACCAGACGGTGGCTGCTGTTAACAGGAGGGGACAAGTCACGGGGAAGGTGGTTGGCACCGCTGTGGTCCACGGCACCATCCAGACAGTGAACGAAGACACTGGCAAAGTTATTGTGTTTTCCCAGGTACTCCCGCTGTGCTCCGCCTCACCCTTGCACTGGGGTGGCGATGAGTGTGCCAGCAGACCAGTAGTGTTCTTTTAACGCCCCTCATCTGGTATAGAAAACGAGTGGGCGGGCTGTTGGTGGAGAACCCATGGAGTCCTTGGTATTGTTCTAAGATGTGGTTCCTGTTCTCAAACATTTTTAAAGAGCAAAATCACAGCTGGGTGTGGTGGCGCAGGCCTGTAATCCCAGCCCTTGGGAGGCAGAAGCAGGCAGAACTCTGTGAATTCGAGGCCAGCCTGGTCTACAAAGCAAGTCCAGGACAGCCAAGCTACACAGAGAAACCACAAAACCAAAAACAAACAAGAACAAGATCAAGCATACACCCTAAGGCTTTTTGTTGTTGTTGAACATGAGAAACTGTGTAACGAGCTCTTGTAAGCCTCTCTTCAGCCCACAGAAACTGCCCTACCTAAGCTTGCTCTCCACCTGCTGAGCAGGATGAAGTCCAAGTTGAAGTTGTCCAGCTCCGGGCTGTTAGGATCCTCGCAGCTGCGACTCGCCTCATCACAGCCACCGAGGTCAGTTGCACAAAGCAAGTGTGCACGTGGGTTCTCCTTCATTTCTCTCTCCTCCCCCCCAATATGCTTTTTTAAAAAAGACTTATTTATTTTAATTTTATGTGTATCAGTGTTTTCCTACATGTATGTCTGTGTACCACATGCATGCATGATGCCTGTGGAGGCCAGAAAGAGGGCATTGGATCCCCTGGAACTGGAATTACAGACAGCTGTGAGCCACTGTGTGGGTGCTGGGAATGGAACCTGGGTCCTTTGGAAGAGCACCCGGGGTTCTTATGCCTGAGCCATCTCTTTAGCCCTTTTGTGTGTGGTTTTCTTTCTTTCTTTTAGATTTATTTATTTATTATGTATTCAATGATTTGTCTGCATGTGTACCTGGAAGCTAAAAAAGAGGGCACCAGATCCCATTACAGTTGGGAGCCCCCATATGGGTGCTGGGATTGAACTCAGGACCTCTGAGCCATCTCTCCGGCCCCGGGTGTGGTTTTCTTGACACACGGTCTTATGTAGACCTGGTTAGCCTAAAACTCAAGATAATCCTTCGGAGTTCTGCGATTCGAGGTGTGTGCCATCATGCTCAACTCTGAGGTTGGTGTGAGAGCCATGTTGTGGGCTCACTAGTCTGATAATGCTAGATGGGCAAGGCACACAGCACAACACAACACTTTCCTTTCAGATGCCAGTCTATGTCATGGGGGTGACCAGTACCCAGACTCCTTTCTCCTTCAGCAATGCCAAGCCCATGCTCACATTCCACTGGTCCATGAGCAAAAGGGACGTGCTGGACCTGGTTCCCAGGCATTCAGAGGTACGAATCTATCTTTCATTCTATTGCCATGGGAGTGCTAAGATTTACGTTTTAACTATGGGGGGGGGAATGCATGAGGCAGGTGTCTTTGGAGGCAAGAAGCCTCAGGGCCCTGGAGCGGGCCTCTCTGGCAGCTGTGTGCTGAGGCTCTCTGCAAGAGCCAATGTTCCTCGCTGCTTCTCTCTGGCCCTTCAACGCCACATTGTTTTTGACAGCGTGTCACTGTCTAGTACTGGCTGTCCTGGAACCCACTCTGTGGACCAGGTTGGCCTTGAACTTGCAGTGGTTCCTCCTGCCTCTGCTTTCTGAGTGCTGAGATTACAGGCACAATATCACATCTGGCCTGCCTTCAGAATCTTTTCGTTGTCTAAGATTTTCATGAACTGCTTAGTCTTTCCTTACTTAGGCCTAAGCTGACATAATTTTATTAATGTAAAAGTTTATCATTTAAAAATAATTATAATAGAAGCAGGAAAAATGGAGTTTGTTTGTACTTCTAGTGAAAGAGCAAAAACAGTAACACAAGTGTTCTGTTTCCTGAATTTATTTTTACACAAGGACTTAAAATCAGCCTGGAATGACGGTAAATATCAGCTTTTCCCTTGTAGATTTACAAGTATTCACATCTGAGAATCAGAATTTCCGGAGTCTGTTTTGGTTGCTGATGACATTTCTTGGCCTGGTTTCTTCATTTTAGTGTCTTGAGAACCGCAGCACTTTTGGTAACACACGTAAAGAACATGAGGCCCTCTGCACTGGGCTTGGTGGTGCTTCATGCCTTTATTTCCAGCATTCTGAGCTCTAGTCTAGCCTGGGCTACACAGCAAATCTCAGGCCAGTCAGAGCTATACAAAGATATCTTTCTCAAAATTCAGTAATATAAAAAAGAAAGTCTGAGCTGGAAAGACGGCTCAGAGGTTAAGAAATATAAAAGGAAAGTAATATAAAAAAAGAAAGTAATATAAAAAAGAAATATAAAAAAAAAGAAAGTAATATAAAAAAGAAAGTCTGAGCTGGAAAGACGGCTCAGAGGTCCTGAGTTCAATTCCCAGCAACCACATGGTGGCTCACAACCATCTATAATGAGATCCATTGCCCTCTTCTGGCGTGCAGGTGTACATATAAATAGAGCACTCATATACATAAAAATTTTTAAAAATCTTAAAAAAAATAAAAAGACAAAGACTTAAATTTTTGAAAATGGTTTTCATGCCCATCCCATACCTCACACTGAAGCCTGAAAAAGGCAAAGAAGTCCAACACTGCCCTCCAGAAAGGTGCCTTTCTTCTCGCCCATTTCATCCTGTGCTGTGTGCACTCATCTTAGAAGCGCTTGTGCCATTTCCATTTTTCCCGGTGATTGAACTGACTTGGAGCTAACACAGAGGGAAACCTGGAGTCTTAGAAACCCTGGCTGACCAGCACATGGGCTTGCCTTAGGACTTGTTATGCTGCTGGGAATAGGAAGAGAGAGATGAAGGAAGAAAACAAGTTCTTAAATGAGGGGTGAGAGAATATACTTGGGGTTTTTGCTGTTGTTTAATATACATTTTTAAAAATGTATGCATTGTTATTAAATTATAATTGTTAAATTAATTTTGTACATTCGTGTTCTGCCTTCATATATGTCTGTGTGAGGGTATCAGAAGTTCTGGAACTGGAGTTACAGACAGGTATGAGCTGCCATGAACCCAGGTCTTCTGGAAAAGCGGCCAGTGCTCTTAACTGCTAAGCTAGCTCTCTAACCTTCATAGAACATACTTGTAATCCTAGAATTTAAGAGGCTGAAGCAAGCCGATTGAGAATGAGGCTAGCTGGAGAAACATAGTGAGACTCTTTCTCAAAAAAAAAAAGGAACGAACGAACAAATGAGCGAAAAGAAAAAGAGACAGGAGTATCAAGAGTTCAGGGTCATCATGAAATTCATAGCAAAATCAAGACTGGCCTGGGGTATGTGGGAGCTTGTTTAGAGGGGGTAGAGAGATGGCTCCGTGGTTCAGAGCACTGCTTGCTGTTCCAGAGGACCCAGGTTTGATGCCCAGCACCCATGTATCAGCCCACAATCATGTAACTGGAGGTCCGGGAAGTGTGGTGCCTTTTTCTGGTCTGCACAGGCACTTCCCACACACAGCACAGACATGTGTGCGGGCAAAACACCCATACTCATAAAATAAAAGTGAAAATAACTAAGAAAGAGAGAGAGAGATTCTGTTTCAAAAATTAAGGGAGAAGAAAAGAAGGAGAAAGGGGAAAGGGAGGAGAAGGGATGGGAAGAAAGGAGGAGAAAAAAAGAGAGAAAGAGGAAAGCAGAAAGGCAGGGAAGAGAGGAACAAGCTGGTCTGTACTTACATAGCCCAGGCTGGCCTGGATCCTGTGATGGTCCATTTGCTTTAGCCTCTCAAGTGCTAGAAGAACAGGCATGCCACACCATACAACTGTAGCTCTGAACTGAAAATGACCTTGGACTTTTTGTTTTGTTTTTTTGAGATAAGGTCTCTTTATTATGTAGCTCTGGCTGTCCTAGAAACCCCTGCACAGACCAGGTTGACCTGGAACCCACAGAGATCCACTTGTGTCTGCCTCCAAGTGATAGGATTAAAGGCCTGTGCCCCCACAACTGGCTACCTTGAACTCTTGTTCCTCCTACTCTGCCCCTTGAGCACCGAGACTGCAGACCTGCCAGCCACTCCCCATTTATGTGCTGCTTGGGAGGGAACCTTGGCCTCCCTGTGAGAAGCAAGCCCTGTCCCCGTGGATGTGCTTCCAGCTCATCCCTCTACCGTCTAGGTGTTTCTCCAGCTCCCAGCCGAGAACAACTTTGCCATGGTTGTTCACACAAAAGCAGCTGGCAGGACCACGATCAGGGTCACAGTCCGGAGTACAAACAGCTCCTTTGGGCACTTTGAGGGGAATCTGCTGGAACTGTCGGATGAGATTCAGATCCTGGTAAGCTTCCACCTAAATCTGGTTTCTGTAGGTCAGGGAGCATATGTTTCTGGGCACGGCTCCACCTGGAGCTAAGCTCTCACACACGTATTCACTGCATTCCTGAAGACAAACTGGGTTGGGGATGGAAAGAAGGCTCAGAAGGTGAGAGTACTTGCTGCAAAAGCCTGATAACCGGCATTTGATTCCTGGAACCCACATAAAAAAGGCAGATATGGTGGTGCGCATCTGTAATTCTTGTACCCCGAAAGAGATGAGACAGTAAGACAGAATTGTCCAGAAGCTGGGCCAGTGCCTAGAGTGGAACAAGAGAAACCCTACCTCAGCAGAGTGGGAACCCTCAACCCACCCTCAAAACCTGTTCTCTGGCCAGCCGTGGTAGCACACACCTGTAATCCTAGCACTCAGGGAGGAAGAGGCAGATTGATCGCTGTAAGTTTGAGGCCAGCCTGGTCTACAAAGTGAAGTCCAGAACAGCCAGGTTTTGATACAGAGAGACCCTGTCTCGAAAAATGAAAAAAGAGGGAGAGAGAGAGAGAAAGAAAGAGGTGTTCTCTGACCTCCACACAAACACAATGGTGCACTTGTGTATGTGTGCATTCCGTGCCACACACACACACACATACTCACAACAGATAAGTGAAAAAACAACAACAACAAAAAAAAAAAAAACCCTAAAAGTAAAAGGAAAAAAGTTCAAATCAATCAGGAAGGACAAACAATCATTTGAGTAGGCCCAGCTTTCCCCAATTATTTTGCCTTTGGCTCTTTGATTCAGTAGAACAGTGAGGAAGCGGCAGTAGAGCGGGCAGCAGAAGAGCTGATGGCCTCTGCTGACTTCCGTCAGAGGCTCTGCTCCCAGATCTCACTCCATCCAGTGAACGGAACTAAAACTGGCTCTCACGCTTTAGTCTACCACAGAGGCTTCGGCCAGTGGGATTTGCCACATGGCCAGTACTTCAGGAATAGAGCCGTTAAAGCTGTGAATGAATATATGTATGATTTTAATAATATATTACTTTTAGGAGCTAGGTCTCTCTGCGTAGCCCTGGCTGTTCTGAACTGTATGTAGACCAGGCTAGCCTCAAACTCACAGGGATCTGCCTGCCTCTGTGTTGTAGACTACCAAGTACATACCAAGTACCCAGCTTGTTTAAGGGAGGGCTGCTGTAGAATGTTTAGACTAATTTGAAATCAGGCAGACTGTTGGCTGTAGCTCCATGTTCCACACACAGTCCCTGCTGGTTGTCCTGAGCTCCACCCACACCGAATAAATATCATAAGCTGTCTTTCCCTGAAAGGAGGGAACGCTTCTTTTCTCCATGTAGGTGTTTGAAAAACTGCAGCTCTTCTACTCAGACTGCCAGCCTGAACAGATCCTGATGCCGATGAATTCTCAGCTCAAGCTGCGCTCCAACAGGTGAGGAAGGAAGGGAAGCAGGCCAGACTGAGGAAACTTGAGTAAGATGTGCCAGGGCCAGAGAGGCGTCAGGCATAAACACACTGCCGGCAGGCCACGGGAGCACAGGCCACAAAACTGTCCTCTGACTCCACCATCTCCCGCAGAAACGAAGGCTAGGCCTGGCCAGACAGTCAGCGTGAAAAGTGAAAAAGCAAGAGGTGTGCCATCTGGCTTGGATGGGACCCAGCTGAGCAAGGTGCCGTGTGCACACCTGCACACGCATATTAACAACAACTTTAAAAACATCTATAGGGCACTCGGGAGGCAGAAGCAGGCAGAGCTCTGTAAGTTCAAGGCCAGTCTGGTCTACAGAGTGAGTTCAAGCCAGTTAGGGCTACACAGAGAAACCCTGCCTCAGAAAACTAATAATAATAAATAAATAAACAAACAAACCCCACATTTTAATGTTTTTAATTGCACATGGAAAGAAGTATCATTTACTCTTGATTGACTTTTCTAAAGTGAATATGTTTTCAAAGGTGACATAATTACACAACAGAAAAATAACTGAAAGGTTTACTTGTTATGATTTGTATATGCGTGTGTACATGTAAGAGTGTATATGTGTGTGAGTGTGTGTGAATAAGTGTACATGTGTGCATGTGAGAGTATGTGTGTGTAAGAGTGTCTGTGAATGAGTGTGTGGGGGTGTGTGAGTGTAGAAATGTGTATGTGTGTGTATCCGGCGCATGCCACAGTGAGCCTATGAGGACAGTTTAGCCTTCCGCAATCAATTCTCTCCGTCCCTGGTGGGATTGTAGGATCAAACTCAAGGTAGGCTGTTGTATCAAATACTTTTGTCCAATTTTCTATTTCACAAGCCTGAAACTGCCCTTCTTTTTGTTTTCTGAGGCAGAGACCATAGAGTCCCTCAACCCTTATGGAACAGAGGGACCCCTGCTGTCCCAGCTGCTGCCTCCTTGGTGCTAGGAGCATGGTGTGCGCCCAGGCTTGATTTCCATGCGTGCTTGGGACAGCACCTCAAGATCTCAATCCTCCTTCCCAGCTCCCCAAGCGTTGTAATCACAGGTGTCACCTTTACTCCTGGACTATTGTGACTCCTGAAGCTGTGGACATCACTCATGTATGAGTGTTTGTTTAAATATCTGTTTTCAGTTATCTTGTCCAAATAATTTGGATTGTGAGCCTAGCCTTCAATGGCTGAGCCATCTCTCCAGCCCAACCATTGGTTTTTCTATGCCAGCCCTTGCTCCGAATAATGACACAGAAACCTTATATTTCTTTACAATAGCTTTAGGTACTACAGTTGGGCGCTCCTCAGCTGTTGTAACGATGGGCCTGCACTCTGCCACGTGGAATTACCTGCCAGCCTAGTCTCACCCTGGCACCTTCTTCACCCACATCACGGTGGCTATCCCCATTCCCCTCTCCCATCTCCACCTGAGTCCCCTCTCTCTGGGCCTGGAAGTCCTACCTAAACTCTCCAGCCCAGCTTTTGACCAATCAGAAGGTGATGAGGAAAAAAAAACAAAACATTTACACATTGAAACAGATGCTTCTTAATAATGACAATACCAAAGTCCAGCCTGTGACCAGATCTCTGCCAAAACAGAAATCAGCATTTGAATACACAGTGCACGAAAACATCCTCCAACAAATAACTTTCTAATATGCAACAGGATTTATTTTTAAAGAGAAAAGTATAGGCCTGGGGTTAGTGGTATATGCTTCTAGTCACAGCACATCCGGAGGTAAAGACACGCGCTGGCTAGTCTTATATAAAGTTGACACAAGCTAGAGTCACATTCCAGGGGGGAACCTCAATTGCAAAATTGATGCCATCCCTGGGCTGGTGGTCCTGGGTGCTATAAGAAAGCAAGCTGAGCAAGCCATGAGGAGCCAGCCAGTAAGCAGCACCCTCCATGGCTTCTGCATGAGCTCCTGCCTCTAGGTTCCTGGCCCGCTTAAATTCCTGCCTTGATTTCCCTCAGTGATGGAATATTACTGGATATTAATATCCAGTGGATGGAATATTACTTCTTCCACAAGCTGCTTTTGGTGAGTTTGATCACAGTAATAAAAACCCTAACTAAGATAAGACAGGAAGATGAGATGAGGAATTTAAGGTCATCCCTGCCTCCATAGTGAGGTGAAGGTCAGCCGGGAGTACATGAGCCTCCAAGGGGAAACAGCCAAAGCCAGGCACCATGGCTCACACCTGAGTCCCAGCACTGGGAGGTGTCACGTCAGGCTTCAGCTACACAGTGAGCCAGCCTGGGCTTCGTGAGACCCTGCCTTAAAACACACTTGTATAATCTTTGGGTCTGGTTACTTTTGGTGTGTGATTTTTTTTTTAATTTATGACTTTGGGGGGAGATTAATTTCTTTTTAAAAGGTCTATGTATCCTGGAGCTTGCTATGTCGACCAGGATGGCCTCAAATTTACAGAGCTCCTTTTGCCTCTGCCTCCAGAGTGCCGAGATTAAAGGCCACCATGCCCTGCTCAAGGTTTTTATTTTTTTAGTTGGTTTATTTGTTTATTTTTATGTATGGCTGGGCACTCAGGGAGGCAGAGGTAGGTGTATCTCTGAGTTTGAGGCCAGTCTTGTGAGTCCAGGGCAGCCAAGGCCACAGAGAAACCCTGTCTCAAAAAGAACACAGCAATAAAATAAAAATAAATATTTTTATGTCTGGGTGTCTAATTGTATGAACTGATGCATTCTCTGTGCACTGTTTGTTTTTTAAGTTTTTAGTCTTCTGAGACAGGGTTTTCCCAGGCTAGCCTAGAGTTCACTCTGGCTTGGCTGGCTTCAAACTCGTGGCAGTCCTTTTCCCTAGCCGTCAATGCTGAAGTACAGGTAAGACAAATCATCTTAGTCTTGTCAGCCTTTACCTGCTTCCCTCTGACCAGACAGTCCCCAGGACTGGCTGCTTGCTCTGTTTATCTCCTAGAGAAGGCGCAGCTTTTGTGAGTTCCCGTGTTCTCAAGTGTTTCCCTAACTCCTCCGTCATTGAGGAAGATGGTGAAGGGCTCCTGAGATCTGGGCCCATTGCCGGTACTGCCGTATTGGAAGTCACTTCTATAGAACCTTTTGGAGTTAATCAGACAACCGTAACTGGAGTCCAGGTGAGTCAGGGACTAAGTCAGTAAATGATGGGGCCCGGAATCTAGCTCAGAAGTAGAGTGCTTGCTGAGCACGCAGAAACTCTTGTCTGACCCCAGCACCTCACACACTTAAGCAGATGGAATGCCATGGCCTGGAAGGTGTGTCCTCTCCTGAGAATTAGGAGCTTTTCTGCAAGACAAATGAACCTGTCAGAGCGTATCCTGATGTGGCCTCAAAGCAGCATGATAAAACAGACAGTAGTGCCCTTGATGAAAGGGATCAGCCCCGTGTCAGTGTGACCATCGGCCCGGCAGCTTTGCAAGATGGTTGAGAGCAGAGTAGAGTCGTGCTTCTGTCAGCATCTGGTGTGGAGGCTGGGTCTGGTGGTGTGTGACTTTAATCCTGGCACTCAGAAAGCTGAGGCACAGGATTGCTACAAGTTCAAAGCCAGCATGGGCTACAGAGTGAGACTGTACCTCAAAAGTCAATAAATATCTGACTTTGATGTAAAATGAAACATTTTAGGGTGAAAAGGGACCTCAGAACTCTTCTTGGCCTCCTGGCTCAGATCAAATGTGGAAAGGACCTCAGAGGCATGTTAATCTAACATGAATCCTTTAGGCATTGGGTATATACTGTATTTCAGCCCAGATATCACACATGCTATGTGCATTACCTCCTGTAAGAACTGTATGGGCTGCATATAACTGAGAAGGAGGCTGAGACCAGAACTACATAAAGCTGCGAAGGGACAAGCTGGGATCAGATTGTATTTCTCTTACTGCCTTCATACCATGGGGAAAATCTACAGTGTCCTGGTAATCAGTTACTTGGTGACAGACCCCAAGCACTCTGCAGAGAATAGGCTAACTACACACCTCTCCTCGCCTGCCAGATGGACTCATGAAGTGGCCATGGCCTGTGCTGTCATATTTCCTGTGTACAAGCATGTCAATGCAAAAGCTCTTCCCTACAAAGGAGTAGTGGGGCTGGGGAGATGGCTCAGTGGGCAGCAGCACAGGCACAAGCCTAAGCTCAGATCCCCAGAACCCACAGAAGAGCTAAGTTCGGTGCCAGTGGGCCTACAAGAACTGGGAGGGAGAGACAGGAAAAACTCCAAAAGCTCCAGGGCCGGGGAGCCTGGCTCACGTAGCAGTGAGGAGACCTGGTCAAGTCAGGAAGGCAGGGGGCAACAGGCTGTCCTCTGAGCTCCACACACACCCATGAGGCCTGAAGCCTTGCCTGCAGATCTTAGAGTATGATAGCAGCTCTTTTCCCAGTGCCGCATTGTCTGTACTAGTGGGTTCTGTCTCCCACAGGTAGCACCAGTGACATACCTTCGACTGAGCAGCTACCCCAAGCTATACACAGCCCAAGGAAGGACCCTGTCAGCCTTTCCTTTGGGCATGTCTCTCACCTTTATTGTTGAGTTTTATAATAACATTGGAGAGAAATTCCACACCCACAATACTCGGCTTTATATGGCTCTGAACAGGTATGGAGGTCAAAGGGGTGTTGTTAGCACCGTGACGGGACCCTCGCAGGCTTAGTCAGTATTCTGCAGCACTCTCAGCAGAACCTCTTATGCTCTGAACTTGGAATCTGGTCTTTATTTCTTTTCTCAAAATGATAATAATGAGCCATATGTGGTGGTACATGTGCAATTAGGAACGTGAACTGAGAAAATCTCAGACTCAAAGCAAGCCTGAGCTCCATGCACAGCAATGAATTCCAGGCTGATATGGGCTACAGAGTGTGACCCTGTTTTAGAGTGCAGGGGGCTGAGGATGACTAAAAATATAGCTCAGGGGTAGAATATTCCTAATATGTCCAAGGCACTTGGTTTGACTCTCAGCAACAACACCGCACACACAGAGAGAGAAGGAGCCAGAACCAGTAAAAGAGTATTGTCAGTTGGACTTGGTGCCTGTAATCACAGTACTCAGAAGGCTGACGGAGGAGGATTGCCATGAGATCAAGACAGTTCCAGGCCTGCCTGGGCTACAAACTGAAACTCTCTCCAAAAAGACAAAATGGATTATGCAGATGGCTGAGTAGTTCCAAGTGCTTATGGCATTGCGGAGAACTGAGGTTAGTTCCCAGCGTCCACACGGAGAAGTCACAACCACATGGAACTCGAGTTCCGGGAGAGCCAATGCTCTCCAGCCCCTGTGTCTATACCCACAAATATAACTATTTTTAAGAGAGCATTGTCAGCAGGCATGGTGGCTAATGTCTTTGTTTCCGCCACTCAGGAGGCAGAGATGCTGGATCTCTGAGTTTGAGGCCAGCCTGACCTGTAAGACTTTCTTAGGGCTCTATAGAGATACCCTGTCTGAAAACCAAAAGAATACTTTTACTTAAGAAAGTTTCCATCAGGTTTTGAGTCTTCAAGTGTTAATTTACAAAATATGCACAAGGAGCTACCTAGCAGTATCAGAAATCTTTACTGGGCATTCCTTCTTTGGAATCACATATACTCTCAGGAATTGTTCCTTATTTTTCCTAATAAATCTTTTATTTTGCTTTAAAAATAAAATAAAGGGGACTGGAGAGATGGCTCAGAGTTTAAGAACACTGGCTGCTCTTCCAGAGGTCCTGAGTTCAATTCCCAGCAACCACATGGTGGCTCACCACCATCTACAGTAAGATCTGGTGCCCCCTTCTGGTAAGCATGTGTACATGCAGATAGAGCACTCATATACGTAATAAATAAATAAATCTTTAAAAATAAAATAAAATAGATACCTTTACTCAAGCCAGATGTTGTGACTCAGTTCTGTAATCCTAGCACAGTTCTGTCAAGGTGGAGGCAGGAGGATCAGGAATTCAGTGACATCCTCAGCTACATAGGAGTTTGAGTTAGTCTATACTATATGAAACTGTCTCAAAACAACACAAAAAAAGTCTTATTGTGGGGCTAGAGAGATGGCTCAGGGGTTAAGAGCACTGGCTGCTCTTCCAGAGGTCCTGGGTTCAATTCCCAGCAACCATATGGTAGCTCACAACCATCTATAATGAGATCTGGTGCCCTCTTCTGGTTGCAGGTGTACAAGCAGGCAGAACATTGTATACATAATAAATAAATAAAACTTTAAAAAAAAGTCTTACTATGAACAGATGTACTGGGGAAAACCTTTAATCCCAGCATTCAGGAGTCAGAGGCAGGCAGGTCTCTGTGAATTCAAAGCCAGCATGATCTGCATAGCAAGTTCCAGGACAGCTGGGGCTACATAGTGAGACCCTGTCTTTAAACAAACAAAATTTTATTAGGAAGAGTCGGATGTGCCTGCAGTCCCAGCATTTAGGTAGTCCATACCCTCACACACACAGAAAGAGACAATAAAATATTTTTGTTTGTTTGTTTGTTTCAAGACAGGGTTTTTCTGTGTATCCCGGGCTGTCCTGGAACTAACTCACTTGTAGACCAGCCAGGCCTCAAACTCACAGAGATCCATCTGCCTCTGCCTCCCTGAGTGCTGGGATTAAAGGCGTGAGCCACCACTGCCCAGCTGGACAATAAAAACTTGGAAACAAACTTGTGGTAGGGTCTTCTCTTCCCTCAACCTTTTCCTAGGTAGTATCCCTCTACAGAAATTGACTGTCTGGGATAGGGTCTTGCTTTGTAGCTCTGGCTAGCCTGGTAATCATTATATATCCCAGACTGGTTTGGACCTTAGCCTCATAGATGCTGGGCAAACAGGAGTGTGCCACCATACCCAGCTCCACACTGTCTGTCCTTGTTCTTTGCTGGCAGCCAGGGCTTTCTACATGCTGCCTAAACATCCCACCAGTGAATGACATGCTTGGCTGCCCTTTTCAGCACCTCTGCCTTTCACATCTGCTTTCAGAGATGACTTGCTGCTGATTGGACCAGGAAACAGAAACTATACATATGTGGCCCAGGCTGTGAACAAAGGGGTGACAGTTGTGGGGCTCTGGGACCAAAGACATCCTGGCATGGCAGATTATATTCCTGTTGCTGTAGAACATGCCATTGAGCCTGACACCAAGCTTACCTTCGTGGGCGATGTCATCTGCTTCAGCACATACCTCGTCAATCAGCATGGTGGGTATACTTCTCCTTAGCCAAACAAAGGCAGTTCTGTTAGTTGGGGATGGTGCACGCCTTTGATCCCAGTACTAGGGAGGCAGAGGATTTTTTTCTTCTGAGGCAGGGTTTCTCTGTGTTGCCCTGGCACCTGCTCTGTAGACCAGGCTGGCCTCAACCCAAAGATCCACCTGCTTCTGCCCTGCCAGTGCTAGGATTAAAAGCCTGCACCGCCACACCTAGCTTCTTTGATTTCTTATCGACATTTTATTTATTTGTGTGGGGGGACAAGAACAGTTTGGGGGAGTTAATTTTCCTCTTCTGCCTTGTGGATCCCAGGGATTGAACTCAGGTCACCAGGCTTAGTAGCAGGAGCTGAGCCATCTCAGTGGTCCAAATGTTTGATAATTTGTATATTAGCTGATAATTCTCAGTTGAGTGACCATTTTTCTCAATAACCAGTTAGAAGTTGACTAGTAGCCCTACTGTTTACTGAACACACCTTTATATTATAAAACATACAGGCAATCCGGGCTACTTTGTCGTCATCCCGGCTTCTGGAGGATGGTAACTGCTTGGTTCAAAATAATAAACATGCCAAGCACAGTGGTACATGACTAGTTTGTTTTGTTTTTTTTTTTTTAAGGAAGATTTATTTATTTTATATATATATGAGTGTTCTATCTGCATTCACATCTGCCAGAAGAGGGAATCAGTTCACATTATAGATGGTTATGAGCCACCATGTGGTTGCCAGGAATTGAACTCATGACCTTTGGAAGAACAGGCAATGCTCTTTTTTTTTTTTTTTTTTTTTAAGATTTATTTATTATTCATACAGTGTGTCTGCATGTATGCCTACACGCCAGAAGAGGGCACCAGATTCCATTATAGATGGTTGTGAGCCACCATGTGGTTACTGGGAATTGAACTCAGGATCTTTGAAAGAACAGTCAGTGCTCTTAACCTCTGAGCCATCTCTCCAGCCCTGGCACATGACTTTAATCCCAGCACTCAGGAAGCAGAGCCTGGTCTTCAAAGTAAGTTCCAGGACAGCCAGTGCTACACAGAGAAACCCTGTCTCAAAAAAACAAAACAAAAACATAAAAATAAAAATAAAAGTTGGACTAGAGAGATGGCTCTGTGGTTAAGAGCACTTCTTATTCTTCTTTTAAATACTTTACTTTTCATGGCTGGGATACAGAATTAATAAAATGTAACTGATAAGAAAAAAATAAAATTAAAAAAATAAAAATAAATACTTTACTTTTATTTCATGTAATTGGTGTTCTGCCTGCATGTATGTCTGTGTGAGGGTGTCGGATCTCCCGGAACTGGTGTTACACATAGTTGTGAGCTGCCGTGTGGGTGCTGGAAATTAAACCTGGATCCTCTGGAAGAGCAGCCAGTGCTCTTAACCGCTAAGGCATCTCTCCAGCTCCCCACTTCTTGTTCTTGAAAGGACTTGGGTTCAATTCCCAACACCCACATGATGGCTCATCACCATCTGTAACTCCGTCTTCTGACCTTCTTGGACCACAGGCACACACATGGTGCACATACACAATGCAGGGAAACATTCATATACAAAGTCTAAAAGTATTTAAAGTTATAAAAAGAACAGACGAAATACGAAAAAGGGAAAAAAAAGCACTGAGGCTTTAGTTCTAGGAACCGAGTACATATAAGCTATTTTATGAAGCAGCAGTCAAAGCCTAATCCCGTGTCCGATAGATTACTGCAGTGAGTTTATGGTGTGTGTGTGTGAGAGAGAGACCTGCCGTAGCACACATGTGAATGAAGGTCAGAGGACAACTTGTGGAGTTGGTCCTTTCTTCCCCTGGGGATATAGGAGATCAAACTCGGGTCATCAGGCTTGCGCAGCAAGCACTTGATCAGCGAATAATGTCTGCTAGAAGGAAGTTCTATTAAGTTCAATAAAAATGATAGGAAAATTAGTCCTTGGGTTCAATCCCTAGCATTCAAAAATAAAAATAAATTTCTCCTTGGCTAGAAAATGTGAATTCTTCAGCTTTACAGACGGTTTGTCGCAAAGCGGTAATGCTGCCCCAGCGATCTGTTGGGCAGCACTGTTTGTAAGCATGCAGCCATCGTTCACCCGAGATCTGTGGGAATGCCAGCACACCCCACGTGAGCCCTGGCCACTGCTGATGGAGAGGTGAGCTAAGTGCACCTTCCGGTTGGCTGCCCGCGGCTCTGTCCACACGCTCCCAGCCTCGGGAGGAGCTAGGGCGCATACACAGTGCAAGGAGAACTGAAGGAGGGGCCCCATTTATTGCAGTTCTCATCACTGGTGCCCTATAAGCAGAGTCTTCCCAGGGAAGGGTTTCTGCAACCATCCACATGTGACTGGCTGGTGCTGTAGAACTTTGGCCTCTTTCCTGGGAAGCATAGATATGTGTTAAGTTAAGTGTGACTACATCAGACCCGATTCTAACACAGTTACGTTATTATTTTATGCTAATTACAGAGGGCGCTTTAATCAGCCATGATCAAATTATCCAGCCCTGGAGCTGATATGCAGTGACCAGTGTGTAATCCTAGGCCTGAAGCTTGCTTCAAAGTCAGTAACAAAAGTTATAGTTTCACAACTGGATGAAGCAAGCTTTATGTTGAAGCTTTGTCAGTGGGAGTAGGACATGCATGTATCATAATATACATCTGAAGACCAGAAGACAATTTTCGAACGTTAGTTTTCTCTTTGCTCCCACCTCGTGGGTTCTCCAAATTAACTCAGGTCATCACAGCAAGTACCTTTGCTGAGCATCTCGCTGGCCCCAGAAGCAAAGCTTCAGTTTTGCATTCCGGAATTTTTAGAGACAACCAAGTTAATACTGCAAAGGATGAAGAAGCAGAAGGGTTATGTGCCAGAATCAGAAATCCAGTAGGTTTCAGGTATAGTTGTTAATCCCAGGATTTGAGAGGCAAAGTCAGGCAGATCTTTGTGTCAAGGCTAACCTGGTCTACATACCAGTTTTAGGCCATTCAAGGATATACAATGAAACCCTTTCTCAAACATGGCAATGGGGCTGGAGAGATGGCTTAGCAGTTAAGATCATTTGTTGAAAAAAAAAAAAAATCATTGTTACTCCAGAGGATCCAAGCTCAGTTTGAAGGGATTCTGGCCAGCCTGAGCCCAGCAAACATTGCAAAGATTGGCAGGCCTTGCTCTTCTCCCCCTTTCCTTCTGCCTTGATTAAAAAACAAACAAACAAACAAACAAACAAACAAACAAACAAAACTTTTAGATTACTTTCCTAAAGCTAGCCACCAAGGTTTATTTCCTTATTTGGCCACTTCCTCCTCCTGAGGTTAACTACCAAAGTCTAGCTTTCAAAGTACTGAAGTCCAACAAACAAAAGCCCACTTTGGCTCACCTAATTAACATGCCCAATTAAAATTAAACACCATGGGGGAAGGAGGGTGGGATTGGGAGGGGAGGAGGAATGGGGCTACAACTGGTATGTAAAGTGAATAAAATAATAAAAACTTTTTTAAAACTTAAAATAATAAAATATCTCACCTAACACAGGGATTCCCCTTTGACCCTTATAGTCTACCATTTTTCTATGTGCTGCATCTGTCTCCTCTCTTTCCAGAGGCTGCCTTTGTCTCCACCTCCCCGCCCCAACAAACATCCCTATCCCCTTTCCCTTGCCCCTTCTTCCTTTTGCCTTCTTCCTTTTCATCTATCTGCTGTCTTTGTTTCCCTATCCCTGCCCTCTGTCCTTCTGTAACAAATAAATCTCTTTGTTCTGATAACTTGGCCTTAGGGTGTCTAGAGCCAACTCTCGTGTTCCCAGCACCCACATGGTGGCTCATAACCATCCATAACTCGGGTTCAAGGGAATCCATTGCCATCTTCTGGGTTCCTTTGGGATTTTGTTTTGTGTTTTTGGTTGTTTGTTATTTGGCTGGTTGGATTTCTAAGAGAGCATTTCTCTGTGTAGCCCTGGCTGTCCTGGGCCTCCATTTGTAGAACAGGCTGTAATTAAAGGCCTGTGCCGTCCCCTCCAACAGTACCATCTTCTGACCTCCAAGGGCACCAACCATGTGTGTGACACAGACATGCATGCAAGCAGAATACACATAAAAAATAAAAATAAATTGAAAGCTGGAGATGGTGGCACACAGCTTCAATCCCAGCACTTGGGAGGCAGTGGATCTCTGAGTTCAAGTCAAGGCCAGCCTGGTCTACAGAGCATGTTCTAGGACAGCCAGGGCTACACAAAGAAACCCTGTCTCAAAAAAAAAAAAAAAAATTAGGAATGCAACTTAACCGTTGACATTCTTTTTTTTATTATTGTTTAAATAAACAATAATTATAATTTATTTTTTGAGACAGGGTTTCTCTGTGTAGCTCTGGCTGTCCTGGAACCACTTTGTAGACCAGGCTGGCCTCAAACTCACAGAGATCCACCTGCCTCTGCCTCCCAGAGTGCTGGGAATTACAGGTGTGAGCCATTGTGTCTGGCTCTTTTGGCATTCTTTTGCCACTGTGCAATTTAAACCAAACCAAACCAACCCTGCCTTTATCCAATCTACACTTTCTTACCTTTGTCCTGGTGATAGAAGCTCAAAGTATATTCACACTTAGCAAGGTCTAAAGAAGTTTTTTTTGTTTGGTTGGTTGGTTTGGTTTGTTTTTTTCAAGTCAGGGTTTCTCTGTGTAACAGTTCCGACTGTCCTGGAACTCACTCTGTAGACCAGGCTGGCCTCGAAATCACAGAGCTCTGCCTGCCTTTGCCTCCGGAGTGCTGGGATTAAAAGTGTGTGCCATCACCAACCTGCTTCTAAAGAAGGCTTAATGAGTATACATTCCCTGTTCATACTTTTCTTTTTTCCTAAGAACAGTTAACCTCAGGAGTGGGGGTGCACGCCTTCAATCCCAGCACTTGGGAGGCAAGGCAGACAGATCTCTGTGAGTTTGAGGCCAGCCTGGTCCTCAAAGTGAGTTCATGGCAGTGAAGGCTACACAGAGAAACCCTGTCTTGAAAATCTGAAGAGAGAGACAGAGAAAGAGAGAGAGAGAGAACGGTTATATTCTTTGCCTCACTAGCTCATGTGATGCTGAAGGGGACACTGACATTCAGAAAAGCTACCTACATTCTCAAAAACAGTCTTAAGTGCCTCCTGATTGAGACTTTGAATAAAGTAATTTATTAATTGATATTGAAAATTGCAGCCAAGCACTCTGTCTTGTCTTTTCCTAGGTGAGCCTGGTGTGTGGATGATTTCTACCAACAATGTTGTACAGACAGACGCTGTCACCGGAGTAGGAGTGGCTAGGAGCCCAGGAACTGCAACCGTTTTTCATGACATTCCTGGAGTGGTGCGGACGTTTCGAGAGGTGAGAGGTACCCCTCACTGTACCATGGCTGAAGGGACTGAGTGACCGCGTTCACGCAGAAAGCATCCTAGGATGGAAGTCCACATGTTTAACAGACAACAGGACAGTGAGCGGGCTGGGGAAACACTGCGGTGTTAGAACACCTGCTGGCACAGGCCCAAGCTTCAGTCTCGAGCGCCTAAAAAGCAGAGCAAATGAAATAAGACATTTTTATAAATAGTAGTTAGAATTCCTACCAGAGGTCTGACTAACCTGAGTCTGTTTTAAGAGATCACTACGAGTGCTCAGTTCAGTAGTGCGTACACTAAAACTGAGCGACCAGAGAGGACTAGCATGGCCCCTGCACAAGGATCACACACAAAATTTTTTCACACAAAAATTATTTATTTATTATATTGAAAATTACAGCCAAGCACTTTTTCTTGTCTTTTCCTAAGTGAGCCTAGGGTGTGGATGATTTCTACCAACAATGTTGTACAGACAGACATTGTCACTGGAGGAGGGGTGGCTAGGAGCAGTCCATGTTTATATCATTAAATTTTTGTTTCAGGTTTTTTATTTTGGTTTGGTTTGGTTTGGTTTGGTTTTTCAAGATAGTGTTTCCCTGTGTAGCCTTGGCTGTCCTGGACTTGTTTTGCAAACCAGACTTAAATTCTTGTTTCTACTACCACCCTGGGAGACCTGGGCAACATGGGCAGAGCCTGGCTGCCTCTGCCTGTCCTGTGCCACCACTGTAAGGAAATGTCTTCAGAAATTAACTGGGTTGCTAAAGTTTCACCTTTGGCGGGCTCCGGGGTAGAATCTGGGATGGGATGTAAAATCCAGTATTTGCTTTATCTCTTGGGTCGACAAGCTTATGGCTCAGGCAACTGTTCGTGATAGATGACTAAAAGAAGAAGAAAGAGGGGAGAGAGCCCGGAATTCCTTCTCTAGTGATTCAGGACTGGTTGTACTGCAGCTATTGAGGAAAACTGAAACGGAACACTACTTTCCTGCAGCAACTTCTAGACAAAACTGCAGGGGATTGTAAAATGAGGCTCTTTGATTTGAGATTAGCTCCCTCAAGGGAGCAGGCTGATGCAGAGCATTCCACAGGCTAAAGTAAACTTTGGCCTGCTTATCTTAGAAGACTGATGGCTAGGCTATTGTTGATTATAATATTTATTATTGACTTATCTTTTAGTTAAACAGCAGTATACCCATTCTATACCCAAATTACCACACAGAGACTAGGATTTATTTAGAGCACAATGCTGGGCAATAATTACTCCATCCTAAACCTCCAAGTGGCAGAGCTTTCTCCCATTCAGATTTCCCACATATACTTGCTTGTTAGTCATATCTTAGGTCTGGTTCATCTCTCCTGGTGTTTCCAGGTCCTCTCCTCTCAGATCTCTCTTCTCCAAACGCCCCTCCCACTCACTTCTTTCTCCTCTCCTCCGAACCAGGATGTCCTACCCTGTTCTCTCTATTGCTCAGCATTGGCTGGTTGTTTTATTGACAATACAAGAACAAATGGTAGCATGTTTACACAAATTTGAGGCAGGTGATGCTTAGAATAAACATCACAATGCAATGTCCAGATTGAAACCAGATAGTGGGGTAGCATTTGAATTAACAAGGGTAAATTGTATACATTCCACAAGAACATTATACCATTAGGTTCCGAGTCTGCTAACTGATTTATGAATCAATAAGAAAAAGGAAAGAGGAGAGAAAGTAAGCAATGACCACTCATACACACTCAAGACAAAAGGGTAGATGAAGTTAAAAACATTAATTTCAACAAATTCCCACAAGCTTACATATGACAGTGATGTTGATTTCAGCCAGCATCTCCTCTGGAGAAACTGCAGCAAGTTCAGGCTGCCAGTTCCATTTTATCAGCCCATACATACACATAGACAAACAGTCAGACATATAGACCAGTACATACTTATACACACAGTCAATGGACAATACAGAAAAAGCTCCTTACATACAGAAGACAGTTGACATATACTCATGTAACATATGTACAAAGGACAGCCAGAAGTATTTACATGCAAACACATTATCTATATACATAGTTACCTATTTACAATTCATGGATGAAGTGAATTCCAACGGGCTTCAACCAACCTTTATTGTCTGGTTACAACTTTTAAATTTCTGAGACAAAGCACTCAAAAAAAAAAGTACTGGGGCTGGAGAGATGGCTCAGTGGCTAAGAGCACTGTCTGCTCTTCCAGAGGTCCTGAGTTCAATTCCCAGCCACCACATGGTGGCTCACAACCATCTATCTATACTGGGATCTGATGGCTTCTTCTGGTGTGCAGGTGTACATGCAGATAGAACATTCATGTACATAAAATAAGTAAATAAATAAAATCTTAAAAAGAAAAAAAAAAGGAATTACCTCATAGTCAAAAAGGCAATTAATCATGAACCAGGTGTGGCGGCACACACCTTTAACTCAGCAGTCAGGGAGGCAGAGGCAGGTGGATCTCTGCAAGTTTGAGGCCAGTCTACTCTACAAAGAGAGTCCAGAACAGCCAAGGCTACACAGAGAAACAGACGAATTCTAAAACACAACCAGTTACATGTTTTAAAACTA
The DNA here is from genome assembly GCF_907164565.1 of Psammomys obesus. Lineage (NCBI taxonomy): Eukaryota > Metazoa > Chordata > Mammalia > Rodentia > Muridae > Psammomys > Psammomys obesus. The sequence goes on along the minus strand of NW_026585644.1, from coordinate 324,492 downwards.
AACATTTTTTTTTAATCTTTGTACCCATTGCATAAGTTCCTAATGAGTTCAGAATGACAAAGGTTGACAAGGCCTAAAGGTTAACAGGGTCCAAGAAGTTACAAGAATTAGGTCTCTTTTCAATTAAGACTGACCTAGCTAAGCTACACATTTTTCAGCTATCTCTTAGTTTATAGTGAGTTCAGGACAATAATTTTATCTGTCTTTCATTCCAAGAAACAAAGTAAATTTAGAATGATAGTATATTATGCCGTAAGCTGACAAGATATAAGGAATTAACAATGGAACAGTTTGTATATTTTGACGTTGAGGTTTGTACTTAATTTAGACTTTTATTGGTAGCCCCACTATATTTTGGGTTAATGGGAAGTTTAAACCAACTTGCCTGTAGTTATGGTGTATACCAGGATTCATGGTGCCATTTTGAGTGAAAGCTATCTGAAGCCACAAATCTGTCTCAAGCCTGTCTCCTAGTGAGGTATGTGGAGGTTCACAAAGGTATTTATTGCAGCCATAAACTTCTAAAATTGTTTTAAATGTACTAAAACAATTTAACTTCTAAAATTGTTTGAATCAAATCAGGAATTCTAATAATTACAAATTAATTCATCTGAACAGCAGTGCATCCTCACAAAGATCCCACAGGAAGTTTGCTCAAACAGAGTGGGTAAATACCCATAAAGTGAGGGTTCACACCATGCCAGATTTTTGAGAGACACAGCATCAATGCAGAAATGATGAGGTGTCAAGACTGAGGGCGCATCACAGTACAGACTCTGCAAAATACTGGATCCTTCTAAAAAGCCCACATGCCCATTGAACTTCTTTAACAGAATGGCTCTTGACACTGGGTCCATCAAGCCAAAAGAAAAAGAGAGAAAGAAAGATCACTATGAGGGCTGGGAGATGGCTCAGTAGAAAACCCAGGACCGATGTAAAAGCCAGGTGTGGTAATGCACATCTGTAACCCCAGCACTCCTTTAGTGAAACAGGAAGCAGAGTCAGGAATCTGCCAGATGCTCTCTTATCAGCAAAAACAAGAGAGACTCTGCCTTAAAGCAAGGTGGAAGGAACGGATCAATTCTGGAAAAGCTGCCCTCTAACCTCCATAGGCATGCAATGGCGTGCATACACCTGCATTCCCACATATGAAATACATGTCAGGTGGACCATTGTGAGTATGGTTCTCCATGCCTGGAATCCCAGCATACAGGAGGTTGAGACAGGATTGCTGAAACCAGAATTCAAGGACAACCGTGGCTGCACAGTGAGGTCCAGGACAGCCAAGGCTACAGTGTGAGGCCTTTTCTGAAAACAAGAGAAGAATACTTGTTCTGGGCTGAGGAATGTAGAGTGCTTTACTTACATGCATGAGGTCCTGGGTTCCATTAAGCCTGTAATGCCTGTAATCCCAAGACTGGACATGTAGAGGTGGAGGTGGGAAGATCAGAAATTCAAGGTTATCTTAGGCTATAAAGGGAGATTCAGGCCAGCCTGGGATTCATGGCTGTCTCAAAATTAAAAAATAAAAAATAAAAAATAAATCTTTTCACAAATAAACAGATTTTGTATTTCTCAAATACATCAGAATTTTTGTTTGTATTTATATGAAATAGATACTTTTGGTTGAAATAAGTCACAAGGGGTAATGATGAAGGAGACCCAGCTTTTCCTTTGGTTTGCTGACAGGTGGTAGTCAATGCATCATCAAGATTAACACTCAGCTATGACTTGAAAACTTATCTCACCAACATCCCCAATGCAACTGTGTTCAAACTCTTCATCAGCACGGGCAAAAATGTCAACCTCAAAGGTGAGGAATTTCTCCACAGGCCTCATGATTATGGCCATCTTTCTTATCTGCCCTCAACCATTTCACTCCTTTGGATTAATGTTTTCTTTTATTGGCTGTGCTTAGTAGCACATGCCTGTAATACTAGCATCTGGAAAGCTAAGACATGAGCTGGAGAGATAACTTAGAGGTTAAGAGCACTGGCTGCTTATCCGGAGGACACAGGTTCAAGTCCCAGCACCCACATGACAGCTCACAACTGACTGTAACCGCGTGCCTGGCAAAAATCGTTTTTTTTTAGAAAAGAAAAGCCAAGAGACAAGCATTGCAGCATGTTCAGTGTCATCCTCAGCTGTATAGTGAGTGTGGTGTCACCCTGGGCTGTATATAAGATCCTACCTGAAAAACCCAAGACAAAAACATTTCCTTTTACGTCAAAATTGACTCCAATTTTTACAAAGATTTTTATTTTCTAAATTTATTTATTTTTATATTATGTACATTGGTGTTTTCCCTGCATATATGTCTTTATTAAGGTAAAAAAATCCCCCAGAACTGGAGTTGCAGACAGTTGTGAGCTGCCATGTGGGTGCTGGAATTGAACCCAGGTCCTCTGGAAGAGCAGCCAGAGGTTAAGTGCTCTTAACCTCTGAGTGTATGGGCATGTGCATATGAGTGCCGGTGCCCTTGGTGGCCAGACGCTTGACACTGGTGCTGAAAACTCAACTTGCGTGCAGTGAGTATTCTTAACTGCTGAGCCATCTCTTTGGCCCTGACTTCATCTTGGCACATAAACTGAAATCTATGAGATTTCAAAAATTACGACTGGATTAAAGTTTGGGTTTTATTCTGTGTGTGTGTGTGTGTGTGTGTGTGTGTGTGTGTGTGTGTGTGTGTGTGGTGCTGGAGAGCAATGCCAGGGTCCTGTGTATATGAGGTAAGTAAGAATCCTATTGTGCTGCTGAGGCAAACCTCTACCCTGGATTAATCCCTGGATTAATGGGATTTGGTTTTTTATTTTTGTTTCTGAGACAAAGTCTCACTATATAACCCAGGCTGGCCCAGTACTCACCGTGTATACCAGTCTGGCCTTGAACTTTGGCCTCTGCCTCCACAGTGTTGGAATTAAAGACATGTTGGGTTTGTTTTTAAAGATTTTTTTATTTACATGTATCTGTGCCTGCCATGTGTGCAGGTTCCCTCAAAGGCCGTTCAAGGATGTCAAATACCCTAGAGCCTGAGTTCCAGATGGTCGTAAGCTGCCCAATGTGGGTGCTAGACCTGAACTCAGGTCCTCTGCAAGAACAACAAAGTACTCTTAACCACCGAGCCATCTCTCCAGTCCCCATAATTTTCCCTTTTACAAACCCCTGATGATTATGTAATGACATTTAACCCCTCTTTGCTTCTCAGGGTCCTGTACTCCGAGTCAGGCTTCAGCTGTCGTGAATGTTCTTCTTCCAGAGACCCTCATGCTATGCCACGTGCAGTTCAGTAATACTTTACTGGACATACCAGCAAGTAAAGTCTTTCATATCCACTCAGAGTTCAGCATGGAGAAAGGTAGGGTCCAGCAGCTCAGTAGCTTTCTTTTGTCCTGTTTCTACAGTTCACTCTCGTGTTGAACTGCATTTGTGTTTTCTCTACCTCTGGATTCTCTCTCAACCACTCGATGAAGGGCTGTGTTTTGTTTTGAGGTATCATGCATGCTTGGCCGACCTCAAACAAGCGACCTTGAATTGATATCTCCACCTATAGAGAGCTAGGGTTGCAAGCCGTGCCACCATGCATTGCTGGGGATCGGCCCTAGAGCTTTGTGCATGCTGGGCAAACTCCAACTGAACTGTATCCCCTATTTAACAAACTTTTTAAAGATTTATTTATTACATAAACCGTGTCCTGCCTGCATGTTCACCTGCATGCCAGAAGAGGGCACCAGATCACCTTATAGATGGTTATAAGCCACCATGTGGTTGCTGGGAATTGAACTCAGGACCTTTGGAAGAACAGCCAGTGCTCTGAGCCACCACCTCTCCAGCCCTTCAACATATGCCACCTATAAAATGTTTTCTATCTCTAATTTACTTTTTTTTTTTTTTTTTTTTTGGTTCTTGTTCTCTGAAAGGTTAGATTGTGTCTCATTCATTGTTTGTTTGTTTTGCTTTGATACAGGGTCTCACTATGTAGCCCTGGATGGCCTGGAACTTATCATGTCTGAGACCAGGCTGGCTTCAGACTCAGAGAGATCCACCTGATTCTGCTTCCTGAGAGCTGGGTTTAAAGGCATGCGCCATCATGCTTAGGTGTACTGTTCAACATGTAGCACAGTGTTTGAATATTCCAGAGGAATATCATTAACAAGAAAGAGAGTAAGCCAGGGCAGTGATGCACACCTGTGATCCCAGCACTTGGGGCGACAGGGGCAGGTCCATCTCTGTGAGTTTGAGGCCAGCCAGGGATACACACAGAAACCCTGTCTAGGGGGTGGGAGGACAGAAAAAAAGAAAAAAGAAACAGGCTAACATTCAGATGGCTTGATATAAATGAACTAACCTACACTGAGAAGATTTAGCTAGGCTTTGTGGCATAAACCTATAATCCCGCTAACTGGAAGGTTGTGGCAGAAGGATCACAAATCTACAGTCTGCCTGGTCTACGGAGTGAGATCAAGTTTATCTGGGCAATCTAGTGATGTTGTGTTCAAAATAAAAAATAAAAAAGCTGGGGTTGCTCAGTGACAGAGTGATCTGGCAACGTGGTAGGCCCAGTATAATGTCAAAAACAAGATTGTGTATGTGAGAGAGGGAGGAGGGGGTGGAGGAAGGAAGGGAGAAGGGGAGAGAGAGAAAGAGAGGGAGGCAAAGGAGGGGAGTCATGAGCAGGATGATGCTATGCAATTTGAGCTCTTGAATTGAGGCCTCTCGGCGTGAATGGTATGGGTAATGAACAAGCACTAAAAGGTTCATTCAGAAAACTGCTGGACACTGAACAGAGCTTTAGAAAATACCGGAACAAGATGCAGATGGAATGGCACTTTCCCTCTAAGGCGGGGCACTAGGCCAGCAGCCTAGGGAAAGAGGCCATGTTATAGAGGCAGGGCAGAACCACACTCAAAAGGGTTTTGCCTTCATTCTGCCTCCTCAGACTTCATACCTGCTTGTGTCATACTGTTAATATTCACTGAGTGGTGACTTTCTGGGAACAGCACTGTTGAGTCTAACTCTGGTTTTTTCCCCAGGACAGCCCCCCCCCTTTTTTTTCTGGTATTTTTCTCATAATAGTCAATAGTACTGAATGCTCAAAACTGAGTTCACATCTTTTCTCCCTTTCTTCTCTCTCTCTCTTTTTCCTGTTTTTTTGAGTCAGGGTTTCTCTGTGTAGCCCTGGCTGTCCTCGACTCACAGAGTCCTGCCTCTACCTCCAACTTACCTAGGTTATCTCAATAGAGTCTGTGGGCCTTCCTGCTCAGTCTTCCTCTTTTTTTTTTTTTCTTCTCTAGGGGTCTACGTTTGCCTAATTGAGGTCCGACAGAAGTCAGAGGAGTTGCGCCAAGCCCTCAGTGTGGCAGACACCTCAGTCTACGGGTGGGCAACTCTGGCCAGTGAGCGTGGCAAGAATGGGATGCAAAGAATCCTCATTCCTTTCATCCCCGGCTTCTACGTGAATCAGTCAGAGTTGCTTCTTAGCCACAAAGACACGGGGGAGCTAAGAGTCCTGGGAGTGGAAAGAGTACTTGAGAGCCTAAAGGTATGTGTGAAAGTCTGAGGCACAGCAGCCCTGGGGCAGGGGTTTGTTACATTTTTCCAACAGACTCTCATTACCTTGGGCTGGTAGTGAAATTCATAGTCAAGCTAAACCTCAAAATTGTGATCCTCCTGCCTGTCTTCCAAGTGCCGCAGTTAAGATGTGTGTCGACAGCTGGGCGCAGTGGCACACGCCTGTGATCCTAGCGCTTGGGGAGGCAGAAGCAGGTGGACCTCTCTGCGTCCAGGACAGTGAAGGCTACACAAAGAAAGGTGTGTGCTGATACACTGGGTTTAATCAGTGATGGGAACTGAACCCAGGGCCTTGAGTGTGCAGCAAGGCAAGTACTCCACCAACTGAAAAACCCACCCCTGCTTCTCAGTTTGTCCTGCTTTATGTTTAAGACACAGTGCGACCCAGGCTGCTCTCAAACTGTGTACCACCCTGAATTCCAGGTATTTTTATTGCGACAGGGTTGCTCTGTGTAGCCTCTGCTGTCCTGAAACTCTCCCTGTAGACCAGGCTGGCCTTGAACTCACAAAGATCTACCTGCCTCTGCCTCCCACATGCTGGGATTAAAGGCATGAGCCACCACCACCTGGCTTACTTCCAGACCTCTTATCTCGATTTTCCAAGGGCTGGGATTACTGGATAAGTACCACCATGTGTGACCACGAGACAAGATATTTGAAAAGATTTTTCACTCTCATTGCAAGGGTGGACATGTTACTGGGTAACCTAATTAAAGCTATCAGTGGGTCTGGAGCAGTTAGGAGCACAGGCTATTTTCAGATGACCCGAGTTTGGCTTCCAGACCTCCCTCAGAGGACTCACAATCTCCAGCTCCAGGAAATCTGAAGCCTTCTGGCCTCTGTGGACACCTGCACGCATATGCACACATACAGACACATACAAATAAACTTTTAAAATTACCACTGGAAAATCTTTGCAATACTTTTAGGCCTAAGTTTTTATTTTTAATCGTATTTATGATTATGTCTCTATATATGCAAATGCTCTTAACCTTTAAGCCATTTCTCCAACCAACTGCTGGAAATCCTGACTAAATGATGAACTCTTCTCTTCACAAGGTTAGGTACAAGTCAGTCTAGACAGTTAACATTAATGCTACTTTTGTCATTTAACGATCTTGCAATATGCATTGGTGTTTTGTCTGTATGTCCGTGTGAGGGGGTCAGAACCCCTGAAACTGGAGTGACAGATAGCTGTGAACTGCCATTTGGGAACTGGGGATTGAACTCAGCTCCTCTGGAAGAGCAGCCAGTGCTCTTAACAGCTGAGCCATCTCTCTGGCCTCATAAATGCTTCTTTTAAAAACAAACGTTAGACTTCCAGTCTAAAGGTAGGTATGGTGCCATGAGCCATAAATCCCAACACCCAGGAGGCAAAAGGAGGACTTCTGGGAGTTGCAGACCAACCTGGGCTATATGAGACCAACTCCAAAGAATACCCTCACATTAAACCTTTTTGCAGTCCGGAGCTGGGGATGCAGTGCCAACCCCAGCACTCAGAAGTCGAGGCAGAAGAATCAGAAGTCCAGAGTCCAGACTCAGTGACCCGTAGCTTCAAATTAAGTTCAAAGCCAGCCTGGGCCACATAACACTTGAAAATGTTCTGGCCCTTTAGTTCACATTATTTTATTCTTTTGTATGCACACAAGTCTGGAGGCCAGAGACCTTCCTCAATTGCTCACTCCCCCCGCCCCCGTTTTTGAGACAGTATCTAGGTAGCCTTGGCTCTTCCTGCCTCATGCTCCCCCAAGTGCTGGGATTAAAGGTGTGTTCCCATCTCCAGATACCTTTTAATCACTATCTAGCCCTGCACGGCCTGGAATTCACACATGTACCCCCTCTACCCCAGAGTATGGGGATCCAGTGTGTGCCACGATGCTCACATTCACATACGAGGTCGGAGAACAATTTGTACGAGTCATTTTTCTGTCATATGAGTCCTTGAACTCAGGTCCTTTGGTTTGGCAACAAACACCTTTACCTACACCATCTCATAGATCCACCATATACTCTTTGAAGCTGGGACCCCTCCTAAAACTAGAACTGACATTTTCTTGAACAAGCCCCCAAGTTCTGTCTCTGCATCCCTCAGCGCTGGGGTTACATACATGGCATCCAAACTCCAGTCCTCATGACTGTAACCAGTGGAGCATTCTCGCTAGCCCCCTTTACCTTTTAGTTTGAAACAGGACCTACATAGTCCTAGAGCTTGCTATGCAGACCAAGCTGCCCTCAGACTCACAGACATCCTATCTGTCACCTGAGTGATGGGATTAAAGGCGTGCACCAAGACACCTTGCTTTATGGAATGGCCCCACTGAACCTGCCTGAGGGATGCTCTTGTCTGGACCTCTCAAGAGCAATAAAAACACTGGCAAAGGCAGCCTTTATTTCAAAGCAGGGCTTCTCTACAGAGCCCTGGTTGTCTGAAACTCAGTGTAGAGCAGGCTGGCTTCAGACTCCAGGTCCGACTGCCTCTGCCGGGATTAAAGCTACCACACACCACAGGCTCGGTGCGATGGTGCTCATGCCTGTAATCCCAGCACTCGGGAGGCAGAGGAAAGCCAATCTCTGGTGGTCTAGAAATTGAGTTCAGCACAGCCAACCAAGGCTACACAGAGAAACCCTGTCTCAAAAAACCAAATTAAAAAAAAAAAAAAAAGAAAGCCATGCACCACAAGCATCTCATATTAATGATAGGGATTAAAGACATGTCCTTATGCTTGAAGAGCAATGACTCCTGTCCCTTTTTTAATACATCCGAAGTAATGAAATAGATGACTTATAGGCTAGCTAGCTCAATCTTGAAAATTCTGAATTGAGACACTACTATCTTCTTTCAAACTCAGTATTCTCTTTTCTCCAAGGTCTTCTCCAGCTCCCCATTTCTAGCAGTCTCTGGCCATAAGCACTCTACCCTCATGACAGGCCTGACTATCTACCTAGTGAGAATAGTCAACTTCACTGCCTTCCAGCAGATGTCATCACCTGTTTTCATTAATGTTTCCTGTGCACTCACCAATCAACATGAGGCTGTGTTAGTCAGAGCAAGGGATGTATCTGGTACAGGTGAGCATTGGGTACTGTTTTTAATTTACACGGGGAAGGAATGTATTTTCTTAGAGGTTTGAGTCTAAGCGTTGTAGTCTGGAAGTTGCTATGCATACCAAGCTGGCCCTATAACCCCAGCATTTTGGGGGGGAGGGGCAGAAGAGCGATATACACAATGCAACCTTGCCAGGTAGAAACAGCTACATCCAACCCCATCTTCAGCTCGTTCATTAAAGCATGTGAACACACCTGATAGAGAACAAGCATTAAAACCTATAGAAATCAAGTATTAGGTCACAATATCTAGTCAGAACACATAGGCACAGGTGATATTCTGCTGACTTTATTTAGACCTTCATCTGGAAAGTATTTCAACAGGAGTGTATGATCAAAGTAGTGTCTTTTGTCATTTGTGTGTGGCTATATAGAGTATATGAGCGTGTACTGAACCAGTCCATCTTCAGTGCCATTCCCCAACTGTCAACTGCTCTCACTAGCCTCAAGCAGAGCACTCTAGGGTGGTTCCTAGCTGGCCAGGCAGCTTGCCTCTGCCTCCCCAGCAAAAGGATCACAAGCACACATGCAGCTGGTATGTAGCAGGATCCAAGAGGGCTGTGTGTACAAAACTCATGTCTGGCAGTGCTGGTGCACTTTTAATCCCAGCACTAGAAGCAGATAGGCGTGCATCTCTGCATTAGAGGCCAACGTGGTCCAGAGTCCAGGGCAGCCAGAGCTTCAAGAAACCCTCTCAGAAAACCAACACTCAGGTCTTCATGCTTCAAACATTTTCCCTCAGCTATCTCAACTCATAGTACCTTCACCAATGAGTAAGATCAAGAACCAAATATGCTTAAAATCAAGGGGTCCAAGCATGGTGGTGCATTTCTCTAATCCCTGTAGTCAGGACAGCCAGGGTTTCTGTGTAGCCTTGGTTGTCCTAGACTGCTTTATAGACCAGACTGGCCTCAAGCTCAGATATCCGCCTGCCTCTGCCTTCCGGTGCTAGAATTAATCATGCACCACCACACCCAGCTGAAAAACCCTGTCTTAAAACTGGACATAGTGGTCTGCCTAGAATCCCAGCACTGAAGGTAGAGGCAAAAGGATCAAAAGGTTGTTCTTGGCTATATGACAATCTAGGATATGTAAATATGTATGGGAGGAAGGAGGGGAGAAGGCCATGAGCCTACACTTTTATTATAAATGGTTAGGACATAAACCAGAATGTTGTCTAGATATGGTATGCTGAGGACAGTTAAGAGAAACTTAATCAGCAGGCTGGCAAGATGGTAAAAGGCTCTTGCCCTATAAGGCTATGACCCCGACCTGACTCCATGTATGTGCCATGGTACCCCCAAAGACACATACACTCATTCAAACAGGATTACATCTTAAAGCCTCAGAACAATTTTCTAACAGCTGGGTTATCATACTTGCAAGGCAGCAGGGGATGTGAGAGTGTCAAACAGACTGTCCTCTAACTTGAGATTCCCCCTAGTGAGGGGTCACTACTGGTACCACAGGGCATGTAGACCAGCCTAGGCTTGAACTTCAAGAGATCCATCTGCCTTCGTGCTAGGACTAAAGACCAGGCACAAAGTACCATTGCAGCCTTCTTCGGTGGTTTTCAAAACACTATCCTGGATGTTAACATAATTACCCTGTTATGGCAATGCAGATTACTGCGAAGATTCAGGTGTCTTCAAGAATTTTGTTGGTTCTCACCAGACCCTTCTGTTTACCCTCTTTGCTGTGCTGGCATCAACTGCTTTCATCTTCCTAGGTAAGGAGTCTGCAAGCCAAGGATGCTAGCCTGGTCCACAGATGGTTATAGTAAACAGCCAGGGCAACATACAGAAAAACGGGGGGGGGGGGGGGGGCACGCGGGACGACGACACAACCAACCAACCCTAAGATACCACTATTGCCGAAATGTGAACTTTTTAGCCAAAAGCTGAAAAAAAATCATGAGTATCTGCCTATCAGTCACCTCCAATAAAAGCTGGTTCCAGGACCCATCAGAAGTACCAAAAAATAATATATCAAGCACTCGAGCATTTCCACTTCCATCTACACATCTTAAATAATCTCTAGGTTACTTGTAACACCTACTAGCATACATATGCTGTGAATATGCTGTAGTTCTAGCATACTGGTTAGGAAATTACTAGTATTAACATAGAAGATAATGTCTTTTGAAGGCAGACTTACTGGAAGCATTATTTTATACTAACACTTAAATCTCATTTTATTTAATTTTTTTCTTACAATCACTTGCTTGGGTCAGGGAGGAAGCACAAACATGCCCTGACACAAGTGTGGAAGAGACAACACGGGGTAGTCTGTCCTCTCCTTCCACCATGCAGGTTCTGGGGCTTAAGACAGGCTTGTTGTCAGGGGTCTCTGCTGGCTGAATCATCTCGCCGGCCCTTAAATCTCATTTTTGAATGGACTTTAGTCTTCAAGGCCTTCCTGCAATCAAAATACAAACCTTTTTGTGGCATCCCTTTTTTTTCCAGCGTACAATGCCTTCCTCAACAAGATACAGACTATCCCAGTTGTTTACGTACCGACTCTAGGGACGGCTCAGCCAGGTAAAAATCCTCTGGCCTCACTCAAACTTCAGATGCGTGTGTTTCTATCTGCCTTTATATCTTCCCTTTTCTTGTAGGTTCTTACACAACAGGCTCCCCCCCTCACTTCCTGAGCCCACAGCCACCGCCAGTGCACAGCCGGCTGCAGCACTGGCTATGGAGTATAAAGCACTAACGCAAATACGGCCATACCCTGTAACTGCAGGGGACTGCAGACACCCATCCTGCAGAAGCCTAGTAGCAAACTCTACACTAACCTCCAGAACAAGGGTTCTATGAACTGTAAATAAAGGATCTTAAGTGGTTTAATTAAAACACAAACAAACAAAAAAAAAAATCACATGTGTTGTAAAGACTACTTTTCTGGGGCTAGACTGCCCCAACCCTGGGTTTCTAGTCCTAGCACAGCGTAAACTGGAATAGTGAGCTACAGGGCCATCAGTTGGGAGGGATCCTCTGCCACGTAACTTGAAGCAAACGGCACTGTTCTCAACAACACAGAAAAACAGCAATCCTGGGAGCTGGAGAGATGGATCAGTGGTTAAGAGCACTGTCTGTTCTTCCAGAGGACCCAGGTTTAATTCCCAACACCCACATGGCAGCTCCCAACTGTAACTCCAGTTCCAGGTGGTCTGATGCTCTCACACCAATGGACACAAAATACAATTATTTAAAAAAACAAAACAAAAACTGGCTGTCCTGAACCCGCATGCCTCTGCTTCTCAAGTGCTGGGATTAAAGCTCTTTATCACCACCTCCTGAACGAAGTTACTGTCACATACCTCTGCAGGACACAGTTATGTCCTATCAAGAATAAGTACTTTCCTCAAGAGTTCCCACCAAGAGGACATTAGAAGAGCAATAGAGCCGAACTAATTCTCAGTATCACAAATTTAAAGTATAGCCGAAGATATGCCCAATGAACCTAGATAAGCCCCTAAGGGACTCTTGGATATTTGGCCACTTACTTGACCCAAAAGGACCACTCTTCTGTTACTTGAGACACAACTTCCTACTAGTGAAACAAGACAAACACTATATATCCAAAATGTGTTTATTGGGATGGCTCCCACTCATCCTCAATCGGGCGCATTCAGTGCTGCTTCCTCCTGAAGGAGCATCCTGGAAGAAAAAGGTCCAAATGTCATCACCCTGCCACTGGCCCTGCTTTATCTGCACAATACTCAATCTGTTCTCAATTCTATTAGCTACTTCCTAATTATACATGTACCTTTCACCACTTCCTAAATATCTGGCGCTAACCAGAAACCCATTTAAAACAAAGGCGGCCCACCCCAGCTTTAATAGTGCTTTGAGAGCACTACAACTATTAGTAATACCTCTTTAACAGGAATGCTGCTCCTTTTACTAGCCTGAAGGCTTGCTTCTACATTATCTCTTTTACCAAAGGATCTAAAGGCAAAAGCTCCAAAATTAAGAACACTTACCTTCTGTCAGCCTTGCTTTTCCGCCAGTAGGCTGACAGAGAACAGTGGAGCAGCCAACACACAATACTACCGTTTGTGCATGGCTAAAGACCGTGGTGATTTTATAGCATCCTGGAAGAAAAATTAAACAAAAAAATATTAACTTCTTTCCATTTTCTACAAGTTACCATCCCTTTAATGTTCCCTAACCAAAACAGTACTGTTTCGGTACCACTAATTCAAGCATTTATTTCAAGATGTGTTATGTTCACACATCTCATTTAATTCTAATAAAAAAAAAAAAATCAAGTTACAACTCAGCACTAATTTTTTCCGACTGCTTAAAATCAGTGCTTAACCCCGCTCCAGCATACCACTTCCTCACCTGGGCATTTCACATCCATAAAGTAGGAATTGGGGCTCTGCACCAGGCGCTTTTTCTTGTGTTTCCTCTTCTCCTCTTCTGGAGAGGGATGGAGGAGATCCTTTGCGAGCTAAAAGGTGCAGAAATGGAGATTTAGAGAATAACGGTGAAGAGAGATGATGGAAACCATCCCCACTGCCACACACCGACAACTCGCCCCTCGCCGCCCCTGTCTGCGTAGCTGGGCCGCCATCTTATCTCCGTTCCCGTCCAAGCGGGTGGCCGGTGGGCCGCCGCGCTTCCGGAGTGACTGTCCTAAGACACGCGAGGCGTAAATGCGGACCCTCTACGGTCCGTGACTAGCGCGAGTGCAAAGTGCGGACAAGAGCGAGGGCTCTCCCGAAACCTGGACCAAGCAACTCACAGGCATGTTCTCGTAGGGAGGTCGTCACCGCCGGAAAGGAGCGAAAGCGGAAATCCTGTTCCTTATATCGGGTATGAAACCGGAAGTGACGCGCACGCGTTGTTCCGCCATCTTGGGAAGGTCCTGCATTCTCTTCGAATGCCGTGGAATGAGCTGCGGACTGCCATTTTCAGAAGGTCTGGAAGGCCCCTCGCGCCAGGCATGCGTAGCTGTGGTGAGAGAGCAGTGTCTCTTTTGAGTTCAGGGTTTAGTTGCTGTCAAGAAAAAAAAAATGGGTACTTTTTAAATTGCCGACCACGCTTCGACAGCTAATGGGAACAGTGGAGGTGAACACCAGCGAGGAGCTTTATCAAGGACGTGTTCATTTTTCAGTTACCGATATTCTTCAGCATTTTTCAGTTGGTTTAATTTACCCTGTTAAACAGTTCTCGACGTTTATAAATGAAATATTTGCGTGGAGCTTGGGGTGTGCTACGTTGGTAGAGTGCATGCATAGACGCACGAAGCGCTGGATTTAAACCCCAGCTTTGTGAGTCCACCAGGGCAGCGGAGTGGTGGTACCTGCCAGAGGCTCAAGGCTGTAATCCCCAGCACTTTGAAGTCTGTTAAGCGGGAGGATTAGAAGTTCAAAAACGTCCTGGGCTCCATAGCAAATTTGAGGTCAGTGAGACCCTGTCACAAAACAAAACAAAAAGTCCTGTTCATATTTGCTCCACCGCAACTGACCGTACTGTTTATCATTGTTTTAATGTTGCTGCTGTTTTCCAGTGCTATGAATAGAGCTCGATTTTGTATTCTTTCCGTACTTTCCCTTTGAAGAATAAAATCAAATATCCACACAGTGCTTAACATATGCATTGTTTTTTAGCGTGCTAATTAATTAAGTTCGGACATGGTTGGTCATGCCTTTATCACTGCACTCTGGCAAACAGAGGCTGGAGGGGACTGTGAGTTCTAGCCAGCCTGATCTAAGATCAGGAGAACCAGAGCTAAGAAGAGAGATCACTTCTCTAAAAACCAAATTAAAACAAAATAAAAAGTATGCTAATTAACTATGAAGCTGCTGTTAACTATTACCACATTGTTCAGATTCCTGTGTTGCTGCTCAGGGAAGTTAAATTGCCCAAGCTAGACATGGTGGCACCTTTATTTTCAGAACTGGGGAGGCAGAAGCAGGTGGATCTGTGAATTCCAGTGTCTCAAAACAAATTGTCCAAACGTAAGTGAAGGCGTGCCTGTCTTCATGTGTGTATGTACAGGTTGAGCAGAATCATTTTGGCATGTTTGCAATATACATAGTGAAGATATCTTGGGAAATAGGTTCTAGGTTTAAAAATGAAATTTGTTCCTCTCCATAGACTGAAAATAATTTCTTAAAAATACTTGTAGTATATCTGCAATTTATGACCTGTCCTGCAAGCAAAAGTAAGAATGGGGGGGGGGGGGTCAAGACTAGTTTTATCTGTGTATCCCTGACTGTCCTGGAATCTGCTCTGTAGACCAGGCTGGCTGTTTTAAAGACAGTGCCTTGGCCCGGGACAGTGGTGGTACACACATTTAATCCCAGCATTCACGAGGTAGCAGCAGGCAGATGTCTGTGAGTTTGAAGCTAGCTTGGTCTACAGAGAGTGCCAGGTCAGCCAGATCTAAAAAAAGATAAGTGTCTCATGTACCAGGCTGACCTTGAACTCTTGATCTTTCTGCGTCCACCTTGACAATGTTGAGGTTACAGGTGTGCTCTGACACCTAGTGTGTGTGCTGGGAAGGGCGCAGTGTTAGGGATCTAAGCCAGGGCTTTGTCCTTTGTGGGCCACATTCTACACCGGTGGCTCACCTCTTGCCTTAATACACTTCCTCATGTTGTTCGACCACCAGCCATAACATTATTTTCATTGCTACTTCAGAACTAATTTTGCTACTGTTGTGAATTGTAATGAAAGTATCTGTGTTCTCCAATGGTCTTAGATGACCCCTGTGAAAGGTCACAGGTTGGAACTCTGCTCTACAGGGAGCTTCACCCTGTCTTGTTTTTATTCACACTATCTTCAGCCAAGAATTCTTCTCTGCTAGTTGTTTGCACATTGGCCCTTTGTCTTTCAGATTTCAGCCTAAATGTCATTCCCTCCAAAATTACTCTGTTCCAGGAATAACATGCTAAAAACAGTTCTCACTGACTCCCAAGGCTAGATTTTTATCAATTTCATATTCATTGATACTACTTTGGTATCCGCCATGGTGAAAGTGTGACATCACTGAGATTAACAAAAGCTGCAAGCACATAGCTTTCCTTTGTGAACCTTTGTCAGCACACTTCTCATGGGAATTCAGGAACTTGCTTTATCCTTTTCCTTCAGGATAACAAAGCCTACAGGTCCCATTTGATCATCTTGTGCCTCGATATGGCACGAAGACATTGCAAAGATTCTTATCTTTATCACTTTTAAGAAATTGTCTGTATGTACCCATGTGGGGCACATGAGTACTGATGTTGGAAGAGGCCAGAAGCCTCTCTCTCATTCCATGCAGCTGAGTTACAGGTGGTGGTAAGTTCCCAGCATGGATACTGGGGACTTTCATGTCCTCTGCAGAAGCGGTATCAGCCCTGCTGAGCCATCTCTCTAGCCCCAGCTCATTGTCCTGGAGGAGGGCGCTTTGGTGATTATCTTTCCCTCCTCATTCTCTGAGAATCAGTGATGCAAATAGTAGAAATCTTGGGAGGCCAGGAATGTAGCATTGGTGGTAGAGGGCTTTCCTATCATTCATGAAGTCAGGGGTTAAGTGTCCCAGTACTGAACAAAAATAAGAAAATAAAAAATAAATAAAACTAAGTCCAGAAAGAGTCTGGCATAACAGAGGGGTAAAAGTCATCCTTGCGGAAGCCCTGAAAGCTAAGAAGATGTGATAAGTAAGATGAAGTTGCAGTGAGTTACACTGGCTAAAGTATCAGAGAAGCGAGCAAAGAGAACACATTGCTGGAATTAAACAGCCAGACACAAGAAAAAATAGGATGAGAACAAGAGAATTCATGAACTTTTATCAGAACCATCATGAAACTGAAGTGATTTACCTATTTACGAATTAATTTTGAACTTTCATTACATTTTAATTAATTTATTTGTACACACACGTGCACTCTTGCTACAGTGCCTGTTAGTATTTTGGAACACAACCTGCTTCTGGGTTACCTAGCCACCCATGATGCTGTCATCAGGTGTCGACAGCCAGCCAGGCGAACACACCTGGAAGGCGTGGTTACTGTGCCCCCTTAAAAGGGACCTTCCTATACGTGGTCTCTCTCTCTCTTCTCTTTTTCTGGGGTGCCCTATCCCTCCTTTCCCCCTCTCTTCCCCCACCATGTCCCGCTACCCACATCCTCCATATCCCTCCTAATAAACCTCTCGCAGAGAATATCGGTTGTCCCCCTGCTTTGTCTATTTTTAATTTATAACAGTGCCTGTGTGGCGATATGAGGATAACTTTCAGGAGTGAGCTCACTCCTTCCAACATGTGGGTCCTGAGTCATTGGGCCTGGTGGCAAAGGCCCTCGTCCACTCTCTGAGCTGTGTTACCAGCTTCTCCCTGCACTCCCATTTTGTTTTTTGTTTGCTTGTTTTTTTGAGTTTTGTTTTGTTTTGTCTGAGACAGGGTCTCTCTACAGAGCCCTGGCTATCCTGGAACCCAGTATGTAGAACAGGTTGGCTTCGAACTCACAGGAGGCCTCTGCTTCCTGAGAGTGAGAGCCAACACGCTGAGCAGCAGCCTTCTCTTAAATAACTATTTTCACACATGCACCACCTTCTCTCCAAACTGCTGCCCTCACCACTAGCTCCTCTTCTTAGTGTCATGTCTTTTGAGTTTTGGTTGTTGGTTGTTGTGTTTGTTTTGCTTTTGGGGGTTGTTTTTTGGTTTTAGTTGGTTGGTTAGTTGGTTTTTTTTCAAAACAGGGTTTCTTGGTGTATCCTTGGCTGTCCTGGAACTAGCTGAAGACCTAGCTGACCTCGAACTCACAGAGACCCACCTGGCCCTGCCTGCAATTAAAGGCATGTGCCAACACTGCCAGGTTTGTTTGTTTTTTTTTTTTTTGTTTTTTTTTTTTTTGTGGCCTGCCAAAAAACCAGGACTGTTTAACCAGGACTGCCAGGAGAGGCATGGTTGTAGAGCTGTCCACTGGACTCAGGTCCCTCACCAGCAGCTGTGCCACTAAAAACAACAACATCCTCTCTGCCAGGGAGCCAACAACTGCCAACTGCCAACATCTGTCTTGTCAGGGGCTGGCTCTCCTCAATGGGCCTTAACTGTCCCCCATCTATGACTGAATGTTGACAGGTCCACTGCTGTTATTTATTCCTATTTACTTATTTGAGACAGGGTAACACTGTATTCCTGGTTGGCCTGGAACTTATTATAGGTCAGGCTGACCTTGAAGTCAAAGAGATCCTTCTGCCTCTGCCTCTAGAATGCTGAGTATCAGGCCCAAAGGAAACTCCGTTCCCCAGACTCCATAAGGCAGTCCAAATATCCAAAAATGAGCACAACCTGGACTATAGAAGGGTTTCTGGTGGTTAGTTAAAAGGCAGCATTCCTCAGGAACTAGTAAAACTGGTTCCCTCTACCAAAAGGAGCCATTTCCCTTACCTCTGGCACAAGGGACCTCATGACCTCCAGGCTCCTTTAGTATCACAAGCACCCATTACACATTTCAAAGTCCAACCTAGCATCCTAGCCTTTCTCACCTCCTCCTCCACCCTAAACTCCCTCCAGCTCTCAGGCTTCCTTCCCCCAACTATCCTCCTCCTCCTCCTCCTCCTCCTCCTCCTCCTCCTCCTCCTCCTCCTTCTTTTTTGGTTTTTTGAGACAGGGTTTCTCTGTACAGCCCTGGCTGTCCTGGCCTCATTTTGTAGACCAGTCTGGAACCCCTGCCTCCACGAGTGCTGGGGTAAAGGTGTGAGCCACCACACCTGGCTGTACTCATCCTTCTTATAACCAGGCTGTTCGCACTGTGTTCTCTCTATGCTCTGCTCCTGCTTTTCTCTAGATATTTTCTCTGTACTTTATCTAGAGTAGATACATCGTTCTTCCCTCTCTCACAGATAGCCCTGGCCATATTTCTCTCTTTGCTCTGGACTCTTCTAGGTGCCCCTGGCTGTTTTGTCTCATATCTACAATAAAAACTTTCCCCTTAACAATACCATGGAGCTGGCATGGTACCACACACCTGGATTTAAAGGTGTGTACTCTAACACTTGTCTACCCCACGCCAACATTGATTTTGAGAGGGTGCATTCTAGTTTGCTTTTGGTTGCTGTGACGAATATCCTGGCCAAAAACAACTTGGTGAGGAAATGGGTTCATTTGGTTTATAGGTTACAGTCCATTATTTTTTTTTAATTTTTATTTTATTTTTATTAATTACAGTTTATTCACTTTGTATCCCAGCTCTAACCCCCTCCCTCATCCTGTCCCAATCCCACCCTCCCTCCCTCTTCTTCTCCTATGCCCCTCACAGCCCATTGTTGTGGGAACTAAAGGCAGAAAGTTGAAGCAGAAACTAAGCTGCCTTTCTCCCAGGCTCACACTCAGCTCCCATCCTGTCTTATACAGCAGCCCTACCTGGCTAGGGATGGTACCTCACACACAGGGTTGCCCTCTGACCTCAATTAGCAAGCAGAAAAATACCTGGGGCTGGAGAGAGATGGCTCTGAGATTAACAGCCCTGGCTGCTCTTCCAGAGCACCTACACAGTAGCTAAGTACCATAGAGGCTCACATGGAGTTATCGACTCCAGTTTCAGGAAATTGCTACAACACCTTCTGGCCTCCTAAGGGCACCTGGCGTGCATATGATACACAGACAAGCATGCAAGTGTAAAGTAGCCACACACATAGAAATAAATCTACATAGAGGCTGGGTGTGGTGATGCACGCTTGTAATCCCAGTACTCTGAGAGGCAGAGGCAGGCAGATCCCTGTGAGTTTGAGGCCAGCCTGGTCTACAAAGCAAGACCAAGACAGCCAAGGCTACACAGGGAAACCCTGTCTCAAAAAACAACCAATAAGTCTACACAGAGATAGAGAGAGACCCTGTATAATTAAAAAAAAAAAAAAAGAAAAGAAAACTGGAAAATTCTCCCACAAATATACCCACAAGCCATTCTGAATGAGATGTCATCTTCCCAGGTAGGTCAAATTGTCAATCAGTACCAGCCATCACTAGGTCTCGTGTAACCCTGGCTGGTCTGAAATCTCTACCAGGAGTAGGCTGACCTTAGACGTGCGTCTGACTCCTGTGTACTGGGACTGCACGTCTATGCCTCCATACTTGGACTTCAGAGTGATTAAAAGGACAACAGCTACCCTCTTGGGTTTAGATGCTGTCTTTCGCAGATTCAGACACTGAACATCTAAACCCAAGAGGGCAGATGTTGTAGCATCCGCTTCATCTTGAGGATTTCAACCAGTCATAAAATAAATGCTCTAGTTTAAAAATATAAAATAAATCAGAATAGTCGGAGTGGGGTACTGAGGTAGGCACAGTGGTGCGTGTGCATGACTGACTGTAGTTGTAGCTCTAGAGGAGGCTGAGTCCAGGTGGTCACATGATCTGACACGGATCTGGGCAACCCAGAGAGACCTGTCCTCAAATGAACTGAGCTGGTAAGGTGGCCCTGGGGAAGTTTGCTGGGACATCCTCAGCTTGTCCTCTGACCTCCACACTTTCACCGTGTGTATGCCCAGGCAAATACAAATAAATGTAATAAGTTAATAAAAGAAACTGAATCATTAGTTTGTGTGGTGATCAAAATGGATGGTCAACGGGGTCTAAAACCTCCTAGGAGTCCAGTTTCTGGACATGTCTGGAGAAGTTTCTAGTATATCAACCGAGGTGGGAAAGCCTACCAAACAGTGAGTGGCAGCCTTCAGTCTCCTAAGTGAAAAGGAGAAAATGACCTGAGCGCCAGCATTCCTTCCTTTGATTTTGAATGAAAAGTGAGCAGATGCCCCATGTTGAGACTGTCATGATGGACTACACCTGTAAGCCAAAACAAGCCTGTCTCTCGTACATTGTTTTTGTCAAGTATTTTGTTGCAGAAGAACAAAGGTAACTGATACATTGTGTTTGAGAAAGGACAAATGTAATCATAGATGGTGGCAGAAATAAAGTAACAAAGACACTTTCTCACCTGTTAGAAAAGTACCTTTTTTGGGTGGGGTAGTGCACACCTGTAATCCCAGCACTCAGGGAGGCAGAACCATGTGGATAACTGTCAGTTCGAGGCTAGCCTGGTCTACAGAGTGAGTCCAGAATAGTCAAGGCTACACAGGGAAACCCTGTCTTGAAAAAGAAAAAAGAAAAGTACCTTTTATTTCTTTATCTCTTCTTTCTTCCTTCCTTCCGTCCTTTTTTTCTTTATTTCCTTCTTTCTTTCAATGGGACTGAAACATGGTTAAGAGCTGGCTGCTCTTGCGGTGGGCCTGGGTTCAATTCCCAGAACCCATAAAGCAGCATCCTCTTGATAGTCTGTTGCTCAGGTTTCAGGGGATCCTTGCTCTCTTGTCGCCTCTGCAGGCGCTCTACTCATGTAGTGCATAGACACACGCAGGCAAAACACTGGTAAATAAAATAGGTAAATAAAAGTGGAAAGCTGGGCACGGTGGCTCCCACCTGTAATGTTCATACTTGAGAGACTGAGGCAGGAGGAGTTCCGGGACTTGGAGGCCGGGTTGAGCTACTGAGTTCCAAGCCTGTCTCCAGAACGTCACTCAATCGGCTGTATGTGTTTTGAGTGTAATTGGTGAGGCTGATTTTTATTTCGATTTTTCACTGTACTCCACCAGGGGGCAGATGGACCCAGCGTCCTAACTTCCCAACCCGCTTCTTTTCAAAGGGAATTGGGATCAGTAGACTTAGGTCGTGAAGCGCTGACACTAAGTTTCTAGGTCTTTCATCATAAACTCAAAAGCCCATGAAAACGCCTCAGCCTTTTGTCAGCTTTCAGTGCCACCCCCATCTCCACCATTATTGGCAAAATTCTTTTCCTCTTCCTCTAATCTCTTTAAAATTCCCCATTCCGCTTTGGTCGAAAGAGAGGAAAGACGGCTGGGCAAAGGTAACGGGAAGGGCTAGGGAGACCGGCCCCGCCAAGTGCGGGGAGTCAGGACCGCGGGAGCTGGACAGGCCTCTTCCCTGGAGGAGAGGGGTGGAGCCGCGAGCAGGGCCGCCTCTCTTCTTTCCCGGGGCCTGGGCGGAGAGGGAGGAAAACTTCCTGGCTGGGACTCAGGCAGTTTCTGCCTGCTAGCCCTCCGATCCCGCCTACCAGTACTGGCTCTTCCCGACCCCTCCCCCGGCGCCCCCAGTGTCCGCCATGGCCAAAGCCTACGACCACCTCTTCAAGTTGCTGCTGATCGGGGACTCGGGGGTGGGCAAGACCTGCCTGATCATTCGCTTTGCAGAGGACAACTTCAACAGCACCTACATCTCCACCATCGGTGAGCCCGCTGGCTGGATCTCGGACCCCAGACCCACCCCCTGCCCCCGCCCATCCTCGTACACGGGCTCCTGAATGACTAGGAACCGTAATTTTTGATCCACTCAGAGTAAGACACTAACTTCCAGTCTCTCGACCCCTGTCCCAGACCCATCCCCCATAACGTCCCAGAAAACACTTCAGACCTTTCTGAGACCGGGAACCCCAGCTGCTGCCCCCCACCCCTCCCTTTCTCAGTTATCTCCCAGTCTCCCCAAATCCACACAGACTCTTGTCATTTCCCTCCGCTTCCTTCTTCACTCCATCTACCCAAACTCCCTAGATTAACTCTATACGACTTTCCTTTTCCCTGCTTCCCAATTCTGTCGGCCTCTTCCTGACCCACTGGGCTTCAAACTGCATCCGCCCCACCCTCGACTCATCTTCCTAGCCTCCCTCCCCTCCCCTGCGGAGTGGCTGGGCATACTGCCACTGAGACTTTGGGGGCTCTGGGTAAGCTTCTGCGCTCACCCTTCTCTCTGGGACCCCGAGAGGCCTGGGAGGTGTTCTAGACTTTCAGTAAGGAGAATTTTTTTCTCCTCCCCTCTTCAACTTTCTTCCCCTCTTGACTGAGAATTCTGTCTGGTGACAACCGGGAAAGAAACTGTTTCTCACTCTGAGAACTAATTCTCCAGAGGAATCTGATGGAGGCCAGCTCCAAGCCTAGCCTGCTAGTTAATTCAAACCGACTCCCTCAGCCAGCTGCCTTTCCCACCCTCTTTACCCTGAAGGGCTGGCGGGGTGGACAGAGGGCCAGTAGCATGTGTGTGTTGGGGGAAGGGGGAAAAGACCACGAAAGTGAGAGCACAATGAAAGTTGTCAGCTGGCATGCTTTTAAATCCACGGAAGAGTTTCACCACCTCTTTCCAAAACTTCTGACCTCTAAGGGAAAAAAACGGTATGCTTGCCATAGGAATAAAGCTTTGGAAAAATTCTCATTTACACACCCAGCAAGGCGCCTGTTGGGCACGGGCACGGCTCTCCCCCACCATGTTTTCACATATGCACACATGCTGACCTGTCGTTACACCTTTCACCCCAGGAATTGATTTCAAGATTCGAACTGTGGAAATAGAGGGGAAGAGAATCAAGCTGCAAGTCTGGTAAGTAAGCTAGCCTGCCTGTCCAGACTGCTCCAGGACCCTCCCACCCCACCCTCGCCCTTCATTTCTTCTTCCTTCCTTCTCTTCTTGGTTATAGTTTTTGTTTCTTAAGACACAGTGTCATGTAGCCCAGCCTGGCCTGGGACCCCCTGTGTAGCTGAGGATGGCCTTTATGAGCTCCTAACCCTGCTTCTGTCTCCTGTGTTGGAGATTTACAGACATGTACAGGCATGTTGCACCATGTTGGTCTGATTTGCTTCATCCCCCCTATCCAGTACATCTTCTAATTTATTCAGTCTTGCTCAGACAGCTATCAGCTGTCCTTCCATTTCTCTTCCTGTGTCCCACTTTCAGCCTGTTTGTGTCTTTTTCCTCACCCAGAGCATTCTCTGGACTTGAAAACGAATGAGCTATGATGTAGAAACAGGCTCTAAGTGGTTAAAAGACAAGTTGCAGAGTTACAGATTTGACTCCCAGCCTCTTGCTCTCTCTAAATTTTAGAGAGCAACCTGGGTGGTGCACACCGTTAGTCCCACACTCAGGAGGCACAGGCAGGTGGAGCTCTGTGAGTCTGAGGTCAGCCCGGTCTGCGTGGTGTGTTCCTGCACAGCAGGGCTGTGTAGAGAGGCCCTGTCTCAAAAACATGCAAAATAATAATGATCATAACTTTAAAAGAGTTGTCGAGCACAGGAGGTCACATACGGAGGTGTGACCTGACTGTGCTAGGAAGGCTGGGGGCTCTGAGAGTGCATAAGAGCTTTCACTGGGGCACTCTGACGTGACAGAGAAGCTGCGGCAGGCCCCGACCGCCACTTGACCTCTGCTTGACCTTCGTTAGTTACCCAGCCTCCCCACATTTGTTTCATTTATAAAACGGGGACAGTCAGACATGCCTCACTTTGATACAGCGAGGTTAGATAGGATGAACATAAGGTGACACTTCAGACAGTGCTTGGCATCTATGAGTAAACAAGAGACATCCTGTTTCCCAGGCGGGAGCAACCCAGCCGTCCTTGTCCCTTTCCCCTCTACCGTTTCCTGACCCCGCTTCCTTTGAACCCCTCACCCCCAACGTTGTTAGGAAGAGACGTTCCCCCTTGGAGACTCCTTGCTTCTATTTCATTCTATGAAGGCTTTTGTTTCAGGGACACAGCTGGCCAAGAACGGTTCAAGACCATAACTACTGCCTATTACCGAGGAGCCATGGTATGAGGTGTGGGTCTGGACGTGGTTACAGTGGTCGTTTCACAAGTATAGAGGATGACAAGCACAGGGTCAGGGATAAAGGAGGGCACAGTGTGCAGAAAGCCCCGT
Organism: Psammomys obesus; assembly: GCF_907164565.1. Taxonomy (NCBI): domain Eukaryota; kingdom Metazoa; phylum Chordata; class Mammalia; order Rodentia; family Muridae; genus Psammomys; species Psammomys obesus. The sequence goes on along the minus strand of NW_026585644.1, from coordinate 300,123 downwards.
GTGTGTCCTGTGTTTAGACTGCTGGATAGGACCTAGAGGGTTACCCAGAGACACTAGAAACCTAGGTGAGAATGTGGACCTGGAGGGCTACCCAGAGGACACTAGAAACCTAAGTGAGAATGTGATCCAAGGTGAACTTTGCTATCCTTCAGGGCATTATCCTAGTATATGACATCACAGATGAGAAATCCTTCGAGAACATTCAGAACTGGATGAAAAGCATCAAAGAGGTGAGAGGCCTCCAGAAGAAGTGGGGGAACAAAGTAGCTCCTGGAGGATGGTGGGGTGCTAAAGTGGGTGGGGTCAAGTTTAATTTATTTATCTTAATTTTATGTGTGGGTGTTTTGCCTGCATGTATATCTGTGAACCAGGTGCCTGCCTAGGATCCTCAGAGGTCAGAAGAGGATGGTGGACCTCTGGGACAGATGGTTTTGAGCTACCATTTGGACCCAGGTCCTCTGGAAGAATAGTCAGTGCTCTTAACTGTTGAACCTTCTCTCCAGCTCAAAACCCCCCTTTTTTTCTTCTTCTTGAGACATGGTCTTACTCTGTAGCCCTGGCTAGTGTAAAACTTGTGTAACCCAAACAGGTCCTGAACTCACAGTAATCCTTCTGCCTCAGCTACATATGTGTGTGTGTGTGTGTGTGTGTCTCCGCGTGTATGTCATATATATATATATATATATATTAGTTATTTTTATTTCATGGGCATTGATGTTTTTCCTGCATGGACATCAGTGTGAGGGTGTCAGATCTTGGAGTTACAGACAGTTGTAAGCTACCACGTGGGTGCTGGGAATTGAATCCTCATCCTTTGGAAGAACAGTCAGTGCTCTTAACTGTTGAGCCATCTCTCCAGCCCCCAAAATGACTTTTTTTTTTCCTTTTGAGACAGGGTTTCTCTGCATAACCACTTGGCTGTTCTGGAACTCACTTTGTGAACCAGACTGGCCTCAAACTCACAGAGATTCGCCTGCCTCTGCCTCCTGAGTGCAAGGTTAAAGGCGTGTGCCACCATGCCTGGCTCTGCCTCAGGTTTTTAAGTGCAGAAATTACAGGTGTGGGCCACATGCAAGCCCCAACTTTTACTTGTTTTCCTCTTCTCCTGGCCTGTCTTCAGAATGCCTCTGCTGGAGTGGAGCGCCTCCTGCTGGGGAACAAGTGTGACATGGAGGCCAAGAGGAAGGTGCAGAAAGAGAGGGCTGACAAGGTGAGAAGCCAGCTGTGCTTGCTGCAGGCTGAGGAGCAGTGCCGGGGGGGATTGCCGAGAGCACGGCTTCTGCCCTTTACCAGCTATTTCCTTCCCACCTTGCCCTACAGTTGGCTCAAGAGTACGGAATCCGATTTTTTGAGACAAGTGCCAAATCCAGTATGAATGTGGATGAGGTGAGATCCATACTCCAGGAGATAAAAATACTAACAGATTTATCTGCTCCTTCAATCTGTTCTAACCCGTTTCCCCATTAGGCTTTCAGTTCCCTGGCCCGTGACATCTTGCTCAAGTCAGGAGGCAGGAGATCGGTGAGTTGGTTCTACCTGACGAGGGACCACTGTGTGTGTCTCCAAGAACTGAAGCAGCTGAACTATGGTGTGGGGATTGCACACATATGGTCCCAGCACTGATCGGTGGTGGCAGGACTTCAAGTTCATCCTCAGCTACTCTGTCTAAACACATACGTGCCCATGGCACACACCTTTAATGCCAGCACTAGGGAAGCAGAGGCAGGCAGATCTCTATGAGTTCTAGGCCAGCCTGGTCTACAGAAGTGAGTTCCAGGGCGGCCAGGGCTACACAGAGAAACCCCATCTCATTTGAAAGAAAGGAAGGAAGGAAGAGAGAAGGAGAGAAAGGAAAAGAAAAGAAAAGAAAAGAAAAGAAAGGAAAAAAAAAAAAACAATTGAGGAGGAGGAGAAACAATGTTACAATTTCCACTAAGGGGGTTGTCCTGAGTTCATAGGCTCCTATTCCAGCCAGCTTTGACACAACTGATTCTTCTACCTTCCTGGCTCTAGGGAAACAACAGCAAGTCCTCAAGCCCTGACCTGAAAACGTCTGTCAAGAAGGACAGCAACAAGTGCTCCCTGGGCTGAGGAACATTTCTCGCCTCATCCTGAACCTGGAAGCTAGACCTGAGGGAGGTGGGCTTGAGGGGCCGTGGAAGGGAGGAACTGTGGCAGGACCTAGAGGGGCAGATGCACGGGCGATGAAGAGAGTGGGAGGAAGGGAAGGAAGAAAGGAATAGGGAAAAGGAGGAGGAAGGAATCAAGGACATGGGAGGTGAAAAGGGTTTGCGAAGAAGAAAGGAAGCAGAAAGGATCTCAGGTCTTAGACTGTCCTTGGACTTAAGGTCAAGTATTAATGTAAATATGTTGATTTCTGTGTCACTGGTTCAGGTTTAGGGTCCTGAGAGCCTGGCTTAGCACTTCTCTGAAGGTTCCTCACCCTTCATGGTCTTTGTTCGTATTAAAGACCCCTGTTTGATATGAGTGTTCCACTTGCATTACTTTCATTATTGTCAGAATTGCTCTCCACTCAAATCCAATTTTTGTCAATCCAAGATGTTTTTTTACTTGAATCAGGCTGGGTTCCTCCTTCTTGCCCCCAGGCAGTCTGAAGGATGGACAGCCTTTTTCCACTATGGGTTCCAGAGGACCACAACAGTGAACAGAACCTTGCCCTGGGCACACAATAACCCAGGGATGAAGGGTTTGAACAAGCTTCCAGGAAACTGCAACACTTAGTTTATCCAATGCGCTGTGGGACAGCTTGGAGTGTGCTTTGGTCAGCCTAAGTATTTGATAGCCACTGCTGGCTGATGTTGTTAGAATGGAATAGTCAGCCTTACACAAAGAGATACATCAGAAAGTAAAAGTAACCTGGCAAGCCAATTCCTTTTTGCAAAAGGGTGTGCCACAGCCCAAACTGAAAGTTCATTTAGTGTTGTTCAAATGTAAGTGGAGACCGACTCTGCCTCGTTCCACTCATGGGAGCTTAGCCACAGTCTTTTGAGATTGACTGGTTTAAGAGAATCCTCAGGACCAGAGAGATGGCTCAGCCGTTAAGAGCACTGGCTGTTCTTTCAGAGGTCTTGAGTTTAATTCCCAGCAACCACATGGTGGCTCACAACCATCTATAATGAGACCTGGTGTGCATGAAAACAAAGCATTCATATACATAAAATTAATAAATAAATAAATCTTAAAAAAAAAAATCCTCAACTGGCCAGTGGTGCACACCTGTAATTCCAGTACACTGGGAGGCAGAGTTAGGCAAATCTCTGGGAGTTTGAGGCCTACAAAGAGAGTTCAGGACAGCCAGGGCTATCACAGAGAAACCCTGTCTCAGGAAAAAAAATATATTCCTCAAAGCTGGGCCTGGTGGTGCATGTCTTTAATCCCAGGACTTGAGAGACACAGCCTGGTCTACATACAAATCGAGTCCAGGACAGTCAGGACTACAAGAGTACCCCTGTCTGGAAATGCGCCCCCCCACACCAAAAAAAAAAAATCCTCAAAAAGAAAAGGAGAGGAAGAGAAAGAGGGTCAGCTTAACTGTGGGTTGTTAAGCATTGCTACTGTAGCAAGGCTTTTTGTAAACGAAGTTCAACCACGCAGGGGAGAGTAAAGAAATTTGGATTCCTCTCCTAAAGTAGTTTTATAAGGTGGGGGGATTTATGGAATATTGGCCATTTGTGAGCTTACCATCTCTTGATAGGAAACAAAAAACAGAAACAAAAACCAAACCCTCTTCTCACAATTGTATTCGTTTGTTTTGAGATAGGGTTTCTCTGTGTAGCCCTGGCTATTCTGAAACTCACTCTGTAGACCAGGCTGGCCTCGAATTCACAGTGATCTGCCTGATTCTGCCTCCTGAGTGCTGGGCTCACAGGCAGTGCTCCACCGCACCCAGCTTTTCTCACAATCTGAAGGGAAGGCACAGGAGAGAGTCACTTCGTTATAAGTGGTTGCTGAGCATCTGCTTTGTGCGGAACAGCAATCACTAAACAGCTTTTTGCTGGCATGCGTAAGCACAGACATAGACAAAAATTTAAAAGAAAAACAGCTCTTGGTTTTTCAAGATTTTTTTGCTGGGCATGGTGCCTTTAATCCCAGCACTCAGGAGGCAGAGGCAGGTGGATCTCAGTGAGTACCAAGCCACCTAGGACTGCAACAGTGAGACCTGTCTAAAAGTAAAGTTTGATTTTTATTATTGTGTTACGTGTGTGGCTGTGTGTTTAAATGTGGAGAACAACACTTAGGGGTCAGCTTGCTCCTCCCACCATAAGTCCCAAGGACTGGACTCAGGTCACCAGGCTTGCATGGCCAGGATTTTACCTCATGAGCTGTCTCACCTGTCCTCTTTTGATTTTGTGCCACTGGATTTGTGTTGTAGTTACTTTCCTGTTGCTGTGAAGAGACACCACGACCAAGGCAACTTAAAGAAGAGTTTATTAGGGGTTTGCTTACAGTTTCAGAGGTTTAGAATCTGTGACCACTCTGAGCAGCATGGCAGCAGGCGGGCAGAAATGGCTCTAAAGCAGCAGCTGAGAGTTTAGATCTGATCCACAGGCAAAAGGCAGAGAGAGAGAGCCAACTGAAATGGTGTGGGCTTTTGAAATCTCAAAGCCAACCCCCGTGACACACCTCCTCCAACAAAGCCACATCCCATAATCCAAAATGTTCCAACAACTGGGGACCAAGCATTCAAGTACAGGAGCCTATGGGAGCCATTCTCATTGAGAGCACCACATTGGTCTCACAATGTAGACCAGGCTGGCCTTGAAATTACAGGGGTATACTCCTACCTCCCAAGGGCTGTGACAGCAACATTTAATTCCTAAAAAAATAAGGGAGCTGAAACTATTGTCACACAAAACCACAGCCAAAAAATTCAGGCTAGATACACTGTCTTTATCTCTACCCTCTTTCACTCTCTGACCCCCTTTGAGACAAAGTTTCCTGACATAGCCTAGTGTGGCCTCCTGTGGGAGTCTCATACCTCAGCTATGTATCTCAGCCTGGCTACACAGTGACATGCAGTCTTAAATAAACAAAAACAAGTGCTAATAAGATTAGTAAAAGTGTCAGCCATGAAGCCTAACAACATGAGTTCAAGCTCCTTCATAAAAAGCCAGATGCGGTGTCACACATCTGAAAATGAGATGGGAGGTGGAGGCAGGGGAATTGCCAGGAAGTACACAGCACAGCAACAGCAAGAAGATCCTGCCTTAAGGGGAGAAGAACCTTCTAGAAGATTGTTCTTGGACCTCCACAAGTATACCATGGCACAAAATCACTCATATACAGGAATGAACCCACACAACAAAAAAGCATACGTGTATTTTTGAGACAGGAGTCTCACCATGTCTATCTGCCTGCCTTTGCCTTCTGAGTGCTGGGGTTAATGGTATGTTCCACCATGCCCAGCCCCAATATATATATAATGTATATACAATATATATATATTGTATATATATATACAATATATATATATACATACAATAATATATATATATATTGTATATACATATTGTATAAAGATACAAAAAAAAATTTTAAATCCTCAAAAACTTGCAAATCTTCCTCCCTTGGGGGCTGGGGAGTAACAATATTTGTAATATGATAGCCAAATGGTCTACAGTTCTGGGGGGGAGGGCATGGGAATGACACACCTCTAGCTTGCCTACTTTCCTCTTAAGTTCAAGGGCAATTTTTTTAGAGTTAAATATTTCCTGGAGAATAAGCTCAAAGTGTTAGGGAAATCATGCTTCAAACAGAGAGAGGAAAAAAGTAGTTGCACTTTTCTGAAAAATACAGAGAAACAGCTTGACTTCCAAAACAGCACAGCTGTGGCCCTGTAAACTGCCGTCTGGATAAAGGTTCTTTCCTTCTTTCCTTCTTCTGAGACAGCCTTTCTCTGTGTAAACCCTGGCTGTCCTGTGGAACTTGCTTTACAGACCAGAGCTGGCCTTGAACTCAAAGAACCTCCTGCCTGTTTTCCAAATACACCGAATGCCACCGCTGCAGTGCTCTAGATAAACTCTCTAATGGCACATGTGGTATATACCAAATCTGGAATTCCTTATTTCTTTACTGTTTTTGAGGTGGGGCGTCCTGTACTCTGGAAGTGACATTGTGGAGGCGGGGGCGGGACTGCTGCAAGCTGAAGGGCAGAGAGTGCCACCTATCAAGGTCCTGCCTTAAATTCAAACAACAAAAAGACGATGACTCCTACGAAGGAGACTTTTTGTTTTATCTTGTTTTTTGAAACAGGGTTTCTCTGTGTATCCGTGGCTGTCCTGGAACTCAAAGATCTGCCAACCTCTACCTCCCAATGGCTGGGATTCAGAGTGAGATGCCAGGCAAGATCAACATCTTAGTCACATCCCAGGGAAGAATTTATTTTCATTAAAAAAAAAAAAATACTTTGTGTGTGTGCTTTGCTGTGCATCCTGAGTGTGCCTGGTGCCCATGATAACCAGAAGAGGGTAAGAGATCTCCTACAACTAACTGGATTGATTTACAAGTAGTTGTGCTAGGCAGTGGTGGCTCTCTGTGAGTTTGAGGTTAGCTTGGTCTACAAAGTGAATTCCAGGACAGCCAGGGCTACACAAAGTGGCTGTATCTCAAAAGATGACAAAAAAGAAACAAAAAAACCCAACCACAACAACAAGACTTTCTCATGGATGCTGGGAATCAAACATGAGATGGGTCATCTCATCTGGAAGAACAGCCAGTGGTGAGCCATCTCTCCAACAGGCAGATATTTTTTCTTTCTGTTCTTTTTTTAAATTTTTTTTCTCCCCCTCACCCCCGCTCTTTTTTTTTTTTTTTTTTTTTTTTTTTTTTTTTGGTTTTTCGAGACAGGGTTTCTCTGTGTAGCCTTGGCTGTCTTGGACTCGCTTTGTAGACCAGGCTGGCCTGAAACTCACAGAGATCTGCCTACCTCTGCCTCCCGAATGTGGGGATTAAGTCTATAACATCACACTCGGCACGTTAACAGGAGAAGTTCATCACCATTCATCTGCAAAAAGCCAGGTGGGAATCCAGGGACAAGAACAAGTTTCATTCAGTCCTGCCTCCATCAGTAGATTCCCTGGACCCGACTTCTCAAGGCCATCCAGGGTGGTGAGCGATGGATGGGGAGGGTGTCAAGAGTCTAATGGTGAGGCCAGAGTTTTGATGAAGGCCCAGAGTTGAAATGGAGCGGCGTATCGCCCCTTTTTATGTCTCTCTGGTCGCCTAGTTCTAAGTGAACAAACAGGCGACTTCAGGGAAAATGAAACCTCCGCCACCGCCATGCCAGCCGCCTCTGCAAACACTACAAGGACCACAATGCCGCGCGGCGCCCGGCTAAGACGTCACGTGACGCAGCGCAAACGCAGTGAGGGCCAGTGGCCACCGAGTCCGGAACGACTACAAGCCCCAGCAGGGGACAGAAGCGAGCACACGGGAAGAGCCGGCGTCGCTGGTGCCGGGACCAGGAGCCTCCGCGAGCAAGATGGCCGCTCCCGAGACGGAGGCCGAGGGGCGCGGGCACTGAGTCCGGACCCGCGTGCCCTCCTCCCAGCCTGGCCCGAACAAAGACCTCGCGCTTCTAGCCAACAAGTCCGCATGGGTCATTCTCTCTGTGCTCACGAGGCCGTTCCAACAGAGCCTTAGCTGGCCCAGAGAGAGAACTCTGGCAGCTCGCTGCTCGGAGCTAGAACCTCGGGGACGGCTGCTGCAACAGGTGCGACCCTGCCCGCCCCATGCTTGCAGGCGCGCGGAGGCGTGGCCTCCCCCGGGGCGGCCACCTCTGCTGGTTGCTGTGCGCTTTCACCCTAAAGCTCTGGTAAGTGGCTACCGGGGTGGGGGCGGGGGTCGCAGGCGAAACTGACGGTCCCCGCCCTCAGGAACTGCGCCGCCTCCTCCACTGGCACCCGAAATAGGTGTGCCCCGTCTTTTCTGGAGTCTCACCGTTGTTCTTACCACCCTTTCCCTACCTGCAGCGAAGCAGAGGCTCCGGTGCGCGAGGAGAAGCTGTCAGGTGGGTGATGGCCCGAGAACCCTGTGCCTCTACGTTTTTTTTCTCTTGTTGTGTTTTAGTTTTCAGTATCTGTTTAGTATGTCGAGAACACAGAAAAAGGAGGTGCTGGGAAGCTTAGATGGGTTGAGCGTTTGAGAGAAATGTTTTTCGAATGGTCTTCGGCTGGGCATTTTTCTTTCTTTTAGTGAGCACTTCGACTTCACCATGTTGGCTGGTGGAAGAGTTTGTGGTGACTGAAGAGTGTGCCCCGTGTTCCAACTTCCAGATTGTGAGTTTTTGCTTGTTTTTGTTTTTAATATGCTGGACTTTTTAAAAAATTGATTTATTTCTTTGCTTGCCTGCATGTATGTCTGTGTAAGGAGGTCGGATCCCCAGGAACTGGAGTTAGAGACAGTTGTGAGCTTCCAAGTGGGTGCGGTAATTGAACCAGGGTCCTCTGGAAGAGCAGACAGTGCTCATGACTGCTGAACCATCTCTCCTGTCCCCACACTTGTTTTCTTGTTAAGCATGCCATTGCTGTGTTTTTCTTCTCAGTTTTTTTTTCTTCTCAGAGTATTAAGATATGTTCAAATCCGAATTTAATTACATTATATTTTATTTTTATTTGGTTTGTTTTATGTATGTGGGCGTTTTGCCTGCATGTATGCAGTGTGTGTGTGTGTGTGTGTGTGTGTGTGTGTGTGTGCGCGCGCGCGCGCGCGCATGTGTGTTAGAGCCCTAAGAATCCAGAAGAGGTCATCAGATCTCCTGGTACCAGAGTTAGAAAAGATTACTAGCCACACTGTGGTGCTGGGAATGGAACCCTGTCCTCTGGAATTGCAGCCAGTGCTCTTAACCACTAAGCCATCTCTCCAACCCTCACTTCTTGTTTGTTTTTGAGATAGTGCTTCACTGTATCTGGTCTGGAACTTACCATGCAAGCCAGGCCAGTCTTAAATGTTATCTTTATTTTGTGTGGGTCATATGCCATGAAAGTCAGAGGACAACTTGAGAAAATAAAATTTGTTAAGCCCAGGTACAAACATCTTTTCCCACAGAGGCATCTTGTCAGCCCTCAAACTTGAACTTAAATTCCCTCTGAAAATCTGCCCTTTCCACGCGAATGACATTGTCCAACTAATACTCCTGTTCTATTCATATTTTATATGGTAGCCTCTGTAAGTTCTCCGTGTCTCCTCGATGGTTGCCTTCCTAACCATCACCAGCCGCCTCCATCATCCACGTCAGAGCCTCTCATTAGCCCCACTGCCCACCAGCTTGGCCCTTTCTGAAGCTCGGGTCTTCTTCTTGCCCACCTCTTCCTAATGTATGCTTTTGGACCTTTCTTTTGGTAGAAAAGCACGCCCGAGTGTGGTTCTACGGGGTACATGGAGAAAATCGCATGCAGCCCATCTAAAAGGAATGAATTCAGAAGGTAAGGACCGTATCTCTGCATGGGGTCACCCCTGACCTGTTCCTTTAGGTAGCTACTCCCCATCTTGGTATAGTTCGGAATACTGGAAAGAGGAGATTTGAGCCAAATTCCCCCTAATTCCTAACCCTAGTCTCCAACACTGATATAGGCCATGTTTTCTGATCGGAGAATTTGGTCAGGGACAGGGAATGTAACTCATTAGTAGAGTACTTGCCTAGTATTTAGGAGGCTCTGAGTCCAATCCCCAGCATTACTTTAAAAAACAACAATAAAGCCATGAGTGGTGGCGCGGGCCTTCAATCCCAGCACTCAGCAAGGCAGAGGCAGATTGATCACTATAAGATCAAGGAAAGCCTGGGCTACAAACTCCAGAGTAGCCAAGGCTACACAGAGAAACCCTGCCTTGAAAAACATAAATAAGGAAGTAAGTAAATAAATAATAATAAAATCGATGGGCAGTGGGGTGAATCGCCCCTTGAATTCCAGCACTCACAAGCTGAGCTCTGTGCATTCAAGACTAGCCGGGTCTACATAGGGAGTTCAGGTCAGGCTACAGTTCAGAGCCTGTCTCACACAAACAAACAAATAAATATTAAGCCATGTGTGATAACACAGATCTTTGATCCCAACTCTCAGAAGGGAGAGGCAGACAGATCTCTAAGAGAGCCTGACTACATTGCTCAGTGATTAAAGGCACTTCTGCTCTTTCAGAGGACCTTAATTCAGCCTCCAGTACCCATGTAGTTGGTAACTGTAACTCCAGTTCTCACGTATCCAGTACCCTCTTCTGGCTTTCTTGGGCACCAGGCACACATATGGTGCATATACATACATGCGTGAAAACAGTCTCACATATTAAATAAATAAATAAATAAGCAACTTGCATTTGATTTCTAGAATCCAACTGGTTGAAAAATAGAACTCACTCCAGCAAGCTGTCTTTTTTTTTTTTTTTTTTTTTAAGAAAAAGAGAAGTTGGGCATGATAGTACATGCTTGTAAGGAACCTCAGCAATTAGGAAGAAGAGGCATGAGAATTAGGAGTTCAAGGCCAGCCTAAACTACTTGAGACTTTTTTTTTTCTTTTTGATTTTTTGTTTTTGAGACAGGGTTTCTCTGTATGGCCCTGGCTGTCCTAGAACTCACTCTGTAGACCAGGTTGGCTTCACAGAGTCGGTCTGCCTCTGCCCCCTTTGTGCTGGGATTACAGGCATGTGCCCTCACTGCCAGGGGAAACTATCAAAAAATTTTTCTTTCTTTTTTTTTTTTTTTGGTTAATGCTGCTCTGTTAATCTCACCAGAGACTAAAGACACAACTGAATCCAGTTTGTCTTATTCTTAGATAGTATTTTGGGTAGGCGGAAGTGGAGAATAGTGGTTAAGAGAAACTGACTTTCCCTGGGAATGACTGGCCTTCTTTTGCCCTCAGCTGCCGTTCAGCTCTGATGGAACGACACTTATTCTGGAAGTTTGAAGGCAGTGTGGTGGCTGTGGCTTTAGTCTTCGCTTGCCTCGTCATCATCCGTCAGCGACAACTGGACCGAAAGGCTCTTGAAAAAGTCCGGAAGCAAATTGAGTCCATATAGCTGAATTCTCCTGTATTATGCCAGATCTTACAGACTGTACGTCAAGCAGAGAAAGCTCAGTGGGCTAATCTGTACTCTTAAACCTTGTGGTAGTAGCACCTTTCCCTGACTTCCTCTTCCAGACCGCTAATGAGCACAATAAAAAGTAAGATAGAGCTGGGGGCTTGGTGGCACACACTTGTAATCCTAGCACGTGAGAGAGAGTGTCAGGAGGGTCCTTGGCAAATTTGTTGGCAGGCCAGGCTGAACTAAATAGTAAGACTGTCTTTTTAAAAAGTAATGAAGGAGTAAACCAGTTTCCTTCCCTATAATGATTTGGCTTGGGGAGGACTGGGTGTGGTGCCATGTGCCTTAAATCCTAGCACTTGGGTGGCAGAGAGAGAGGCGGATGTCTGTGAGTTCAAGGCCAGCCAGGGCTACAGAGTGAGACCCTGTCTCAAACAATTAAAGGGAGCTTGTGAGTTGACGCAGTGGTCAAGAGCATTGCTCTTACAGAGGATCTAGGTTTGGTTCCCAGCATCCAAATCAGATGGCTTATGGTCACATGTAATTCTAGTTTCAGATCTGATAGCCTGTGGCCTCAAGCCATGCACATAAACTCATGCATAAACAGACATATACGGCAAAAAAGGAATAAATCTCTTTAGATTTCTTTTTCCACGTGTAGAAGTGATTTGTGTGCATGCATGTCTGTCTATGCACATGTGTGTATCTGGTGACTGTGGAGACCAGAAGAAGATACCAGTCCCTGATGCCACATGGTGCAGTGGATGGAATATGGTTCTCTTAACCTCTGAACTGCTTCTTCAGCCCCAAAATGAATAACTTTTTGAAAAATAATAATTTGGTGTGGGGGAAAAAGTCATGGGGCAGTGAGGGAGAGGGAGCGATGGTTTCTCTTTTATGTGTGTGAATGGTTTACCTGCATGTATGTATTCCATGTGCACGCCTGGTGTCCTCGGCAATCAGAAGAGGACATTGGACCCCCTGGGACTAGAGTTATAGATGGCTGTGAGTCACCGTGAAGGCACTAGGAAACAAACCCAGGTCTTCTGAATGAGCAATAAATGTTCTTAACTGCTGAGCCATCTCTCCAGACCCTGGCCTTTTACTCTCACTTAAAATTTCTGGGCTGGCAAAGTGGCTCAGGTTCAAATGTGTGATACAGTGTCTGGAGAGATGGCTCTGCAGTTTAACAGAGCTTGCTGCTTTTCCAGACTTGTTTTCAGCTCTGGTATCTGCAACTGGCAGAACTCACAGCTGTGGGCTCCAAGGCATCTGTTGCTGTCTGCGGGCACCCTTACGTATGGAGGTACTCGCATAGATGCATAAATAAAAATTTTAGCCAAAGGCATGTGATGGTGGCGCAGCCTTTAATCCCAGCACTCAAGAGGCAGTGGTGGATCTCTGTGAGTTCGAGACCAGCCTGCTCTACAGAGTGAGTTCCAGGACAGCCAAGGCTACACAGGGAAACCCTGTCTCAGAAATAAACAAGTACTTTAGAAAGTGTTTGCTGCATAGGCCTGATGACCTGAGTTTAAGCCCTAGAATGCATGGTAAGAGGAAAGGACCTAAATATTGCCCTTTATCCTCCACATGTATATCACTTATACACAAAAGAACATACACATCATACATACTTATTAACACACCTAATACAACAACGGTAAAACAGACTTTCTAAGCTGTATTTGGTACTATATACTTGTAGTCACAACACTTGGTAGGACTCAGGAGTTCGAGACCAGCTTAGGTGACACAGTGAGAAGTTGTCTGAAATAACAAACTTTTCTGGGATAGAATGTTAGCTAGAAAGTTTATTTCCTAGTCAAAATTTGTTTTCCCTTGACCTTACCCACAAAGAAAATCTCAAATACATGACAAAACTATTTGAGGTGCCCTGCCATAGAAGCAAATCTTGGTTTAGGAAACAGAAATCTCCTATGGTGTCCTGAGTCAGAATTCTAGGGCTATGGACCCCTCACTGGGAATCCAGATGAAACAGTGCCAGGGAAGCCTGAGCAGATTCTTGAGACTGGATGGGTTTGGCTTACATCTCATCTGCATGCACCATGACCCTGCTCTGCCCAACAGCTCTCGCCTTCGTTCCCATCGTTAGCTGTGTCTTTGTTGAGCCATTTGCACGTGGGAGTTCAGGTGGCCCCTCCAGTTTGTACTTCAGAACTGGAGTCTCCAGGCTTTCTGTCATGTCTTTGTGTGTCAAGATATTTCTGGATATCACTGAGGACAAAGTATAGCGGTAGAGCATTTGCTTGGGTTGGAGGCTGGCCCGGAACTCTCCTACTATTTAACTGTTATGGATACAGAGTTTTCTAGCTCATCAGTGGGCTGCTGTGCCCTTGCGTCTTACCTCCGTGAAGCTGATAACCCTCAGGCCTAGCTTCTGATTGGCCCTGAAAGGGACTGAAGCTGGGTAGGATGATGAGAGCCAGCGAAAAAAGAAGAATCTGAAAAGAAGCAAGAGGGCATTTGGGCTCTGGGGACAACAGAGGATGAAGGCAATGCAAATGGGATGTTAGTTAGGGTTGTCACGGTTTGGAGAACAGGGCTGGGCAGGCGGGTATTAGGAAGAATGGAGGGTGGCAGAGAGGGAGAGGGGAAGCACAGAGCACCCCGATGATACCAGAACACAGGTGCTGGTCTGGGCAGCCCTGCTGGAGGTCTGGGCGGTGAGCTTCTGTAACTGGTGGATCTGAGCCGCCAAGGAGCTAGGAGAAGAATGAAGAGTTAGCCAACAGCTTGCCTGTGGCTGCACCCATCCGACACTGCCGCCACTCACATGTTCTGGCTCTCCAGCTCCTGAACCTTTCTCTGTAGCTCCTGATTCTGTGCAAAACAGGCTGCCACTCTAGGGAGTGTGGAGAAGTAGAGTAGGCTTGGCAGATGGCTCCTTGACATGCTTTGGTGAGGAAGGAGCCCAAACACTGCCCACGGATGCCCAAACATACCTGCTCTCCAGCCCATCTATGTATTCTTTCTTCCGCCGCCGGCTGTCCTGAGCTGACTGCTTGTTGCGGATTTTCCTCCGGATCTTCTTGAGTACTCTGTCCTCTGCCTGGAGGCCCAAGGCATTCCATGCTGGACTCTTAGCCTCCCACAATTCTCCAACTGTGCCCCAGCATCCATGCTCCTCAGAGGCTGTGCGGAGCTCTTGGAATGGGACATGCTTTTAAGACAGGTGTTACCTTGGTAAGGGGCAGGTGAGAGGGCAGAGAAACCCCTTCTTGCCCCAGCAGATGCTTCTCTTCATCTGTCAGGAACAGACGTTGGCAGGAGAGCTGAAAGGAGGCAGAAGATGAGTGGGATCAAGGTCATTTGCTTCCAACACCCAAGCTGCCTTTTCACCCCCAGCCCACTTTCAGGAGAGGGCTTTCTGTTTGCACTGAAGGAGAAAGTGAAGGCAGGGCAGAAAGTTCATTCAGACAGGTTCCGTGGCAAGCCAAAGGGCTTTCCTGAGGAGGGAGAGTGAAGTTTTTTGTTCACACACAGAACCTTGATGTTACCACCAAGCTAGAGTGGTTCTGGTATCTTAGGACAATTGGAAGAGAACTTGCATGAATTCACCATGGTGGTCTTTGTTGAACTTCCTTATGTCAGGTAAACGTCCATTTGGTAAAATATTTGGTTGCCTGTCAACCACAGGAACGTGTGACTCATTATCCCCAGGCGCTAAGCTAAGCTCTACCTACGTCAAGCTGTCCACTCTCAGACAAGGACTTTCTTCCTTCCTTCCTTCCTTCCTTTTAATCATTTTCTTTTTAGTTTGTGTGCATTGGTCTTTGCCTGCATGTATGTCTATGTGAGGGTGTCAGATCCCCTGGAACTGCAGGCAGACAGTTGTGAGCTAACATCTGGGACCTGGGAATGGTCCTGGGTCCTTTGGAAGAGCAGCCAGTTCTCTTAACCTCTGCGTTACCTCTCCAGCCCTGAGACAAGGAGTTTCTAAGGACAATCAGGATGGCTTTTCTAGTAAAATGTGTGGGAAGGGTAGATGTTATCTGGGTAAGCTGAGCCTGTCAGCTGAGGACCTCGCCTTCTCACTAGCATTTTATTCATTTATTGTGTATGTGTGTCTTTTTGTGTGCATGTGTGGAGGTCAAAAATAACTTCCACCATGTGGGTTCTAGGGATCAAACTGATCTTGCTGGTCCTCGTGTGCCTTTTTGAAAGATTTACACTGGGGTTTTTGTTTTGTTTTGTTTGTGTGTGTATAGGGTTTTGTTTTTTCTTCTTTCTTTCCCTTTTTTTCTTAACTCAGGATTTCTCTTTGTAGCCTTGGCTGTCGCTTTATGGACCAGGCTGGCCTCGAATTCACAGAGCTCTGCCTGCCTCAGCTTCCTGAGTTACTGTGGTTGAAAGCATGTACACCATGCCTGCCTTTTTTTTTTTTTTTTTTTAGTATTTTATTATTATTTTTTAAATTTTATGTGTGTGGGTGTTTGCTTGGATGCCTGCTGCCCACGGAAGAGGGTGTTGGATCCCTTGGAACTGGGGTTATAGATAGATGTGAACTGGACTTGAACATGGATCTCCTGGCAAGGCAGCTAGTGCTCTTAACTACTGAGCCATCCAGGCCCTGGATGATGATGGTGAGTTTGAAATAGGATGTCACTGTGTGGACTAGGCTGGCCTTGAATTTAGCCAGGCTAAGTTATTGGTTTTTAGAGACAGGGTTTCTCTGTGTAGCCTTGGCTGTCCTGGACTCACTTTGTAGACCAGGCTGGCCGCAAACTCTCAGAGATCCGCCCGCCTCTGCCTCCCGAGTGCTGGGATGACAGGCTGCACCCCACAGCTGGCTTTGGCTTTTTACTGTGTGTACAACACATTTGTCCTGCGCTATCACCTTACCCCTTTGAGACTGTTTCTCACTAACCCTGGAGCTAATCTAGTAAGTCCCTGTGACTGTCCTGTTCCAACCCCTCATTCCATGTGGGTTAAGGGAATAGCCTCTTATGTGGGTTCTGGGGATCTGATCTAGCAGCTCAGGTCCTCATGCTCACATGCAAGTGTTTTTCCTACTGACCAATTTTTCAGCCTCTGGCTTTTGCTTTCTGATGGCCTTTGGCTCTTGGCTAAATCATTTCCTTTCCTGATATCCCCCTTTTTTTCCTCTAAGTGTTTTAATAGCGTATTTCTTCCAATCTCTCTAACCCAAATCTCTGAGAGCGGACCCCAGAGGGCTTCATCTAGAAATAGAACGTGCAGGGATGCTGTGCTGTATACAAACCCCTAGCACGGCTTCTGGTCCCAGCTTCAAGCACTTTTAGAGGATGGCTATGACCTGTTCCCTGCTCTTGGACACAGAGAGGAGTATAGCCTAAGCATGGCCTCTCTCGGTCTGCACGGCAGGAACGTGTAGCCGCCTTGGGAAGGTCGTGATAGAATACTCCACATATCACTGAAACACGGCCACAGGGCACCCGCCTGCTGCTGCTTTGCTCTCACCCTGCCCTCCTTAGCCAGGTGGATTCCCGGGAGTCCTGTCCCATTTCCCTTCCCTGACCCAACGCTGAGAGAGCAGCTCCGACTGAATGGAAATGCACACCAGGTCTAGGCTTCTCGAGAGCTCCCTCATCCCACCTGCTCCTGAAGTGAATCCTAACCACTCCGATCCCCAATAGCTCTCTGGCCCCCCATGCTTTTCTGCACTTAGAATTGCTTGTTTCTCCTTGGCCTTCAAACCCACTGCCACCACAAGTTCCTCGTTACTTCCTCCTCCCTTTTCCTCTGCATTCCCGTTCGTGTGAGGACATGTGCACTGTGGGAACACCAGGCTGGCTGGCCTCTAGACTCACCAGGGCTGCAGGAGGTGCTGGGGCTACGGCGCTGGCTCTTGGCAGGATATGTCTGTGGGCATCAGAGGGCAGTGCACTGGCTGTGCAGGCATCAGGTACCATGAATGTCGGGCGCCACTGATCTGAAGAAGATGCAAAGACCGGACAAAGGAGTCAGAGGACTGTGGGCAGGGCCGCAGTTTGAGAACCTTCTCCCCTTAACCTCGTGGCCAGGGCTGGGCCTCAAAGGGCCATTGACCTCTTTCCAAAAAGTCCACTGACCTATCTGGATGGAGATGAGTCCGAAGGTCGGCCCAGCTTCCTCCTGAGTGCCCTGCAGGGCCCCTGCCTCATAGACAACCTCATAGAGGGCAGGGGGACTGGGTGCCTGTTGGGCAGGGGATCTAGGGTCTTCAGAGACCCCACTGTCACTGGCAGGAGATGTTTCTGGGCAATATACCATATTGGGATCAATGAAGAGGTTCAGAAAGTCATCAGGCTCACCCTTCTCAAGGCCCTGTAGAAGGAGAGGAGAAGAGTAACAGCAAGGAGTTCTGAGAGTCCCACCTGAGGCAGTCTTAGATCCTTTATGCTTCAATTTTTTTTTTTTGCTTTTCCTCCTTGGACATAGAGTTACAATTCACGTGTAGTTTGTGGTCTCTGTTCGCAGACCTCTTTCCTGTGGGGACTTAAGGCTTCTAGTCAGAGTTGTGCAGCCTCACTCCCGCTTCCACTCAGAACACTCAGCCACAGCCCCTATTCCTCTCCCAGCCTTGTAGCCCCTGCTCTTGCAGCCTGGTCACCAGAACCTTCGGTGGGGGGCAGTTGAGTCCCAGCTCCAGGAACGATCCTGCTGAGAAGATGTCTTCCGGAAGCTCCAGCAACTCAGGGCACCCGAGCTCCATGCCCCTGCAGGAAGGTGAGCGGGGTAGTGAGGGAGGTGGTGGCTGCCCTCCCCTTCCTTCCTTCTCTGCTATGCTCACACGAGGCAGCCCCTTGAAGGGGTACTCACTTCAGGCCTTATCTTCTAGGTTCACCTCTGGGTATTACCTGGGGTTTTTTGTTTTGTTCAGAAAGCTTTGCCCTGCCAAACCACCCTAGCCCTCTGAAGCCCCAAACACTACAGCTTTTCTTTCCTCCAGGATCCTGTATCCTGGTCCTGCCCAGCCAGGCCCCGCCTATGCAGTCTGTGGAGTTGGGGGTGGGGAGAGGGATGGGGTTGGGTTGCACCTGGCCAGTAACTACTGTTGGGTCCTGTATCTGAGAGTAGTATTAAGACACTGCCCAATATGCAAACTGAAATAAAACTGTAGGCACCCACACCCTTCCCGTCAGTTTGCCCAGTGCTGGTAGACCTTGCTGAGGGCTTGTGGTCTCAGCAAGAGCTGAGGCTGTAGTAGCTGGCACAAAGGATACCTGACTGTCTGTCCTGAAGCCACAATCTTTACAAGAGGGAGACCCATCTCAAGGTAGAGAACGATGCCAAATTTTGAAGGCAGCCCTCCCCGGTCACCCTGCCTGCCCCATTGCCACAGGCCATTCTTCCACCCCTGAGTCCTAATGAGACGGTAAAGACTTAGGGCAGGGCTTCTAGCCAATGGCTGACTATCCCCAGGCCCCAGCCCTCAGGGTTAGCAACAGTAGACTAGCAGAGAAGGGTGGGCAGAAGTAGTTTGGCAGAGGCTCCCGGCTCCAGCGAGATGCCCTCAGACTCACTGTAGGAAGGCTAAGAGAACACTTCTAGGGTGGGAGCTACTGGGTTTGTTTACCTCATGATTCCATGATTCCGAGACCCCAAGGTATTACTTACACAGACCAAGCCTCCAGCCCCTGGCAGCCGGCTGTGCAGTTCGGGCTCTGTGGACCCAGGAAGCACATTGAAGCACTCTGGGTGGGGCTCCGGCTAATCCACGCACGGACACAGGGCAGGGAAACTGCCATGCATTAGCCAAACATTTACCTTTGGTCTGAGTCTTATTCCTTCCATAAACTATTAGTTTTATGCATAGGTTTTGTGTTTCTGAAATGGGAGTGAAGACGTCTTATTGTTCGGGTGGCCTCCTGAGTAGCTGATACTGTATCTACTGTACTGGTGTAGCGTGAGAGCTGTTGCAGAGCCTGGTGTAGGAGTTCATCCTGTAATCTCAGCAGTCAAGAGGCTGATGCAGAAATGTCCCTGGGATCAAGGCCAGCCTGGGCTACATAAATCCTGTTTCAAAAGCAAAAGCAGAGCTGGGCATGGTGGCACATGGCTTTTTATCTCAGCACTTGGAAGGCAGAGGCAGGTGGATTTCTGTGAGTTCAAGGCCAGCCTGATCTACAGAGAGTTTCAGGATAGTCAAGGCTGCACAGAGAAACCCTGTCTCAAGAAAGCCAACCAATCAAAGAGTAACAAAGTGCAAGAACAGTGTGTGTGTGTGTGTGTGTGTGTGTGTGTGTGTATCACACTCTCTCTCAGATGATGGAACAATATTAAAGGAGAATTAGAGCATCTGATGAAGACTTTTGAACTGTTTGTTTCTTTGATTTATACAGGGGGAGCAGTGTGTGTGTAGTCTATACAGTTTGTCACAGAACCTAGGTGGTAGATGTGTTTCTCTCCTCCAATCTTCAGGCATTTAAAAGCAGCTTTTAGGCCTAGTCCTGGAAGCCTCTAGCCTCTATGTCGTCTAACCTAGGCCTGGAATGTGTTTCGTCTCTGAGACTTACTTCGGAATAAGATCACCTTTACTTGTTCTTACTGAGCCCTGGGCTGGCTGGTTCAACTCAGCTGTTCTGGCTCAAACTCCTGGCTGACTGAATCCAACTTTTCTTTCAGCCCTGGAATTGCTCTGTTTGGCTGCAAACTAGCTCCAGCAGCGTCTTCCAGTGTGGTTTCTTCTCATTCTCTGGCTGCTTTGGTCTTCACCTGAGTTCTCTCTCCACAACCTGTCTCTTATCGTCCAGGTAAAACCGCCTCCTCTTCTCTCTGTATTGCCCCTTACATCATATTCTGTCAAGTCTTTCTCTGATTTGTCACCACCTTTTCTGCCACTCAACTAGACATCACTTTGAAACATGGGTGCTTCCTTCTAGAAACTAACTTTACCTTCATTGTTTCGGATTAAAGCCTGGACCACCGCACCTGGACCTAAGCTTTTCTTTACCTGAAACTTGCTCTATACCAGGCTGGCCTTGAGTTTAGAGATCTTCTTGGCTTTTTCTCCTGGGGTTAAAGGTGTGTTTGTATTCCATCGGGATCACACAGACCTGGAAGAGGTCTTTGGATGTGATCTCTTGCCAGAGCAGCCATGTTCTGAATTAAAATTCCTCTATAGGTATGAGGTTTTGGCTCAGATTTGTTAGCTCATTACACCTGCTTCATTTCAAGAAAGTTTGTGAGATCTTTATGATTTTCTTCTCTCTTTCTCTGCACCATGACAAGTTATAGATCTTGTTTGTGTTTTGTTTGTTTGAAACAGGGTGTTACTGTGTATTTCTGGCTTGATTGTTCATTTGTTTTTTGAGTTTTTTTGTTTGTTTGTTTGGTTGGTTGGTTTGGTTTTTCAAGACAGGGTTTCTCTGTGTAGCCCTGGCTGTCCTGGCCTCACTCTGTAGACAAGACTGGCCACCAACTCAGAGATCCACCTGCTTCTGTCTCCTAAGTGCTGGGGTTAAAGCAAGCACCACCACCCCTGCTTCTTTTTTTTTGTTTTCGTTGTTGTTTCCAGACAGGGTTTCCTTGTATAGCTCTGGCTGTCCTGGAACTTACTCTGTAGACAAGGCTGGCCTCCTCCCAAGTGCTGGGATTACAGGTGTGAGCCACCATGCCCGACTTTTTTTTTTATTTTTATTTTTTGAAGCAGGATCTCATTCTGTATATCTGCCTTGTTTGTTGAGGCGGGGTCTTACTGAAGTTTTGAGATTTTTTTTTTCTTTTTTTGAGGCCAACCCCATGAGATCTTTATAATTTTCTTTTCCTTTCTCCTTTCTCTTTTTCTCTCTCAGCATGAGGGCAATCACAGAGAGTAGAAGGGAAGTGGCTCACACACCACTGCCCAACTGTGGAGGCCAGAGGAAAACTTTCAGGAGGTAGTTTTCTCTCTCTTTTTTGTTTTGTGTTTTTAGTTGTTTTGAGACAGGGTTTCTATTTACAGCCTTGGCTGTCCTGGACTTCATTTATAGACCAGGCTGGCCTCGAACTCACAGAGACACACCTGCCTTTGCCTCCCCGAGTGGTGGGATCACAAGCGTGCACTTATCTTTTTCTACTTATTTGGTTCTTTTGAAGCTTACTGTTACCAAGGCTGGCCTCATTTTGGAAATTCTCCTGCTTCAGCCTCCCAAGTGCTGGAAAGTAAGAAGCAAGCAAGTCACTTACACATGTTTGAAAATTTTGTTTTCATCAGCATTGTTCTGTCATGTGAGGTACAACAGCTCTAAGGCTCATAGAGCAGATAATATTTTTTCAGTTTGAACAATAAGGAATCAGATGCTCATGACTAAAAAATAGTAATTTCAAAATGCAAGGTTTGTGGTTTTTTGTTTTTTTGTTTTTTGATCTAGTGTCTGATGAGTTACACCCTTCAAGTAAAACAGGGAAACTGTGCTAAGTATGAAAAACATCTGGGAGGAGCATCTAGAATCCAAATGTGTGCTAGCCTTCCTCATGCACATGTGACTAAGCCTCCAGTACAGACTGGAAGGAGCTAGCATGTATGGACAGCCTGAGCAGCTATTAGACACAAGCATTTTCATGCCTCTCATCTGGGTCCACAGCAACCCAGATAGGACAAGCTAGCTTCTTTTTTTTCTTTTCTTTTTTTTCTCTTTCTTTTTCCTTTTTTTCTTCTCTCTCTCTCTCTTTTTCGGTGTTGTTGTTGTTGGGGTTTTTGTTTTTGTTTTTCAAGACAGGGTTTTTCTGATTAGCCCTAGCTGTTCTAGGACTCACTCTGTAGACCAGGCTGGTCTCAACCTCACAGAGATCTGCCTGCCTCTGCCCCTGTGTTGAGATTAAAGGCACTCACCACTGCCCAGCACAAGTTAGCTTCTTTAAGATTACTCTGTACCAGCATGGTGGCACACGCCTTTAATCCCAACATTCAGGATGCAGAAGCAGGTGGATCTCTGTGAGTTAGCCTGGTCTCAAAAAACTAGTCTAGGACAGCCAAGGCTACACAGAGAAACCCTGTCCTGAAAAACAAAAACAAAAATAAAAAAAACAATTTTTTTTTTCAGTTTGTCTCTCCTGTTCAGGCAGCAGGTTGACAAAATTAGATTTCCTAGGTTGATGTAGGATTCAGAAGAAGGCAGAATTATTTTTGTTGGCATCTTTGGAGACCAAGAAAGGTAGTGTTGAAACCTGGAATATGGAAGTCTGCTTTGAGATATAACTGCAGCCATTTCAGCTTCCATTTTGTTTCTAAGGTGAAACTAAGTGCAAAAATGTAAACTTCTAAGCTTGCTTCCTAAAAGTAGTTCCTCATAGATGACAGTAACAAACTCTGCCAAGGAGCCAAGCTAACCTACACCAACAGACCCTGCCAGAGTGTCGAGCTGACCTTATAAACTGTGTGACTCAATAGTGTCATAACTCATACTTGGTTGTCTATATACTTGGCTACACTCTGGTTGTACTTGGAAGATCCTCACTTATCTCGCCTAGAACCAATCAGCTTAAAGGTTAGCTGATAATACTTTGTCTAGTTAGCTAAAAGTGTAATATTGCTTTAGTACTGCCCTCACCATGTCTTTTGCACTTGGTTATTTTTCTATAAAAACCCTGCTGTGAGGGCTGGAGAGATGGCTCAGAGGTTAAGGGCACTGCTGCTCTTCCAGAGGTCCTGAGTTCAATTCCCAGCAACCACATGCTGGCTCACAGTCATCTATAATAAGATCTGGTGCCTTCTTCTGGCCTGTAGGCACACATGCAGACAGAATACTGTATCTATAATAAATAAATAAATCTTAAAAAAAAAAAAAAAAGAACTCGTCTTGGGAAAAAAAAAAAACCTCCTGTGAGACCTTGTAGAGGTCACAGTTAGGCTCCTGAGTCCTTACTGTGGCCCTGACTGATCAGCTTGGAGAGGCATTCAAATAAACCATCAATATCTATCCAAGACCCGTGTTTATGTGACACTTCTCAGCCTGGAACATTGGTTAAGTCAGGTGGTGGTGGCCCTCACCTTTAATTCCAACACTCGGGATGCAGAAGCAGGTGGATCTCTGAGTTTAAGACTAGCCTGGTTTACAGAGATAGTTCCAGGACAGCCAGAGCTACAGAGAAACCCTGTTTGGGGAAGAAAACAAGAAAGAGAGAAAGAGAGCTAAAGAAAGAAAGAAAGAAAGAAAGAAAGAAAGAAAGAAAGAAA
>NW_026585644.1:172370-276850 GCF_907164565.1 Psammomys obesus | reverse complement strand
CTAAAGAAAGGAAGGAAGGAAGGAAGGAAGGAAGGAAGGAAGGAAGGAAGGAAGGAAGGAAGGAAGGAAGGAGGGAGGGAGGGGGGAGGGAGGAAAAGAGAGAAAGAGAAAAAAGAAAAGAGAAAGAGAGAGAGAGAGAGGAAGGAAGAAAAAGAAAGAAAATGTGGCTATGAACATGTTTTGTTTTAATCCCAGGTGTGGGATGTGGAACTAATTCAGATAGTTCACAGCAGCAAACTATTTGCCTCATGCGGGCTCTGAAAGGCGCTCTTTGCTAGCTGCAGATAGTTTAAATCTGAGGACTCTGGAGAGAGAATAAATGCAAGAGGCCAGAGAGTATGGAGGAGCTCCAAGAAAGAGCAAGGCTGCTGCTGCGTCCCCCTGAAGCTCCCAGTTGCTGGTGATGCAGTGAGACAAGAAGGTGGAGATCTCCTGAAACTGGCTCCAAGGATTAGACTGGCTCCAAGGAACCCGAGCATCCTAACCAGCAGGAAGCAGCTAAGAGATCTGCAGTCCCTTGTTAGGGTCTGAGAATCACTGAAGAAAGATCCCAGAATCAAGTAGTATGCAAGAGCAAGGAACACTTATTCTGCAGAAATTTCCAGCATGCTGGGGCCACCATTCCTTAGAATGGTCCCAACCCGCCAAAGTGAGCACGCAGGCACAGTTTAAAGGCAATCAGGGAGATTTCCAAGAGGAAAGTGGTAACCTTTCCTTTGATTGGTAGACTCAGTTTGTATGGGGGATATAGGATTGGCTAAACATTTAGGAACTTTTCAGAGTTGCTAAGGCCTTTTCCTCGGGTTTGCTAAATTATACTTACCTCAAGCCTATGTGTTAACCTTTAAACTGATTGGCTGCCCATGAACCGCAGCTTTAGTCAGATTAGCCAAATAGACTGGGGCCTTCTGTGGGTCTCTTGGAGGCTCTGAAGTTATAGACCTCCTTAAGAAGCAGTCCATCTCAAGTCATTGAGATGTATCTGTGGGTTGGTATTGTTGCTCTAAAATCATTAGCTGCACGGAGGAAATGTGCTTCTTAACAAATCTGACTAAAGCATTAATACATGGGCTGCGAGTGAGAGCAAGCTTAGGATGATAGGTCTGGTAGGGGCTGTGACGAGCTGGTTAGCCAGGGAGACCAATTAAACACTGCTTCATACCAGCTTTGGCATTGCTCCTGTTCTGTCTTTCCTGTAACAGCAAAGCTGCAGTCCCTGTTCCTCTGGCTCCTACCATCCCAGCACCTGTAAGGGACCATAGGAGCATAGCTGTAACAGGTTTTCTTTTTACCCTATTGGTGACTAGCCCTGGTTGAGTATAGAGCGCATTTTCAGAGTAATGGGTTGTTAGGAAACTAGAACGCCAAAACCATTGGTACCATGTAGGATTACAGTGTTCACACAAGGAGTTACTCCAGAAGCACAGCCCACCAGCAGAACCAGCACTGTGAATGCCCCTGAAGGTGAGTGCGGCGGCAGAGGCCAGGCTCGGAGTGCTCCTGCACCTGCAGCTGTCTCTGGGGCTGTCTCCAGGCCATCTTTGTGAGAGCCAGCTGGGTATCTGACCCTGGCTCACCCACTCCTTGCAGACTTCCTCAGCCAACCCTGGAGCTTCAAAGCAGTGGGTGTGTTCAGGGTCACTGTGTGAGGTCCTTTCCATTGCGGTTCTAAAGTCTTTGGTTATGTCTCCTAATCCAGACCTTGTCATCTGGTTCAAAGTAATGTGGGTTAAGAGGTGGAGCAGACCCATAAATCTTTTTCATGAAAGTGTAGAGATTCTTCTAAGTTCCTATGCAATGCTTGAAGGGATTCCAAAAAAATTTTGGCTTTCAAAATCGGTAGGAATCTCAGACTGAAGATTGGGAAGGAGGGGAGGTGGTCTTCCATAGAGGACCTCAAAGGGAGTGAGACCCAAAGTACAAGGGGGATTTCTAGCTTTGTGCAATGCATCTGGAAGGAGGGCCAACCGGTCACCACCAGTTTCAAACGTTAATTTGGTTAGTGCCCCCTTTAGTGTCCAATCCATTCTCTCTACCTGACCTGAACTTTGGGGATGATGAGCACAATGACGTTTCAATTTATCCCCAATATATTTATTAGTTCCTGGGTTACCTGAGAGACAGAGGCTGGCCCACTGTCTCACCCTGTGAGAGTGGGCAAGCCAGACCTGGGTATGATGTCTTTCAGCAGCTTCTTGACCACTGCACTGGCAGTTCCCTTCTTGGTGGGGAAGGCTTCTACCCATCCTGAGAAAGTACCTATAAAGACTAGCAAATACTTATAGCCATACAGTCCTGGCTTCATTTCAGTACAGTCTAGTTCCCAATTAGCCCTTGGGCATTGGCCTCTTACCCTAGTCCCGGTGAGTTCTTGATTTGAGCCAGTGGCATGGACAGCCTGGCATACAGGACAATGAGACGATTTGATCAACTATTTCACCTTAGGTGAGAAATCTTATATTTGGTCCCTCTTAACAATTCTTTGATTTTCCTTTGGCCCAGGTGAGTATTACGGTGATCTTATGGATAAGTTGACTGAAGTCTTTAACCTCCAACTGGGATCCACTCCCGGTCTCCTGGACTCCTCCAAAGGGCTCTGGTCACTCCTCCACCTCCGCAGCACACGCAGCTTGTCTTCTAGGCTCTGGCTGGCTTCCCTCTACTCTGCTGCTCTTCCTGGTGGTCATCCCACGGTACTGGCGTGTGCAAAACACCAGGGTCTTCTGCTGCAGCCAGGGTCTTCTGCTGCAACTGGCTGCGCTCTCACAGATAGCCTCTCATAGGCTTTCTTCCTGGTGCCAAGCCTCAGCTGCTCTCCGTGACACCCTCATGCCTTCCAAACCAGTACCTCCCAGGTGTCTCTCATACTACCAAGTTCAACTGCCAGCACGAGGTACAGCGTCACCCAATTCTGGACTACAGCTTCTGTGTGGTGACTCTGAGGAGAGTCCACCTCAGTGATGCTGCTCTCTTAAGGCCTGATGTTGTCTCAGGCAAAGCTGCTCCTGTTGAAGAGGACTCAAGCTGACCTTAGGATATCAGTCAGATCTGGTCAGAGATTTTGGACATGTTGTAGCACAATGGAGCAATCACACTCGATAGTCGTATCAGGATCCGGCAAAAGGTTGAGTGCTGACAATAGGCTCCTTACAGCAGAGCTGGGCTTTCTTAGCCGATACCTGATAACCCAGTCAGGCCAGTTCTTGCAGTAGGTCTGTGGCAGCTTGACGGGTGTCTAGATCTGAAGTGACCACTATGAGGTCATCCACATACTGTAAAAGACTAATATTGGGTGGGCCCATCTGTGCTTACCCAAGTCCTCCTGTAATGCTTCATCGAAGATGGAAGTCGAATTCTTGAACCTTTGTGGCAGCCTGGTCCAAGTCACTTGTCCATTGACGCTTTCTGAGACTATCTGGTGCAGACTGGTTGACAAAGTCCATGGTGATGGCAGTCTGGTTCTCTTGAGCAACAGGGTCAAAAGGCGCAGAGCTGCATACAGGTGCAGTACGCCTCCAGTAATCTTTCCTGGAAGTAGCCCAGACTCCCATCTTTCCCTGCACTATCTCTTTGACTTTGTTTAAATTTAGGGGCTGCCCAGCGGCTTCTAGGAGGCACCCCCTGAGAACCTGGCAGTAAACTTGGAGCCTCTCCTTGCCTTCTGCCTTCTGCCGTATGATGATCCCAGCTGTCAGGGAGGGGGAGTGGAGAAGCCACATGGACGTCAGCCTGGATTGGGTGGGTACTCCGTTGACACCTGGAACCAATTTCCGGCCAGGCATCAGAATATGATCCCCCTCTTCAGGTGTGAAGGACCTGCAAAAACTGTGAGCAGTGGTCTCCCCTGGATGGAATCTAAGACATCAGTAAGCTTAGCTGGCTTCCCAGAGAACACAGGGTTCTGTCATTTCCAATTATATAAATCATTACTAGTGAAGGCAAGTGGCTATAGTACGTACTGTCTCCCGTTACCATCAGGGGCCCCATGGCTCACAAGGCAGAGTCAAAGTGGAGTCAGCTTCTGTTTCCATTTGATGAGCTGCTGGAGACCTGCTGTAAGGTAGGCTCACTCAAGGACCCTCCTCTCCTCTCACAGATAGCTTCTTCAGGAGCTGGGGGAGAGAGTGGGTCAGCCACAGGGACAGTGATACACAGTAGGGGGTGGAATCATCTTCCTCCAGGGCCCAGGAGGCAGCAAGGTGGGGAGAATAGAGGGGATAGGAACTAGGAAGGGCTTAAACCAAGATCTACTAGATATTGCCAGGTGATGAAGTATGGAGCCTGGTCCTGGTGTCATTGTTGGATTGTTGTAGCCTTAACCCTGTAAAGAATGTGAAGATGAAACGTTCCCTACTCTGGCCATACTACTTTGAAGGTGGGCCTTTTATGCTCCTGCAAAAGGTGGTTAGTGTATCCGGCCAAACAACCAAACCCTAATCATCTACAATTCGGCAGAAATCCTTGAAGTGATCTAGCACTAAACTCAAGGGGGTTGATGATTAGGCAGACACTTTATTCAAAAAGTCACAACACGACAAGTGTGAGGACTGTGTAACCCCATTTCTGAAAAACAAACTGTCTTAAGGGTAAATGACCTGGGCGTAAACTCCAGTTTCAAAAAGGAGAAAACCCCACACACAAAAAAAATGTGCTTGTGCTTCAGGGTGCGGGAGAGATGGCTCAGCAGTTAAGGGCACTGAATGCTCTTCCAGAGGACCCGGGTTCAATTCCCAGCATCCACATGGCAGCTCACAACTGTCTGTAACTCCAAGATCTGACACCCACAAAAATACACACAGGCAAAACACCAATGCACATAAAATAAAAAATTTTAAAAAATGTGCTTCGACCACTTATCTCTGGTAATATTTAACCATCACCCCTAGCAATGGCTAATCCGTGAATACTTGAAATTTACCAGGGGTACAACAATTAAGGTTTGGTCCCCCCGGCAAACAATCTCCTCCTTGGGACACCCAATATTTGCTAAATGTCAGTCAATCATAGACCTGCCAAGCTGGAATTCCCTGAACCTTGATGTAACCCTAAATAAAAACCCCTCTCTCCCTGGGCTCAGGGCTCTACACTTGAGAACCGCTGCATAGGTGATGCTGTGCGCCCGAGCTTGAGCTTGTAATAAAAGATCCTACTGTGTTTGCATCAGGGAATCGGCTCCTTGGTGGTCTTTGATATCTGAGAGACTTGGGCATAACATAAGTAAGGCGTACTCAAACACAAGCAGATGCAAGAGAATGGAAACCAAACACAGGGAAACAAAAGCAAAACCTAAATGCGGTTTCAGTTGGTCTCAGCCCCTGTGCACACAAAGAAACCCAATGCTGGCTCAGGAACATTCTGATTTTCCCCGGGGAGCTCAGAGTGTCCGATTCTCCCAAAACCTGATGAGAGTCAAAAGCCTCTCCTGGGAGCTCAGAGTGTCCTCTGGCATCCCTGGGTGTTGGGCTATCTGTGCATCCGCTGAGTCCTTTTTTTGCCCCTCCCCATTGCACTCAAGCATCTTCCAGAAGACAGATACCAGACCAGACACAAAGACACCAAACAAGACACAGGATGTGCCCAAAAAGTTTACCGAACAGTCGGGGAGAGAAAGAGTCCCCTTCAGTGCTCCACCAATTTGAGTGTGTGTGTGGGGGGGGCATTCCCAGTACTCGCGGACGAGCCCCCAAAAGTTAGGGTCCAAGAATCATGAAAGGCTCGGAGACTCAAGTAGTATGCAAAACCAAGAAGCATTTATTCTGCAGAATTTTTTCCCAGGATGCTGGGGCCACCATTCCTTAGAAATCAGGGAGATTTCCAAAAGGGGTGTGTTAACCTTCCTTTGATTGGTCTACTCAGGAGGTAGGAGGAATTTAGGATTGGCTAAACAATTAGGAACTTTCCAAAGTTGCAAAGGACTTTTCCTCAGGTTTGCTTAGTTATTAGACTTAGCTCAAGCCCATGTATTGATCTTTACGCTGTGGTTTTAGTCAGATCAGCCAAATAGATTGGAGCCTTCTCGGGGTCTCTTAGAGGCTTTGGAATTATTAGATCTCTCACCCTCTCCCACTAACCCTTTCTCTCTCCTACCTGGTGTTAGGATGTTGGAAGAGATTGTGGTGGAGTAGGGAGAAAAAGATATAAAAATGTAAATAAAAATTAAGCCAACAAAATGTGGTTAAATGTGCTTCAAAGGGCTTCTGACAGGCTGCTACATGCAGAGATGATTAAGAAATAAGATCAGCTTCTGTTCTGCTAGGACTGGAAGAAACTTCTGCCCTCATCTCACTTAATAGCCCTCTTTTTCCTGATGGACTAAGTTTTGTAGAGGAAAAAAATAACTTCCTTAGTTCCTGTTGCAGGCTATTTGGTCCCATTGTGAACCCCATTGTTGTGAATTGTTTCTAGTCGTGGAATGGCTCAGCCCTTGCACACACCATTAATCCAAGAACTTTCTGAAAACAGATTAAATAAACAGATTAAATAGAGCAAGTAAGCAACTGACAGAGATCAAGCAAAAAAGAGGGACTTCGAATTGAAGGGTACTTAAGACAGTGTGGAGAAGAAAAAAGAACTTGTGTGTGTGTGTGTGTGTGTGTGTGTTTTCCTTCTGGGACTTTAACAGAGTAGGAAGGTCAGCTGAGTGCTTTCTCTGTCTCTCTGAGCTGGGAGGTTTTCACCCCTACATCTGACTCCTGAGACTTCATTGGTAAAATCGAACAACTGGGATATTTTTTTAAAATAAGTCCCATATTAGATGGAATTCAGGTTCAACAGATCTGTTGTTTAACGTGGTGACTAGGGTCAATAATGATGGTACTATATGGTTCAGAATCCAAGAGGCTATTCTTCCCTGGGAGCACTTCCCAGGGAATTCTGCCCAGCTTCTCCGGAATCAGTCTATATTTTGTTTACTTAAAATCAATTGCTCAGAGTGCATTTTTGCATGTTCTTATTATAAATTACTATGTAAGGTAATAGATAAGTTGATTGGCTTGAGTTAGCCATTTTGCAATGTGTAGATATACGCACATCATATATTTTAAATTATCTTTTTTGTTTGTTTGTTGTCTGAAACAGGTTTTCTCTGTGTAGACTTGGCTGTCGTGGAATTTGCTCTGTAGAACAGGCTGGCCTCAACTCACAGAGATCCGCCTGCCTCTGCCTCCCAACCACTGGATTACAGGCGTGTGACACCACTGCCCAGCTCATAAATACAATTTTTATCAAACTTTTAAAGTAAAATTTGGGGCTGGAGAGGTGACTCAGTCATTAAGAGCACTGACTGCTCTTCCAGAAGACCCTAATTCAACTCCAGGCAACCATATGGCAGCGCAAAACTGTCTGTAACTCCAGTTCCAGGGGCTCTGATGCCTTCTGCAACTCTGCAGGCACAGCATGCACATGCTGCCCAGACATGCATGAAGGCAAAACATCCACATACACAAAATAAAATATAGTTTTATTATTTTTAGTCACATGTAGGTATGTATGTCTGCATGTGAGTATGTGCACATGAGCCAGAGGTGTTGAATCCCTCGAAGCAGGAATTATAGACTGATTTGCTTGCTGAGAATCAAACTTGGGTCCTCTGGAAAAACAGCAAATGCTCTTAAACATTGAGCTGCCATCTCTTTAGTCCCCTTTTCAACTTTTAAAAGATTCACTATATTTTAAATGATATATATATGCATGTGCGGGTACGCACACAGGCAGGAGCCCAGATTTAGCTGGTCCCCCTAAAACTAAAGTTACAAGCAGTTACAAGCTGCCTGATATGGGTGCTCCTGCTGCAAAGTGCAGCAAAGAACACCATGTGCTCCTAACTATTGAGCCACAGCTGGCCTTGAACTCATTAAGATCACCCAGCAAATGTTCACTTGTTTTTAGTGTGTGTGTTTGATGCTACTGGGCAGATGCACGTATGTACAAGTCAGAGGATAACTTGTGTGAACTGGATCTTTCTCTCTCTCTACTATTTGAGTTGGGTGTGTGTGTGGGGGGGTTCAAGTTAAAAAATTCAGGCGTAATGGCAAAAACCTTTAACAGCTGAGCCATCTCACTAGACCAGTAGGGGCTTCTTAGAATACTGCTTTGTGGGAGAGAATCCAGGCTGAGCAAACAGTGAAGATGTAGAAAAAAAAAATACATTGGTGAACCAGCATGAAGCCACGAGTAATCTTAGCACTTGGGAGGCAGAGGCAGGATTGCCTGCCCTAAGTCCAGGAAGGTTTGGCTACCTAGTGATTTGCAGGCCAGTGTGAGATTTAAGACAATAAATAAATATATAAATAAATAAATAAGTAGATAAATAAATAAAAGAAAGAAACAAAGAAAGAAAACACCGTGCATGCTAGGAGCAGAAAACAAACCTATAGATAGGACTTGGGGGTAATGGGGAGTTGGAGAATGCAAAATGAAGTTGGAGAAAATCTTAGTAGGATGCCCAATGCCATGAGTAGTAGAAAACTGAGGTATGCTACTTCGTAGGGTTTCAACAACTCCTCAAGTTAGTCCCACCATTTTTTTTACCTACTCTGAGAAGGAAAGAACCTTTTTAGAAATCAAATGAGCCACAGGTAGTCTAGGAAGGATCATTTTGTTTTAATTATTAAATTTTTAGAAAGGATTGCTTTTAAGTTATGCCTCAATTCTTTCCCAATTCTGCTGCTTTTTCTTCTTTGTTTTTTCAAGTCTGAGTTTCTCTGAGTAGCCCTGGTTGTCCTGGACTCACTTTGTAGACCAAGCTGGCCTTGAACTCACAGAGATCCACCTGCCTCTGCTTCCCCAGTGCTGGGCCACGCAGCCCCCCTTGGTTTCTCTGTGTAGCTTTGGCTGTCTTGGAACTCGGTAGAACAGGCTGGCCTTGAGATCTGCCTGCCTCTGCCTCGGGAGTCCTGGGATTAAAGGCGTGTGCACCACTGCCCGGCTCATCTTATTTTTTTGTGGGGGCCTGGCTAGGCAATCCAGACAAGGAAATTTGTCCCAAAAAGGGAATTGTTTCCCTTTGGCCCAGTTACGCACTTATTAGGCTCTGTTGGGCCTGAGCTGTAGCGGTCTGGGGCCAGGGCCAGGCCGATGTCCTGAGGGACGCGGTGAGAAACACTTGGGAGTAAGGCTAGGGCACAGGCCTTGCTCTCAGAGTTCCTACCTCCCACTTCTACCAAAGACTTTCTGACCGGCCGGGTCCAGAGCTGCGCCGGGCCCACCGCGACGGCTCTTCCCGCTAGTGCCCTCCCGGGGACCGCTCCATCCCGCTAGTCCCCTCCCGGCTCTGGCTCCAGCTCCTCTCCCGTCCAGCCCTCTCCTGTTCCCGGACTCCAATTGCTCGCGACGCACGTCACTCCAGGCTAGGCTCCTCCC
This sequence comes from Psammomys obesus, assembly GCF_907164565.1. Taxonomy (NCBI): domain Eukaryota; kingdom Metazoa; phylum Chordata; class Mammalia; order Rodentia; family Muridae; genus Psammomys; species Psammomys obesus. The sequence goes on along the minus strand of NW_026585644.1, from coordinate 267,490 downwards.
CCCGAGCGCAGCCATTGGCAGCCCCGGGAGGGTACGCGGAGGCGGCGGGGGGAGGGGAGAAAGGTGGGGAGGGGGCGGGAATTCCCGACTCGAGGCCGGAACCCGGAGGCTGCGATGGAGTGAGACCCTCGGGAGGTGAGTGCGGCCTCGCCGGGCGCCGGGTTCGCGGCGGCTTCCGAGGCCTCCCGGGCCGGGAGCTGGGGGCTGCGTTTTACCAGTGCTCTTCTGCTTCCTGCGCCGCCGCCGACCTCCGACCTCACCTCTGAGACTTCAGACGCCGCTGCCCTGAGTGCGTCTCAGCCAGACCCGGGCTCCTCTCCTATGGCCATCTGCCCTGACTACCTACTATTTCCGGGAAATTGCTCTGGGGAGTGGGCAATGAGAGAGTCATTTGGCACCCAAGTTCGCCCCGTTTCAGATTGCCCATGAGATCGTGCAGCCACCCCGGACTTCTCTCCACAGCTCCACCCTCTCTTTGCTACCTGCACTTGGACTGTGTGTGAGAGAGTGGTCTCCACTTTCCCTAGGGGACCCCAGGTCCAGCTCTAGCTCGTGGTCCTTTCTGGAGTCCGTCTCTAATTTTCTGCGGGCTCCAGGTGAAAGCGTAATGAAATACCTATATTGGCCTTCTCGTGCCTCAGTTTCCTTCTTGATGGCTCGCCGAACTTGGGAGAGATAAATTCGAAGGAGGAAATGCCTGGTGTTGGAGTGGATGAGTCACCCCGGCTGGGAAAGGCCAGAAAGTGGCTGGGCCGAGGGAAGTACGTTCTGCTGAGCAGCCTTCCCCTCTTCTTTGACACTTTCTTTCCTGTGTGACCGTTCCCACCCATGCTAGTCTTCTTTTTATAGGTCGGAGAGTTACTGAGCTACCACGGCCACCATGGTTCCCTGGGGGGAGCCAGAGCTCCTGGTGTGGCGCCCAGAAGCGATAGCTTCGGAGCCCTCAGTGCCGGTGGGGCTGGAGGTGAAGCTGGGGGCGCTGGTGCTGCTGCTGCTGCTCACGCTCCTCTGCAGCCTGGTGCCAGTCTGCGTGCTGCGAAGGCCAGGCGCTAACCATGAAACCTCTGGTGAGTCTGTGCTGCCCCTGCTGCCCCGGAGGCTGGGAGAGGTGATGGGGACGAGGGGAACAAGAGAGAGCCCCCCCCCCCCCCCGCTTCTGTTGGAGCGGTAGGGCTTTGCAGGGGTTTCGTTTGATTATAACCCTTTTCCTTTTGTGCTTCACTCCTGCCCAGCCTCAAGCCAGAAAGTCCTAAGTCTGGTAAGCTGCTTCGCAGGAGGAGTCTTTTTGGCTACTTGTCTTCTGGACCTGCTTCCTGACTACCTGGCTGCCATAGATGAGGCTTTGGAGGCCTTGCATGTGACGGTGAGCTCTCATCTTAATATGTGACCCAGAGAGAGCGCTGGAATCTCTAATAGCAAATCTGGCTATAATGGTAGCCCATACCAGGATCTCCGGGAGTTCGAAGCCAGCTAGCCAGCCTGGTCTACGGAGTGAGTTCCAGGACACCTAATGGCTACATAATGAAACCCTGTCTCAAAACCAAAGGAGGAAAGAAAGAAAACATGGTTATATAAATCTCTTCAGGAGTCACCCCATGACTGTGGAAGGCCTGAACGACAGGGCGTTCTTTCTGTGCATTTTTCCTGATACGGGACTCCGTGACTCTCAGTACTCACTGAGATAGCGTGACGAACCTTATCAAGTGTATGTGCTACTCTGCGTTTTTTGCAGTTTTGGTTACCAGGAAGTTAGCAATATTCCAAGAATCACATTTTATCTCTTATCCCTTTATCCCTCCTTCCTTCTCCCTCTCCCTCCCTTTCATTTTCTCTTTTTCTTTCTTTTTTGAGACAGGCTGTCACTGTGTAGCCCTGGAAGGCCTGGTACTTGAGGCCTGCCTCAAATTTGCACTGATCTTGCCTCTGCCTCCCAAGTGCTGAATTACAGGTTTGTGCTACCTCACCCAGCATTCTCTATTTCCTCTATAGTTTATTTTATTTTCATATATTTTGCATAGTGATGGTTCTATTATTACATTTTCATACGTGTCTTGACCATATTCACTTCCATTACAACTTCTTGTCTCCTTCCCACTCATTATCTCACTTTTCTGAACTACTGGCTAGCTTGTAGCTCTCTTACTTTCATGTTCATGTTTGGCTGAGTGTGCATGTGTGTGAGTGAGAGAGACCTTGAGTCCATGAGTTTAATTAGGCTCACTACATGAGCATGCATGAGGGCCCTTTTCTTTTCATAGGGTCTAGCTATGTGATTCTGACTGCTCTCAAGCCCTTGGTTCTCCGACCTCATGTTCATGGATTACAGGTGTTCACCAGCATGCCTGTTTTATCATCCCTTAAAGGGCTGGAACACAGATCAATGCAGATCTGGGAGGGTAGGAAGCAATTTCCAGCAGCCTGGTGATCTCAAGGAAGTAGGGTATGGGGGATGGTTGGGTCCAAGGCAAGACAAGCTCACTGCAGCTGGGAGGGGTGCAGTCCCAGCTCTTGCAAGGCAGAGACATGATCACAAGGAGTGTGAAGTCAGCCTAGACAATCTAAGTGTTTTTCAGGCCAATCTGGGCTTCAGAGTAAGACCTGTCTTAACCCCCTGCCTGCCTCTCAAACATAAACATCCCAGAAAACACCGTATAGGAAAACCTGAGACAGCTGGGTTCAGCAAAGTCATCTCAAGCGCTTCTGTTTGAGGGGTTAGTAATGGGTGCTGACCTCTGTGTACCTGTGACTGACCTGTGTCTCCATATGACTGTGAATGTTCCTGTGACATGTCACTTTGTATGGGAACAGCTTTGGTTTTCTGAAACAGTTTCTCTGTATAATAGAGCCCTGGCTGTCCTGGACTCGCTCTGTAGACCAGGCTGGCCTCGAACTCAGAGATCCACCTGCCTCTGCCTTCTGAATGATGGGATTAAAGGTGTGTGCCACCACTACTCAGCAGGGAACAACTTTGTATGTGGGAAAGTGGGCCCAAATGTGATCCTTTGTTTGGATGCTTACATGTAGCATTGTGCATGTATGTCTATGACTCAGCCAGGGGAAGTGTTTTTTTTACCCTTTGGGAAACACTGACTGGGTAATGTGTGAGACATTCTTGGTCATCATAGCTTAGTGATGGTGGTGATATTGTGCTTGCTGTTGACACCTGGTGGGTGGAAGTCAGAGGAGCTGCTTACAGTGTGTATGACAGCGATGACAGAGTTTTTTTTAATCCCTGAATGTTGTCAGTGCCAAAGTTGTTCGCATGAGACACTGTGTGGTACCGTATCTGTTCCATTGTGTGTTGTTCCATGTCTGTGCCACCAACGAACTTCATTTTGTGACCAACAGGTTGTGTGGGACTTCACATGGTGTATAATGGGGCCTCTATCAGACTTTGCATCTGATTCCTTCCCATTCTTGTCTTGTTTCCTGAATTCCTGTTGCCACCTCTGTTCACAGCTTCAGTTCCCCCTGCAAGAGTTCATCCTGGCCATGGGTTTCTTCCTGGTCTTGGTGATGGAACAGATCACACTGGCTTACAAGGAGCAGTCCAGTGCACCACATCCAGAAGAGACAAGGGCTCTGCTGGGGACAGTGAATGGTGGACCTCAACACTGGCATGATGGACCAGGGATCGCCCCGGCCAGCGGAACTACAGCAGCTCCCTCAGCCCTGCGTGCCTGTGTGCTGGTCTTCTCCTTAGCCTTGCACTCCGTATTTGAGGGCCTGGCTGTAGGGTTGCAGCGAGACCGGGCCCGGGCAATGGAGCTGTGCCTTGCTTTGCTGCTCCACAAGGGTATCCTGGCAGTCAGTTTGTCCCTGCGGCTGCTACAGAGCCACCTACGGGTGCAGGTGGTGGCTGGCTGTGGGATCCTCTTCTCCTGTATGACACCTCTGGGCATCGGGCTGGGTGCAGCTCTGGCAGAGTCAGCCGGGCCTCTGCACCAGCTGGCCCAATCTGTGCTGGAGGGCATGGCAGCTGGCACCTTCCTCTATATCACCTTCCTGGAAATCTTACCCCAGGAGCTGGCTACTTCTGAGCAGAGGATCCTCAAGGTCATTCTGCTCCTAGCAGGCTTTGCCCTGCTCACTGGCCTGCTCTTTGTCCAGATCTAAGGTGCTTCAAGAGAAAAGGCAGGGGATGCTGACTATCAGGTGCCCCTGTCCTCCCTGCCTTTCTCAGTTTGTGAGAAATAGAAAGGAAATGAGGACCAAAGAGTTCTCTGAGAGGTCAGGAAGTGGGCAGAGAAGAGGCTAGCCCCAGGCCCAAGAACAAGAGATAGTCAAATTACGTGAGACATGATCAGGGGACATTAGCAATGAGGCAGACTGCCACAATCACAGATCAGGCACTACACCTAGAGACAAGCTGACAGAACTGGAGCTACTTTGGAATATCCTGTTCCTTTCACCTCTGCCAAGTGAATCCTCCCGCTTTCTAGCCTCCTATTATTATATCTCTGTCTTCTCTTCTACCAAGGGACTAGTGCCAAATGGTCTCTGCCAGTTTCCATAATTTATCTGGCCTCTCCTGTTCTCCTCACTTTGTTTTTTTGAGACAGAATTTCTCTGTGTAGCCCTGACTATCCTGGAACTCATTCTGTAGACCAGGCCGGCCTTGAACTCAAGAGATCTTGCCTGCCTCTACCTCCTGATGGCTCGGATTAAATGAGTGTTCCACCACATCCGGTTGCTCCTCTGTGTAGTCCTGGCTATCCTGGGGCTTGTTCTGTAGACTTAGGTTGGTCTTGAACTCAGATAGGGTTGCTTCCTGAGTGCTGGGATGAAAGGGGAGCTGTGCCACCACTGCCTAGCTCGCTCCTCTAGTTTTCAAGTGCCAAACACCCACCTACCCCTTTAGTGTGCTCTCCCAGCCCCGAGATAGGGTTTCTCTGTGTAGCCCTGGCTGTCCTGAACTCACTCTGTAGACCAGGCTGGCCTCGAACTCACAGAGATCTACCCACCTCTGCCTCCTGAGCACTGGGATAAAAAGTGTGTGCCACCACCATATATGGCTCACCTCCCTCTTTTCTGAAAGCACAGTGATGTGGGCCCAGCCCAGCACCTCAGTGGAGTAGACCTACTTGCTCTTTATTTGGGGTGGGGCAGAATGTTTGCTGACCTGGCTGGAGTGAGGGAAAAGTAGGTCCTGACACCAACCCCTACAGAAGGTGGACATGGGGCCCCATACCTAGATCATAAACACTGACCTGCCAAAACTTTTCTATCTTGGATGTCTGGGTGGGTGGAGAGACAGACTCCCCCCATGATTATTTTTAGGGAGGGAGGGCTGTGTATAGGGCTGTACTCTGTAGAATCTATTTTACTAACTGACTGTTTTGGGACGTATTACCCGAATAAAAGATGTTTCTATACACCTTTACGGTATCTGATTCATTTTTCAGGTGTGTGAGTGTGTTTGTCTTGTGGCCAGGCTAAGAGGACCTGAATCTTTCTGTATTTGTGTGTATGTTGAATCCCAGATGCGTAAACTTGTCTTCATTTGCCCCACTTGTGGTCTTTCTTGAGGGGTGACCAAATTTTTCTTTTGTCTCTTCCTTCTTCCCTTCCTGTCTCCACTCCTGTTCCTGGCCGTTTTCTCCGTCTTCCTTTGCTAATCCCTCGCCCCTTCCCGTTCGTAGGCTCGAAACTGTAGTAGAACTATCTTTCCCGGCTTGCCACGGGCCGGGAGTAGGTAAGGGGTGGTGTGAGTGCCGGACTCCCGGGGTCGACAGGACTGCTGGGAAGTGGAGTCCGCTTCCTGCCCTCGCTGCGTGGCTGCGGGCGTAGAGGAGGCCCGTAAACAAACTACAAGTCCCAGCAGGCGTTGCGTTGCGGGGTCAGGACTAGGCTAGGGCAGAGCCGCCGGGCTCGCGGAGGCGGCGGTGGCGGCTGCTAAGGCTGGAGGAGCCGGGCCGGGCCCGCGGCGGAGGCCGTGGCTGGAACTGGGAAGGTGGCGGGGAGGGACGCGGGGGTAAAATGGCGACATCAGGGGCGAACGGGCCGGGCGCCGCCACAACCTCAGCGTCCAATCCACGCAAGTTTAGTGAGAAAATCGCGCTACAGAAGCAGCGTCAGGCCGAGGAGACGGCGGCCTTTGAGGAGGTGATGATGGACATCGGCTCCACACGGGTAAGGGGCCGTGCCTGGGAGCCCAAGACTGAGGAGCGGTCGCGGAGCGGAGAGGCGGGGCGGGGGCGGGAGCCGCAGGGCAGGAGGCGGAACGCGGCTAGGGCAGCGGGCGCCGATGTCTGGGTGGCTCGGGGTGAGAGACAATTTTACCGGAAAGACGAGAACACCGGAGAGTTTGGGGAGTAGGAAAGACTGGGTTCGAGTTATTTATGTGTGAGGCAGGAGTCTCGAGAGAGGGAGAAGGGCCGCCCAAGTCCATCGCCCGGGGAATGGTCCTTGTGCATCCATCCCTAGCCGAGTCCTTTCAGGGACTACACTGAAGCATCCTCAGTCTTGGATTGTGGGGTGGGAGCATAGTCTGCTTGTCCCTAATCTGACCGGTGCTGAGCTTGTGGTCGCCAACCTAATGCTTGTGCTCCTTTGGGACACTAACGGCGACTAGGTTCCAAAAGGAAAGGGCCCCTCGAGTGGTTTGGTCGAGCTGTGGGTATATTGGGACAGGAAGTCCCCGTCCCTTTGCTTCCTTCTTCAAATATTTCGTGTGGTTTCCTGACTTGAGTCAAGGTGAGGACCATGGCTCACAGAATGGTTCTTGGTGTTTGGCGCTGCCTCCCGGGAGAAAAGGAGTTTGAATCTCTGAAGTAGGTAATGGACCATCTATCTTTCACAGATGATGTTCTGAACCTTCTAGGGAGGTGGGGCTTCCTGTGGGTCAGCTTCTGAAGTGCTTTCTAGAGCCCTCAGTGTGTGGAAAATATTCATTCCTAGGAAGTTCCACAAAGAATTTTAAGGCCTCTGCCAAGTTGTTTTTGGAAGCGCCTCCCCCCACCCCCTTGGTTTCTTGCTTCCCAGGGCTGGATATGAGGGGCTTGGGGTGAACCGGTGAGAGTTTGCAGGTAAGCAGCCCTAATTTAGGGACAGAGTTATTTTTGAAACAGCCGGTGAGGATATTACAGTAATCTCTCATGGTGAAGAGCTGGAAGGAATCTAAGGGGAGATGGTGAAATATAAATACCGTATTTCAAGGTTCTTTGGTTCTGTGTATGACTGACTGCATTTTTGTGTGTATCTCCCTTGACTCTTTGAGGCCTGCGTGTGTGTGTTTTCACTCTTATTTTCTAGAGACCACATGCTCTAGATTGTGGAAGTTCAAAAAAGATAAGTGGGGCAGCAAATCTGATGTGGGTGTGTGTGTGAGCGTGTACACACCGTTGTATAACCTACTGTTCACCACCATGAGGATTCTGAGCTGTTGACTGCTCCCTTTAGGAGCTTTTGATAATAGTGGTGGTCAGAGGCAAGGCTCATTTCCAGTGGAGAGCTTGATGCTCTGTCCTCTGGACCAGAGCTTGTGTGTGCAAACAAAAGTGAGAACCAAAAAGCTGGGACTTCTATCTTTGTGGTGCTTTGGTTATCAAAAGGCCTTCCTACCTACTTTTCTGATTACCTTCTCTGTGACACTGCAAAATATAGTGAACATACATGGCCAGAGCCTGGAGATACAAGGCTCTTGAGCTTGGAGTGAAAAGCTTAGATTGGTACCTTGTTAGCTGGGAGGATGTGCTAGGGGCAGATAGAGCCACAGGGGCTTTTACCACTGAGGAATTGGAGGTACCATTCATTAAGCCCAGAGGTCAGCATCACCTCCTGGAATCGCTGAGCTGATCTGGAACAGAAAACAAGTTCTGTGCTACAGTGTGGCTCTCTGAATACTCAGAATATACCCTTCCTTGATTACTCTCCTCCTTTCCCTGTCTTTAGCCTCGCTCTCTTTATTTGGATGTGGGCAGTGTCTGAGCCTTGGAAATCCTACTTATCTCTCACAATGAGGGACATGAGATAGAGACTAAAACTGTGGCCAAGTGAGGGTTATTTTGTGTCACTTCCTCAGCAGACATCTCCACACAGTGGCAGGAGATGGCCCTGCCCAAGTTGGAATAGGCTACTGTGCCCTTTCCTCCTCTGCCAATTCAGGCATCTTAGTATCCAGCAGAAGAATCCTTGGTTTGGGTACCGCTCTTTTAGCAGAGGAGTTATCACTTCTGGGGTTTTATAGTTTGGGATGTGCAGACTGTGCAGCCTTGTTCTAAAGCAGATCCCAGGAACTCTTCAGTGTTTCTCTTCAGAGTATGAAGAAAAGAAAATGGCAATAATGGATCTTTAGTATCAACTCCTGTCTTCCCCTCATCTTCTAAGTAGTCTTGGACCCATCTGGAAATGAAGGCAGAGGTGCCTAATAGGCCACCATCGTGTGACTTTCCTCAATGGGGATACCAAGAGACGGTCAGGCCTTGCACTGTGTCAGGCCCTGCTTAACAGGGGTTTTCAAGGCAGTAGGGAGCTCTTGATTAGGAAGTTGCTGAAAGGCTGGGGTGGGTTGTTTGTACCAGGTCTTGCTGGCGTTTCTCCATCACTGCTTTTGTACTGGCAGATGTCTTAGAAAGCAGTAGTATATTCTGGTGACAGAAATGACAAAGATGGCCAAAGGGAACAGTGCTCATAAACTTCCCTGACATACCCATTTGTCTCTTTTATCTCAGTTACAGGCCCAAAAACTACGGCTGGCTTATACAAGGAGCTCCCATTATGGTGGTTCTCTGCCCAATGTTAACCAGATTGGCTCTGGCCTGGCCGAGTTTCAGGTGAGTAGACACCGGCCAAGGAGTGTAGGCTCTCAGGCTACTTCCCCTGCTGATCTCACCTGTTCTTTTTGGCAGAGCCCCCTCCATTCACCTTTGGATTCCTCTCGGAGCACTCGCCACCATGGATTGGTGGAACGGGTACAACGAGATCCCCGCAGAATGGTGTCCCCACTCCGCCGATACCCCCGCCACATATCCTTCACAAATGGTTTAAGGGCAAAGGGTAGGAAGGGGCTCTTTGGAGACTCCTTGTGGGAAGGAGCTTTCAACTTCATGTGCTCGATTTCATCTTCCTCCAGTTCTTCACCCAGTCTTCCTGAAAAGGGACCACAGCCTGTGTGTCAGCACAGGCTCTTGTAACACGCAGTGTTCTGTGACAGGGCCCTCCCTGGTGCTGGTCCTGGCTGGCCTTACTCCTGCTCACTTTATTGTAAAGCTCGCTGTTACGTGGAAAGGGGATTCTGTCCCTTCTCCCATTCTGTTGTGAATTTCATTCCTAGAGGCCTTACCATATTTGTCTACCTAACCCTCCCGAGCCTCATTCCAGCTCTACTAAGCTTGGCCTAATTTTAAAAAAAAAATTTTTTTTTTCCTTTTTTGCTTTCTGAGGGTTTCTCTACGTAGTCCTGGTTGACCTGGAGCTTGCTGTGTAGCTTGTCTGCCTCTGCTTTGTGAGTACTGAGATTAAAGGCGAATGCCTGTCCTGGTTTTCTTTTTTGTTTGTTTTGTTTCATTCCATCTGGGCTTTTCTGGAACTTGATAGGTAAATCAGGTAAGGTTTGAACTTTTGGTGATCTCCTTGGCACTGCCTGCTAAGTGCTAGGATTACAGGTGTAGACCACCGTGCGTATTTTTGTTCTGTTTTGCTGGTTGTTTGCTTTATTGTCGTCGCACTAGGTCCTAACAGGTTAGGTGGCCTTCTTACTGAGATACAATCCTGGCTTCCCTTCTGTTCTTCCTTCGCGAGTGCGTGTGTGTGTGTGTGTGTGTGTGTGTGTGTGTGTGTGTGTCTATGTTTTAGACAGCATCTCACTATGTATCTATCACTGGCCTACAGCTGAAAATCCCCATGCTTCAGCACCCTAACTTTTGGGATTTTAGCAACGAACCACCAGCTTACTTGTATAAGTGACTCTCCCTCATTGCTTCATGTCTTCTGTGCTTTTCTCCTTAACCACAGTATTCACATTGACAGTTCTCCCTATAGCCCTGCCTACTTATCTCCTCCCCCAGAGTCTGGCTGGCGAAGGTGAGTCCAGTGCAGGTAGAATTTCCCACCATCTGGTCTGTGGCATGTTCTAGAGGGGCTGGGGGGAGATAGGTGCTGGGCTGAGGTTTCCACAGTCCTCTTGTAAAGGCCAAGCTGGGAGGGTGGGGCAGCTGGGTGGTGGTCAGAGTCCACTCTTGGCCATGTTGACATGAGTGGCCAAGCCTTCTAGTCCAGCTAGCAGAACCAATGGAACTTGTAGCTAAGTTGGGGTGTGTGTAGTTGAGGGGGAGGGGAGAGTGGCAGCGTGGCAGGTGAACATGGCTTCGTTCTCATAGTAGTGGATGCCAGCTGTAATGCTGTGACACTGGTAGATCTTTGAACCCCTCCTTTCTCTGTCTCAACTCCAATATTTGTGTCCAGAAAACTTGCTGGGCTTCAGCATTTCCGCTCAGCTTGCCTTGGCCGAGAGGAGTTTCTGTTTCCAGGTCTCTTAGATCGAGCAGGGGTCAGGGCACATGCATCACAGGCTTCAGAAGAACCAGGAAAAAAAAAAAGGAGGCATGATACTGGGTACCAGGGCCTTTTCATGCCACACATTTTTCTACCCCTAAGCCTCTCTTGCCCATTGCCAGTGCTTTCTTCCTCCTCAAAACTTCTCTATCCTAGGATGATGCCCTGGGGCAACCTCCCGGCTGAGAAGGGGCAGTTGTTTCGACTGCCATCTGCACTTAACAGGTGACAGTCCCTCACTTTGTTAGTCCACATCTCTTCCCTCTCCTTTCTGGGGCCCTCCTCTACTTGACTCCCTTTTCTAACCCAGACCTCCACTGATGCCCAAATGGGTCATAGTGTGGGTATTCTGGGCAGTGTTTTAGTAGCTGGAAGATTGCTGTTATCACTGCTACTCAACTCTGCTCCTCTAACAGGACGAGCTCTGACTCCGCTCTTCACACAAGTGTGATGAACCCCAACCCCCAAGACACTTATCCTGGCCCCACACCTCCCAGTGTCCTGCCCAGCCGCCGAGGAGGTGGGTGGCCCAGGGAATAGCTGTGGAGTTTTTTACTGAAGTAGGCAAACAAGTAGGCACTACAGCCACCTCTGTTGCACCCCCTGCAGGTTTTCTGGATGGTGAGATGGATGCTAAAGGTATGTGTTCTTACCAGTCGTGGGTAACAAATGCCAGATGTTGGGGACTTTGTATGGGGTCAGGGGACAGGATTCCCTCTTGCCTGCTTCTGTTTCTTGTCCTGCCATACTGGCTCCTCCTCCAGCCTTCCGCTCACCAGTCTTTCTCTTTCAAGTCCCTGCTATCGAGGAGAACTTGGTAGGTGACAAGCATTTGCTGAAACCTTGGGATGCTAAGAAGGTAGGTAAGGGCCACTGGGTGTCTTCTACTAACTCTCTGCTCTCCTCTCTCCCTGGGACAGCCTTTTCAGGATTCCCACCGAGGTCTGTCATTTCTGACCCTCTTCCTTCTCTTCTCAGCTGACTTCATCTTCCTCTCGACCCCGGTCCTGTGAAGTCCCTGGAATCAAGTAAGTACCACTAGAAAGCTGGAGTGAGATCGAGGGAGGGAAGGAGAGAGATGTGGAAGACTGATTTCTGTTCTTCTCCAAATGCTTTCTCTCTCTGTCTTTCTTCTTCTGTCCTGCCTAGTATCTTTCCATCTCCTGACCAGCCTGCCAATGTGCCTGTCCTCCTGCCTGCCATGAACACGGGGGGCTCCCTACCTGACCTCACCAACTTGCACTTCCCCCCTCCGCTACCCACTCCCTTGGACCCTGAGGAGACAGTCTACCCCAGCCTGAGTGGGGGCAACAGCACCTCCAATTTGACCCACACTATGACCCATTTGGGCATTAGTGGAGGTCTGGGCTTGGGCCCCAGCTATGATGTACCAGGTGAGTATTGAGCAGCTACCTTGTCCTGGTCATGTGACCAGCAGATGCTGCCTGGCTAGAAGGGCGAAGGGGAAGGAGGCTTGATCTGGGATCCTGTGACTGCCCATCAACCCTGCTCCTCACGTCCCCTCATTGTAATTCTCCCCCAGGAAGAATGGGAAAAAGATGGAGAATAACTCCCAAATGGGTCATGCCAATCTCACTGTCAGGGACAGAGTTAAGGAGGACCTTGTGTTGTCATAGTCTGGTTCCTGCTACCCATTCTGGGTGGAAAGGGGCCCAGTTCTCATCAGTAATGTTGGCATCTCTGGTTTTTGTCTGTGTCTGCAGGACTTCACTCACCTCTTAGCCACCCATCCTTGCAGTCCTCCCTAAGCAATCCCAACCTCCAGGCTTCCCTAAGCAGTCCTCAACCCCAGCTCCAGGGCTCCCATAGTCACCCATCACTGCCTGCCTCCTCCTTGGCCCACCATGCACTGCCCACCACCTCCCTCGGCCACCCGTCACTTAGTGCCCCTGCCCTTTCCTCCTCCTCTTCCTCTTCGTCCACTTCGTCTCCTGTCCTTAGTGCCCCCCCTTACCCAGCCTCTACTCCTGGGGCCTCTCCCCGCCACCGCCGAGTGCCCCTCAGCCCCCTGAGCTTGCCCGCGGGCCCAGCCGACGCCAGGAGGTCCCAACAGCAGCTGCCCAAACAGTTTTCGCCAACAATGTCACCCACCTTGTCTTCCATCACTCAGGTATGCGTGGCACTCTCCCTACATACGTTTCCCTTCTCCTTCCTGTGCTATGCCCGTTGTCTCATCCATCCCTTCATTTCTCTGTCCTGTCCCAACCTAGCTTTTATCTATCTTGTCCCCTCTCTGCTTAAGAGTACAAACTCTGGCATTAAGCTTTTGGGTTTCACATCATCGTTCTGCCTCTTGATACTTGTCTCCATACACAGTAAGTCACTGAACTTTGCTGAGCCTCAGCAGTCTCATTGAAAAAACAAGAATGGTTTTGTGACACCAGATACAATAACACGTGTGCCTAGCACAGGCACCACTATAGCTTACCTATTTGCCTTTCTTCTTATCCCTCTTTTGCCAGTTCTCGTCCCCCTTCATTCTGTCCTGTCCGTCCCTCTCACGTTTCTCTGTTTTCTATACTAGAATTCATAGACCCCAAGAATCTTAGACCACACGGCCTTGTCCTTTCACTCTGTATAGATGGTACCTGCAGTGAAAGCAATTTCCCAAGATTTACACAACAATCAAGGAAGAGGGTTGAGATCCAGTGTCTCCTGTAGCTCATCTGGCCTTGAACTCACTGTATAGTTGAGGCTAGCCTGGAACATCTGCTCCTTTCTGCCTCTGCCTCCTAACGGCTTGGATTATAGGTGTGAGCTACCATGCCCACATTGTGTTTCTTTTTTTCTTTTTAGACTTGACTCTGTGCTAAAGTTCTCAGTTCTTCCTTCTCCATCTTTAAAAAAAAAAAAAAAGAAAATCTTTCTCCCACTTTTCCTTCATCCTCTTCCTTTCTTCCTCTCTGCAGTCCTTTGTCCTATTCAATTACTGTTTCCTGGATGTATGTTCTGTGTTCCATCTGTGCCCTCTCCTGTAGGGAAGACTATCCATGCCAGTAAGGGAAGTTCACCCTTCACATCTCCTCTAGTTCTTCCTCTCCTTCCCTCTGCCTCTTCAGGGCTTCAGAACAGCAGATCCACGCTGTGGCATTAACAGTCAGTCACTTGTGAGCTGTCACAAGGACTGTTACTGAGAGCCAAGTACCGAGGTGTATAGGAATGATCATTTGTGGAATGGCTCTAAGAGTTAACCTGTTGTTAGTCTCATTTAGCACTCACATTTTGATATGCATTTTGTGTAATTTACACCAACCCCTGAGGTGTGCATGGGAGCATTGGGTGTTGTTGGTTTTGGGGGGCCTAGGAGATACTTTTAGCCAGGCAGACCCAGACCCACAGTCTTCCTATCTTTCCTGGCTGGGAGCATTGTTGTGTTTGTATTGAGGCTAGGTGCTGCTTAGAGGGTGGGGAACTAAGTGTTCTCTTAGGAGATCGCACTAAAGAATACATTTCCTCCTCCTCCTTTTCAGGGCGTCCCCTTGGATACCAGTAAACTGCCTACTGACCAGCGATTGCCCCCGTACCCATACAGCCCCCCAAGTCTGGTTATACCCACCCCAAAGTCTCTACAGCAGTTGCCCTCTCAGGCCTGCTTAGTGCAGCCCTCAGGTGGACAGCCCCCAGGCAGGCAGCCACATTATGGGGCACTGTACCCACCTGGGTCCAGTGGGCATGGGCAACAGCCTTACCATCGGCCAGTAAATGACTTCAGCTTGGGGAATGTGAGTACACAGACTCATGGCTCTGAAATGGGAGGGGCGGAGGAGGGTGGGTCAGGTGCCTGAGTGGTCTCTGGTACATTCAACTTGGAGCTTTTCCCCTAGGTAACATAGCACTGCCAGCTTGGGCTCCTGTCTTCCTGTGTCTGACCCCCACTCCTGCCCCTCTGTTTCCGCTCAGCTTGCTCTTTGATGACTCCTGCCTTGACCCGTTCTCTTCCTGGCATGCACATGCTCTGGCCCAGCAGGTACGGTGCCCACACTTATTGCGGGCCCCGTGCTCGCTTCTGTTGCTCTGCTTGCTGTCACCTCCCTCTGTCTTTGCCTTTCTTCCTGGGTGGATGGGGCTTGCTAGGCAAAGGGGACCGCAGAGCTAGGCAGGACACCCTGCTCTCAAGCCCACCTCCTTAAGGTCTGTCTGTGTGTCCCTAGCTGGAGCAGTTCAACATGGACAGCCCATCAGCCAGTCTGGTGCTGGATCCCCCTGCCTTTTCTGAAGGGCCTGGATTTTTAGGGAGTGAGGGATCAGTGAGTGGCCCCCAGGACTCTCATGTCCTCAACCACCAGAACTTGACCCACTGTTCCCACCATGGCTCAGGACCTAATCTCATACTCACAGGTGAGGGGGGATGGGTGGTGGTGGAGACGGGAAGGAAGACTTGACAGCTTCATTGGTGTGACAGGAGACTGAGAGGTTGGGAGGTGTGTGGCATGGGCTCCTTACCAACCTCTTCTACACACAGGAGATTCCTCCCCAGGCTTCTCCAAGGAGATTGCAGCAGCCCTGGCCGGAGTACCTGGCTTTGAGGTGTCAGCGTCCGGGTTGGAGCTGGGACTGGGGCTGGAAGATGAGCTTCGCATGGAGCCCCTGGGCCTGGAGGGACTGAGCATGCTGAGTGACCCGTGTGCCCTGCTGCCTGACCCTGCTGTGGAGGACTCATTCCGAAGCGATCGGCTACAGTGAGGGGGCCTGGCTGCCATCCTTCATGGCCCTGTCCCGTCACTGTCCTTTTCATCCCTTCCCCTGGCCAGTAGAGACTATACTCTCTGCCCCCAGATCCTTTTTCTAATATGAATGAAGGATCCTAAAAATGAGGAAGGGGAAGGGGCGAGGCCAGGCAACCCCTGAGTGCTATACATGCCTGGGGGAGCTCAAGGGAGGACCTAAAGCACTTGTAACTTTGAAAACCGTCTGGAGGTCAGAGCCTGTTGGAAAGCAAGGCGTAGAGGGGAATCTTGGAGGTAGGGCTTGTCCAGAGAAGGGTGGGCATTCCCGGCCCCTCCCTATCTCTTCCCCTTCCTTGCAATGGAGGAGAACCAGAGTGGATATTATTTTTTATTAAATATATTATATGTTAATAAAAAATCCTATCAAACCTCTTGTGTGATTAACTTTTGTATATGGCTGGGGACTTAAGGAGGTTTGGTGCCATTGGTCCTTTTAGTTGCATATATTTTTTGTTTTTTGAGGCAGGATTTCTCTTACATATTTCAGGCTATCTAGTAAGTCATGTGTGGTTTTCTCACCTCAGCTTCCCGAGTGCTAGGGTTAGATGTATGTTTTCATCCTTTGAGCACTGTTGCAGTTTGTGGAGGGCCACCAGCCTCAAGTTTGTGACCCAAACTGGACATGGCCCAGAGCCAATATAGACTTCACCAATGGCAGCAGGAAGTCACCCTCTGTGCCCGTGTGTTTGTCTAAGGCTCTGCTGCAGTATCAGGGAATGGGGCACCCTGACTGGCCAGGCAAGTTACTCTTCCTCAGCCTGAGGCCTGGGGTAAGAAGATGGCTGTTGGCCCAGGTCACAGGTGTTTCTGTTCGAATAACATCACCTCTCCTGGGGTTAGCTATTCCCAGTATTAGGGCTTCTGAAGAGAGGATTAGTAACTATGAACTCTAAGTAGGCCTAGCTGACTCCCTTGGTTATCTAATTTTGGAAGGCCTTACCAACTCTGGGACATTTCCGTTGTCTATCAGTTCACCCATTTGACTGTTCTGAGTTTAACTCAATTGATCCTCGGAGACAACCACGTTCCACATAGGTCTGTCAGCCTTCACTGCGGGGTGAAAAGAGTGCTGCCCCTCCACTACAAGGCTGCATGCCTCTCTTCCTCCTTTTCAATGCTCTTGTCGCTGCTCGAAAGAAGAACTGAGAATTTCTGGCTCTGGCCAGTGTGGGTTCTAAACCTGGAAGTGGGGATTCACTTGGGTTGCCCAGGTCTAGATCTTGAGGGCCTTCACCGTGGCACAGTGGCCACCTACTGACTGCAGGACTGACCAAGCACCGCCTCTGACTTCGGGCCAGCCGGGGTCAGTGTCTTGCCTTGTCCGCGGGTAATGGGAATCCGCTTGGTTGCAGGGGCCCTCCCAGCCACCAGGGGTCGCGCTGCAGGCGGTAGGGTGTTGGGCCGGCGCAAGCGAGGGTCACGGCCGCAGGCCCGGGTTGGGGGGGTGCTGAAATAGCGGAGGCGCCCGCGGCTCTCCTGTGCGGGGGGAGGAAAGCAGGGCGCACAGAAGAGCGCGGGGTCCCCAGCACCGCGGGAGCCGGGAGGACGGCGCGGCAGCAGTTACCGCGTGGCGCAGCGCGCGGGGACGCTGGGACCGCCCAGATCTCTTTCCACGGTGCCCGGCGCTCTCGGCTGCCTCTTCTTCCTTCAGCCCGGGCGCGAGCGGCTCCCAAGTCCAGTGCGCCATGTCCGGGGCTGGATAGCAGCCCGGCCGCCCCCTGGCCCGCCAGCCCGCCCTCGCAGCCACCCGCCAGCGGGCCGGCTGGGGAGTCCCAGGGCAGGCAGGTAGGGGCCGGACCGGGCGGGGCGGCGGGCGGGGAAGGGCGGGAGGAGGGCGGGCGGCGCGAGGGACTGTCCCCAGCTGTGCGCTGCGCATCTGGTTCCGCTTCCTCCTCCCAGGGAAGTGAAAGTGGAGCTAGCTCGCTGTGCCCTGCACCCTACCACCTCGAGCTCCCGCGGGCGCTCAAGTACCCCTCCTTCCCGCTAGGGTCACGCGGATGCTGGCGCTGCTGCCGTCACGTCCTCGGCAGTCCATGCGCGCGCTTCTCTCGGCCCAGTGGCCCCCTTGGTCAGCCACTTCCCCTGCGGCGCGCCCTCTGCACTAGCCCGGGTTTCCCATCATCTGGCGTGTGGATGTTGGTCCCCAAAGTGGCTTCAGTGCCGTTGTTTTCCTCAAGGGAGAAGGGGCTGCATTCTATACGACTCTGCCCTGGCTGGATGAGGGAAGACCTGGATGCACAGTCCTGTTGGTCCGGGGCCACCCACTTGCCTATAGAGGGTCTCGTCTAACGGCTTTTGCCTGCCAGGGCCACAGAGCCCCTATTGGCCTGCAGTGGCTGAGACAGGGAGCGCTGTCCTGGAGTTAAATCAGGAGGCTGACGCTGACTCCTGGCTTCACCTCTCAGATGTGGAGAAGCTCAAGCTAAATTTAGCTTGAGTTGGGGCGTGTGTCCAGAGGCCAGGTTAAGAAGAGGGCCGTTTTGACTCCAGTTCCCTGAGGAAAAGTTGGAGGTTAAATAGACTGTGCATCCAGGAGACATTGGGAGCTTCCTCTGGCTTGTTCAGGATCCTTAGTGTGAGGTTTGTCTTGGTCTGATGCTGTGCTGGAACCTTCAACAGTGCTACCCACCCCCCACCCTCCGCAGCGCTACCACACACCCATAGGCTGACTTGTGCTGAGCGAGCTGCAGCTTCCCCTTCGAAGCCATTTCAGGAAGTAACCTCCCTTCCCCTCTGAAGCACTCTCCCAGCCTCTAGCCCCGTGCAGGCCACCCTCCAGGCTTTCTCCCGCCTTCAGCACCCTGGGGCACCTCAGGACTCTTGGGGCTTCCACTCCCCAAGGTCAGGCCATGGAGGCAGGTGAGAACAGTTACCCATAGACTGTTGTGGGGCTTATTCTGTCTGGGGCTGGGCGGCATGGGCCTAGGATTGGAGCTGTCCTACAGTCCCTTTGTGCCTAACTGCAGACACCTGAGGATCCCGGAGATGGGAAAGCCCTAATTGCTTGGCCAAAAACATAAAGTTAACCTAGAAAAAAAGGATACTTGATGTCTGAGGAACAGGGGCTAAATCTTGGGTTTTGCAAGCCTTCCCAGAAACCTGTGGGGCTCTTCTGAAAATGTAAGAATGGCTGCTTTAGCGTTAGCTGCATCCGAAGAGTCTTGTGTCACTGCAGAGCAGGAAGGCCAAAGATCTTTGAAAAGGCCGAGGTTGGTATGATGTGGTAGCCGGAGCGAATGATGTCATTGCAGGCCATTACGGAAAAGACTGTGTTCTCTGAGGTACAATGGGAAAGGGTGAAGAGGGCCAGGCCTTTAAAGGAATAGGTGAACACTATGTCAGACATGTGTTGTAGAGTGAAGTTTGGGTTCTTTGGGAAGAAAGGGCTGATGTCACTAAGAAGGAAGGACCCAGTGGTCTCTAAGGAGCAGTGGTGGGATATGAGAGTCTGGTGATGTCACAGGTGGGAGGGTTCGGGATTGGCTGATCACTTATCCTTGCCTTAGAAGAACTAGGAAGAGGAAAGAAGGGGGGGTCCACTATGGTTGCCGTGGGAACATCAGCCTCTCTTGCTCCATCTCGTCCTCAATTGACCGTTCCAGATGCCGTGAGTGAAGGGGGGGCGATGGCGGAGGAGCGGCCTCCCCGCTTGGTGGATTACTTCGTGGTGGCTGGGCTTGCAGCAAGCGGAGCACCCATACCTGAAGAGACGTGGATTCCCGAACCTACTGGACCCCGGCGTCCTCCCCGGCCAGCTGAACCTATTACAGATGTGGCAGTCATAGCGAGGGCCCTGGGCGAGGAGGTGCCCCAGGGCTACACATGCATCCAGACTTCTGCTGGTGGCCACCCCTTGGAGCTCAGTGCTGGGCTTCTGGGTGGAACTCAGCCAGTCATCTGCTACCGCAGGGGGCGTGACAAGCCCCCCCTCGTTGAGCTGGGGTATGTACCCCTATCTGTGCTGGCACTAAAGGAAGTTGGGAGGGACCCTTGAGTGAGCCAAGAAGAGGCAGGGATATGGGTTGAGAGGAGGAAATTGGGAACCGCAGCAGAATGGGCTAGTGGTCAAGAGGAGGGGCTCACTGCCCGTGCTGCTGCTTGCCAGCGGATGTTTCTTCATCTGCAAAGTGAGGATAGTGATTCCTCTCCACCTGGTTCAGAGCGTTAAATAAAATAAGCCATGTGAGGAACTGAACAGAGTCTATTGGGTCTCAGAGCTTCTTCTTGAGAGCTGTGGAAGGCGGGGGTTGAAGGGATGGTTACAGGGTCTAGAGGGCAGAGCTAAGCAGGAAGTGCTGGGTTGTTTTACCAGGGTTTGACAAGGCTGAGAGAGCAAGGCAGACTTAGGTAGGCAGCTCTGGCAGGACCCAGGTCTTTTTCTCTCCCGACCTCTTGATGTCTCTACTCTCTGTGCCAGGGTGTTATACGAAGGGAAGGAGCGCCCCAAGGCTGGGTTCCAAGTGCTTGACACGACACCATATAGCCACTCAGCCAACCTGGCCCCTCCAGGCCCTGGGCACCCCCGCACCTACCTCACGTACCGGCGGGCAGCAGAGGGCGCAGGTCTGCATGCCCTGGGCATCACTGACCTCTGCCTGGTTCTACCCAGCAAGGGCGAGGGCACTCCTCATACTTACTGCCGGGTACCCCGCAACCTCAACCCCGGCATGGTGAGTGGAACCGGGGTACTGATAGCTGAAGCCTGGGCTGTTAGTGTGAGGGTGTGGACATGGGACACCCAGGGTGTTCGGGGACCAAGGCCACAGACACCAGGGTCGGATCAGAGGTGGCTTGGCTAGGAGGGCTGGAATTAGGGGCATCTCCGAAGAGAAAAGACAACTGAAGGGTGGGAGAGAGAAGATGAACCCAGAAACCTTTGTTAGTGATATGTCTGCTTGTCTCTTGCCGTTTATGGGGCAGTGGGGCCCAGCAGTGTTCCTGTGCTACAAAGTGGGCCTGGCCAAGGCCAACACACTGGTGTATGAGGCAGGTGAGTGGCCCCTTTTCCTGCTTACCCTTTGACCCTCTGTTCCTCTGCTTGGTGCCTCTTGGCCTGTAACTTCAGTGAACCCAGAATTTCCTTCCCTTTGCCACTTAATCATTCTCTGGGATCTTAGTTTCTTTCTTTTTATTTTATTTATTTTTTTATGTCTTGGTATTTTGCCTGCGTGTATGTATGTCTGTGTGAGGTTGTCAGCTCCCTGAGTTACAGTTATGAGCTGCCATGTGGGTGCTAGGAATTGAACCCAGGTCCTGTAGAAGATCAACCAGCACTCAACCACTGAGCCATCTCGCCAGCCCTATCCTCTAGTCTCTTTACCTGGGATCCAGTGGACCTTTTCACTCTAATATGTGTACTCTTAATTCCGCTGGGGTATAGAGCTGCTGGGCCGCTACCCAGAGGAAGACAATGAGGCATTCCCGCTGCCCGAGTCAGTGCCCGTCTTCTGCCTGCCCATGGGGGCCACCATCGAGTGCTGGCCTGCCCAGACCAAGTACCCGGTGCCCGTCTTCTCCACCTTTGTGCTCACGGGTGCTGCTGGTGATAAGGTGGGTGTGTGCAGTGTGGTGAGGGATCCCCACCGTGCAGCGCCCTCTGATGATTCCCCGTACCCCTGCCAGGTGTATGGTGCGGCGCTGCAGTTCTATGAGGCGTTCCCGATGGCCAGGCTGTCAGAGAGGCAGGCTCGGGCCCTGGGCCTGCTGAGTGCCGTGGAGCGGGGCCGGGCCCTGGGGGGCCGGGCGGTACGAAGCCGGCGAGCCATTGCTGTGCTGTCCCGCTGGCCTGCGTTCCCAGCCTTCCGAGCCTTCCTCACCTTCCTTTACCGCTACTCCGTCTCAGGCCCCCATCGTCTGCCCTTGGAAGCGTGAGCATGGCTCTCCTGACATTGCGGGATTCTGAGGCGTTAGAGAGGATAAACGGGAGCAGAGAACGGAAGTGGGCGGGGTACACTGAGGCAGGAGGGCTGCAGTGTGCGGTTACAGAGTTTGCCCGTTTAAACTTCTGGCTAGAGGGAAGGGGCACCTGGAACCAGCCTGCATCTGTCAGTTGGCTCTTGGCTAGGTCTGTGTATGCCCAACAGGGATCTGTTTTTGAGGCAGGGTTCACTATATAGCCCCGGGTGGCCTGGAACTCTGCATAGACCAGGCTGGCCTCAAAAGTCACAGAGGTGACTTTCTGAGTACTGGGGTTAAAGGCATGTGCCAAGGTGCCCAGCTTACCTATTTATTTATTTATTTATTCATTCATTCATTCATTCATTCATTCATTCATTTATTTATTTATTTATTTATTTATTTATTTATTTATTTATTTATTTATTTATTTATGTTTTTCTAGACAGGTTTTGTCTGTTTAGCCCTGGCTGTCCCAGAACTCTCTCTGTAGACCAGGCTGGCCTTGAATTCAGAGATCTGCCTGCTTCTGCCTCCCAAGTGCTTGGATTAAAGGCACATGCCACCGATACCTGGCTTTTTAATTCTTTTTAGGGAGGCTCTCACAGTAGCCCTGGCTGGAGCTTGCTGTGCTGTACATGTGTGCCTCCAGATCGGGCAAGGGCATCTATGCACACAGGATCTATGCTGCAAGCTGATCCAAGTGGGGGGTCCAGGAGGAATGAAGTCTTGAGGCTAGAGAGGAGACTATGTGGAAGGGTAGGATGGTAGATTGGAGTGTAGGCCTCACCTTTTTCCTCTCTCCCTAGGCACATCTCCCACTTCATTCACAACGTCCCATTCCCTTCCCCACAGAGACCACGCATCCTAGTGCAGGTGAGAGGTGAGCCTAGGGCTGGGCTGGATGGAAGGAGAGGCGTTGGCAGGGGCTAGCCATGAGCATCCTGACCTGTGACTCCTCCCCCAGATGTCTCCCTATGACAACCTGCTGCTCTGCCAACCCGTCTCCTCACCCCTGCCCCTCAGGTATGTGCCTAAGGCGGGGGGGGGGGGGGGCTTTGATGACATGGGCTATAATAGGAAGTACGAGTCAGCTGATACAGCTATTGAGATCTTTGCAAACTGGTCCCGGTGGTGTCTGTGCCCAGTGTCTGGGAAAGAGTCTCTCAGGACCCTTTTTTCTTTTTACTTCCTGCAGTGGTGCTAGCTTTTTGCAGCTGCTGCAGAACCTGGGCCCGGAATTGGCTATTACGTTGTTGCTGGCTGTGCTCACGGAGCACAAACTGCTGGTCCACTCGCTGCGGCCAGATCTGCTCACCAGCGTCTGTGAAGCCCTTGTCTCGGTGAGTGCCACGCTGTCTAGGCTACTTCTCCAGAACTGCTGTCTTTTCTGGTGCTTTCACCCACATCTGGAGCCTTCTCCTTTTCCCTCCCTAGGGAGAGGGTCTTCAGTCTGTCTACAAGGGTGTTATCAGACCCAGGGTCTTTTGTCGAGATTAGCTCCACTGGCTTCTTCAATAGAAGTCCCACCTCCCCAAGGCCGGTGCCCTGTGCTCACTGGTTGTCACTGCTTGATGCTTTAGATGATCTTCCCGCTGCATTGGCAGTGCCCCTACATTCCGCTGTGCCCGCTAGTGCTGGCGGATGTGCTGAGTGCCCCTGTGCCCTTCATCGTGGGTATCCACTCCAGCTATTTTGATCTGCATGACCCACCTGCCGATGTCATCTGTGTGGATCTCAATACCAACACACTCTTCCAGTGAGGCTGAGTACTGTCTGAGGGCCAGAGCGGGGATGCGCCAGGGCTGGGGGGTGGGGCCACCAGTGGTTCACTCTTCCAGTGAGGCTGAATACTGTCTGAGGGCCAGAGCTGGGATGTGCCAGGGCTGGGGGGGTGGGGCCACCAGTGGTTCACTCTTCCAGTGAGAGGCTGAGTACTGTCTGAGGGCTGGAGGGGGGATGCGCCAGGGCTGGGGCGGGGTGAGGAGAAGCGCCACCATCTTTTCTCCTTATGTTATCTCTCAGAACAGAGGAAAAGAAGCCCCTCTCTGCGAGGACCCTGCCCCGAAGACCATACAAGATTTTGCTGGCCACACTGACAAATCTGTACCAGCAGCTGGACCAGAGTAAGAAGCTGGTGGGCTTGGGAGGCTGGAAGCTGTTGTAGGCCTCAAATCTCCAGTTTGAGGGCAGGGCTGGGAGCAACAGGCTTTCTCTCAAGTGGTTGGCAGAGTGTGGATATGGCGGGAATAAAGCAAAGCTACAGGCTGGGGTGGGGGAGCAGCATTCCTGAGCTCCTCCAGAAAGCTGAGCCTGTCACTGCAGAGTCTGGAAACTGGTGCCCAAAGGTAAGTTTTTGGCCACTCCTGGTGTAAGCTCTGTCAGAGGCTAGTGGTGAAGATGGAGACAGGGTGAGGCAAGCCCTGAGGGTGCTAACCTTGACTCTCAGACATTGATTCCCAGCTTACACTGGACCAGAGGAGGAGGCCTCCCTGGAATTCCTTCTGACAGACTACGAGGCAGTTTGTGGCCGCCGGACGCGCCTGGAGCGGGAAGTCCAGGGAGCCTTCCTGCGCTTCATGGCCTGTCTCCTCAAAGGCTACCGGGACTTCCTGCGCCCTCTCACCCAGGCCCCCTCTGAGGGGGCTCGTGATGTAGACAACCTTTTCTACCTTCAGGGTAAATAAAGAGGGTCTTTTGTTGGCCAAAGGAAGGGCATGATTTTGAGGGAGGGCATGGTTAGGAGGCAAGGCTCCATGAGAAAAGTGAAAGGGGCACTGGCTGGCAGCAAGCGCCCTGCTTATCCCTCCCCTCTTCTGGTTTTGGAGGGAAGCAAGGCCTATGTGTGAATGTGCCCTACTGTCTGGGAGTCCTTAGCATAGGGTGAATATGGTCATCCTGGTATTGAGCAGGAACCAGGGTCAGAGCTCTGTGAGGGACCTGCCCTCAGAGAAGCCCTAGTCTGCAGCAGTGTGAACAGATGGAAGGGACTCCACAGAACTGTGGTGTTGGCAAGCTGAGCTGATCTGAGGAGAAGGGTGACTGTGAGAGCCATAGGTCCTGAGTGGCAAGAGCTGTGAGCAGGGGGCAGGGAGGAGATGGCTGGGTCAGAGAGCTGTGGTGACCTCCTTCCTGGCCCGGCCTCACCCCTCAGGTTTCCTCAAGTCCCGGGAACGCTCGAGCCACAAGCTGTACTCTCAGCTGCTGCACACACAGATGTTCTCACAGTTCATCGAGGAGTGCTCTTTTGGATCTGCCCGGCATGCTGCCCTCGAGTTCTTTGACTCTTGTGTTGACAAGGTATTGGACGTTGTCCCTCTGTTTGCGTGTATCAACTGACTACCGGGTTCCTCCTAGTTGTCCCTGTTGCCCTCAGTCCACTATTTTCTGTGTGTGTCAGCGTGACTGTGATGGCAGTCCTGCAGCCACCCATGGCCAGCTTCGGCCCTTTACTACCCTTTCATTCCCGACTCTGCTCTTCCAGATGGATCTCCAGGATGCCTTTCCTATGAATGAATATGTTTTTCTGGTAGAGGCCATCTTCTGGGCAGCCTGGCTCTGTTCCATGTTCATTGTCTTCACTCTTATTCTTTTACCGTCCTGCCTAGGTCCACCCAGAGCAGGAGAAGCCTGAGCCAACACCCTTGGTGGAGCTGGAGGAAGAGCTATCAGGAAGTGAGATTACTGTCTTTATCACACCCCCAGAGGAGCCTCCGGTACTGGAAGGCAGTGAATCTATTCCCCAGTACAGGTAGGAGGGTCTTCTCCCTTCAGCCTGTCCTGAGGCCCACGCTCGGCCCGATGCTAACTGCCCCCATGTCCTCCGTCTCTCCAGTTATGATGGGTTTCCAGAGCTAAAAGCTGAGCTTTTTGAGTCTCCTCAGGAACAACGGGGGGCCCTCCCTGTGCCAGGCCCGTCCCGAAGTGCCCCCAGCAGTCCTGCACCTCGCCGTACCAAACAGGTAACCAGCAGTGGGCCGCATCGGGGAGCCTGGTGCAACGGTTGTTTTGCTTCATAGTCAAATGAAGAGACTAATGGTGCTTACCCCTTAAAGCTGCTGGGAAGTCTATATAAGCTTGGTACATTAAAAACCAACAACAGGGCTGGAGAGATGGCTCAGAGGTAAAGAGCACTGGCTGTTCTTCCAAAGGTCCTGAGTTCAATTCCCAGCAACCACATGGTGGCCCACAACCATCTATAAAGAGATCTTGTGTCATCTTCTGGCCTGCTGGCTCACACACAGACAGAATACTGTATAAATAATAAATCTTTAAAAACAACAAAACATTGTGCAACCAGGTGGTGGTGCACACCTTTAATCCCAGCACTCCTTAGGGAGGTAGAGGCGGGCAGATGTCTGTGAGTTCAAGGCCAGCCTGGTCTACAGAGTGAGTTTTAGGACAGCCAGGGCTATACAAAGAAAACTTGTCTCTATAAACAACAAGAAGAAACCCCCAAAACAACATCAAGAAACAATGTACAGCCAGGCATAGTGGCACGTACCTTTTATCCAGCACTCAAGAGGCAGAGGCAGACAAATGTGTGAATTTGAGGCCAGCTTGGTCCATGTAGTGAATTCCAGGTCAGGCAAAGCTTCATAGTGAGACCGTGTCTCAAAAAACCAAACCAATAAAATTCTGTACACATATAAGCTTTTGTTGCCGCTGTCATTTACCATCCTCCTCCTCATCTTCATCCCTGAGCACTCTGGGAACACAGGCGCTAGCTACCTCTTGCAAGGTGTCCATTGTCAGGCTACTTGCCCTCCTGAGGCTCTGGGGAGGGTTGTAGTTTAGGCAGCTCTTTAACCCTCTTACCTCCTTAGAACATAGACCCTGACTCAGGAAAAGTGTTGCTTTTCGCACTGACCTACACTCAGGAGGTTGGGGCAAGATCTTGTGTTTGAGTTCAGCCTGGGCTATCTGACAAGATTCTTCTCAGAAAAACATCAAAATAAGGAAAGCTCTCTGCCCCGGCATTGTATTTACCTTGGTGTGTTTCTTATCCCACCTAGGAGATGAAGGTTGCACAACGGATGGCACAGAAGTCGGCCTCTGTGCCCGAGCTGTGGGCCCGGTGCCTGCTGGGTCACTGCTACGGGCTGTGGTTCCTGTGCCTGCCTGCTTATGTGCGCTCGACATCCTCCCGGGTGCGGGCATTGCACACAGCCTACCACGTGCTGCGTGAGATGGAGAGCCGCAAGGTGGTGCTCCCTGACGAGGTAGGCATTCGTTACCTCTGTGCCTACACCTGCCTCTCATCCCAGCAGGAATGTGCAACTATAGGGACTGTGAGAGGGAGACTTGGTGGAGACCAGGTAAAGTGGATGGAGGAGCTTCTCTGTCAACAGTGCATGAGCCTGTGTGGGAGGAAGACAGTGGGGACTGCAGGCCTCCAGAGTCACAGGAAGGAGCTGCCAAGGCTGGAAGAGGGTGCTTACTGAGCCTCGGGGTTCAGGTTAGACGCTGTCCCCTCCGTCCCGTGCCTCTCTTGGTCTAGGTGTGCTACCGAGTGCTGATGCAGCTGTGTTCGCACTATGGGCAGCCCGTGCTGTCTGTGCGAGTCATGCTGGAGATGCGGAGGGCGGGCATCGTGCCCAACACCATCACCTACGGCTACTACAACAAGGTGCCTCACTGGGGAACAGGAAGCATGGCAGCCTTGCAGGCCACGTGGGAGGGCGCTGGGCCTTCACCGCCGCTGCTGCCCCATTCCTTGGAGATTAGGCTTATGCAGTTCTTCCTGGTCCTGTGGCTGCTGTCATCTTTTATGCTTCTTTGTTGCCTTTGTGCAGACAGAAGGGTTTGTTTGTTTGTTTGTTTGTTTGTTTGTTTGTTTGTTTTTTCAGACTTATCTCTTTTGATTTCTTATTTACAACAACCTTAAACTCCATGCTAGACACTGTTCCAGATACATTACACATCTCAAATAAATTTATCTCCACAGGGCATAGATGGTCATTCCCTGTATCAGAGGAATTGAAGTTGCAGAGAATTCGTAACTTGCTCCAGGTCACATAGTAAGCATGTCAGGGAGTCAGAATAGAAACAGAGTATAGGCAGAATTCAGCCTCCTAACCATGCTTGTTAGATAAGGAAACTAAATAGTCAAGCAGTTGAGATAATTTCTTCAAAGCTATTCAGTTTATAAGTAGGGTGTAAGCCAGAGGGGGCGGTGGCACACACCTTTAATTCTAGCAATCAGGAGGCAAAAGCAGGAACTCTCTGAGTTCAGGGCCAGCCTGGTCTAAACAGTGAGTCTCAGGCCAGACAGGGCTACATAGTGAGACCCTGTCTCAACAAACTAACACTTAAACACTAGAGCCCAGATATACTTTTCTCCATTACTACTGATTGTACCCCTCTGGGGCTCTTGTTTCTGGGTGAGCCATTGGTTAAACAATCCTAGATAGCAAGTCCGGAAAAAAAAAAGAAGGTGGCCTGTGGGGTTCAGGACAGGAGGTAAGGCATGACTAGGCCATCCTGGTGGGCATTGTGATTGGCAGGCTGTGCTGGAAAGCAAATGGCCATCTGGTACTCCGGGTGGACGCCTACGCTGGGCCAAGCTCCGGAATGTTGTCTTGGGGGCTGCTCAGTTCCGCCAGCCCTTGAAGGACCGACGGCAGCAGCAGCAGCAGCAGCAGCAGCAGCAACAGGTGGCCGTGCCGCAGGGGTCAGACAGCTCTCAGACAGGTGGGTAGGGACTGGCAGACATGATGATTCAGGCCCACAGTCATAGCGCTGGGGAGCTTAGACAGGATGGTTGATGTCGCATACCCAGGCCAGATTGGAATACATAGTGAGGCTTTGTGTTAAAGGGAGAAGACAGGGCTAGATGAGGTAGCTGGGTTCGGGTGGGGAGATATTTGGAAAACTAGGGCTGGCAGGGCCTTTCTGTGTGTAGATAAACTGCATTTGTTTGGCAGCAGAGGCACAGAATTCTACCTAGGAAAAACCTTGCAAAACCCAGGTCGACCCAAGGGGTTGTTTCACTCTGGGGCTAAATTCTGCTTTCCAGAGCCCTATCTGGAGCACGCCTCCCCAACCCGTCCTCTGCAGCGCCAGACTACTTGGGCTGGGCGAACTCTGCGGGAACCATCCTCACCCACCGGACGTCTGGTCAAGAGTGGCAGCCTGGGCAGCGCCCGAGGGGCACAGCCCACTGTGGAGGCTGGAGTGGCTCACAGTGAGTACCGTTATCTGACTGCCTTCTTCCTCCCCCTGAGCTCAGTGTTAGCGGTCCTGTCGGCTCAGTGGCAGTCTTGCCTAAATGTGACGGTAAGCTCTGATGCTGAAGTTTGTGGGTGTATACAATCTGCATTCTAAAATTTTTTTTTTTATTTTTTTAATGTGTATGGGTGCTTTGCCTGCATGTATGTCTGTGCACCCTTTGCATGCTTGCTGCTCATGGAGGCCAGAAGAGGGCATCAGATGCCCTGGAACTGGAGTTCCAGATGGTTGTGAGCTGCCATGTAGGTGCTGGCAGTTGAACTCAGGTACTCAGAAAGAGCGGACAGTACTCTTAACTGCTGAACCATCTTTTCAGCCACAGATGCTAGAGTTTTTGCTGCAAGAGTTATGTTTTCTCAGGAAAAGAGCAGCTGGGAGAAGCTCCATCTCAATTCTCCTTTTGTCTTCAGTGATAGAGGCCTTGGGGGTCCTCGAACCCCATGGATCACCTGTGCCTTGGCAGGATGGAAGTCTCTCAGACCTGAGTCTGACAGGGGAAGAACTGGCACCTGGAGGCAGCCCAGGGGGCTCAGGCTCAGCCCTGAGTGCCCAGTCCACTGAGGCCCTAGAAGGGATAAGTGGCCGGGGTTCCAAAACTAGCGGATTTCAGGAGGAGGCGGGCACCCCCAGAAAAGGGCTGGGTGCCCGCCTCCAACAGCTGCTCACTCCTTCCCGCCGCTCCTCTGCTTCCCGCATCCCCCCACCTGAGCAACCCCCGGACCTGCCTCCTGCGGCCCGCCGAAGTCCCATGGATAGCCTTCTGTGGCCCCGAGAACGTCCCGGATCCACTGCTTCTGAGGTAGCCAGGGAGAGGAGGTAGCGTGCTATCAGGAGGGGAGGGCTGCCGACTGAGAGAAAGCCCCTAACGGTGACTCCGAGCGACCGTGGATGTGGCACTCAAAGTGGGAGAACGAAGGACGAGCTGACTGTGCTTTCTCTGGAAACGGCAGAGCTCCGCTTCTCTGGGCAGCGAGTGGGATCTCTCGGAGTCTTCTGTCAGCAGCCTGAGTCTTCGCCGCTCCTCAGAGCGCCTCAGTGACACCCCTGGGACTCTCCAGCCCCCCTCCCTGGAAGTGAGCATCCTCCCATCTACAGACTTGTGCTGGAGCACACACAGCTCAGATCTCCCTGCAAAGGCAGGGGAAGGGGAGGAGGTGGGAGGAGGCCTGGCCGGGGTTTGCAGACGGAAGGGTCAAGGAAGGGCACTGGACCAAATGAGGCTAATTTCCTGGGGTCCCCTCGCCCACAGATTCTGATGTCCAGCTGCTCCTTGTGCCGAGCCTGTGATTCCCTGGTGTACGATGAGGAGATCATGGCTGGCTGGGCGCCCGACGACTCGAATCTCAATACGACTTGCCCCTTCTGCGCATGTCCCTTTGTGCCCCTGCTCAGTGTCCAGACTCTTGATTCTCGACCAAGGTGCCCGAAGCAGGGCAAGTGGTGTGGGAGGGACAGGCAGGTGGTGGTCAAGAGCTGACACCCATGCTGTCCCCTGCAGTGTCCCTAGTCCACAGTCCGCCCTTGCTGGTGAGAGTGGCAGCAAAGATGCTCCTGTCCCTGGGGGTCCGGGCCCTGTGCTCAGTGACCGGAGGCTCTGCCTTGCCCTGGATGAACCCCAGCTCTGCAATGGGCATATGGGGGTAAGGCTGGGCAAGAAGAGCGTGAAGTGGGGAATGTATTATCTGTTGAGGGGAAGTCAAGGGGTGCCAGGTTGATGGGCACTGAGGACAAGGGGCATGCAAGAGGCGCTTGGACTGGCTGACTCGCTGAGAGGCAAGCCTCTGGTTGCGGGCCTTTAGTATGTGTTGTCACTGCTGTCCTACCTCTTGTCTGCAGAGTGCTTCCCGGCGAGTTGAGAATGGGGCATGGGCGTACCTGAGCCCTCTGGTGCTGCGTAAGGAGCTAGAGTCTTTGGTAGAGAATGAGGGCAGCGAGGTGTTGGCATTACCTGAACTGCCCGCTGCCCACCCCATCATCTTCTGGAACCTCCTGTGGTACTTCCAACGGCTACGCCTGCCCAGTATTCTACCAGGCCTGCTGTTGGCCTCAGGTGATGGGCCCCCACCCAGCCAGGTGAGGGCGCTTATGTAGTTCTTGCCTCCCGAGGGCTTCTGTCCTCACCTCTCAGCTTCTTGTCTCTCGGCCTTGAAGGTGTAGAACAATGCAAGCTGTGGAGTCTCTTGAGCCTGGCCATTTTACCAGCCTGTACTCCATTTCATCATCTGTCAAATGGCATAAGCAGTGGCCTACCAGGATGGGTATTAGATGGAGTGACTAGTACCTAAAAATGGCTCGTATTTTTCTGTTTACTCCACCAACATTTGTTGCATACATTTTAGGTTGTAGGTGCTGGGTGTGTAACAAGGTGAAAAAAAAGTCTTTGTTCATAAGAACTGGGAGATGAGGATTTCTTTCCCTTGGGGCATGGCGGCTCTAGTCTTTAATCCCAACAGTCAGGAGGAGGCATGGAGGCAGATCTCTATGAGTTCCAGGCCTGCCTCATCTACATAGTGAGTCCCTGACTCAGATAACAATGACAGCAAAAATAAGTTCTTTCCCTTCTTTCCTTCATTATCTCCTGTAATGTCTGTTTCTTGTCCTCTGCCTCTTGCTCTGAATTTGTCTCCTGTCTCAGCTCTCCCAGGGACCATCCCTTTGGCTAACCCCTGACCCAGCCTCTGTGCGTGTTCGCCTGCTGTGGGATGTCCTGACCCCCGACCCCAGCAGCTGCCCGCCTCTCTATGTGCTCTGGAGGGTCCACAGTGAGTTGGTACCTGATCTGGAAGTAAAAGGGTTGGGCCCCTTGCCTAGAGGGTCTGGCGATCCTGGTGAGCCTTCCTTCCTTTCACCCAGGCCAGATCCCACAGCGGGTGGTATGGCCGGGCCCAGCACCCTCATGTCTTAGCTTGGCATTACTGGAGTCAGTGCTGCGCCACGTCGGACTCAATGAGGTTCATAAAGCTGTTGGGCTCCTGCTGGAAACTCTCGGTGCCCCTCCCACCGGCCTGCACCTGCAGAGGTATGACGCTCTCACCTGGGTGGCCCATGACATGTCTTTGCACCTCTTTTCTTTAATACCCACTCTGTCTACTGCAGGGGAATCTACCGTGAGATCTTGTTCCTGACAATGGCTGCTCTGGGCAAGGACCACGTGGACATAGGTAAGGGTGCAATCAGGCTCTGAGGGGATAAAGGGTATGGCACAGGGATGAAAGGAGATCCTAATGCATCAATTTCCAACCTTTACCCTAGTGGCCTTCGACAAGAAGTACAAGTCTGCCTTTAACAAGCTGGCCAGCAGCATGGGCAAGGAGGAACTGAGGCAGCGTCGGGCACAGATGCCTACTCCCAAGGCCATTGACTGCCGAAAATGTTTTGGAGCACCACTGGAATGCTAGGGACCCTTGAGCTCTGCTCTCCAGCCTTGAGTGGAGAGATGAGGAAGAGTGGATTCTAGACCTAGCCTGACTCCTTCTTCCCTTCATAGAGGAATTGGGAACAGGCTGTTCAGCCATAGGCTTCAGGTGGGACTAGCAGGAAGAGGGACTCACTGTTACCCAAAGCCACAACTCCCCTGAATCTGACCTGCCCTGTTTGTTCATGCTGAGGCGGAGGAGAGCTGCGGAAGTTGGCACAACTCCATTCTTTCTCCATCTGATTCCAGGAGCTCTTTTTCAGGGTATCCTCAGACCTGCAGAGCCCTGGTAGACTCACAAGTTTTTGTTTTAAAAAACAACTGGAAAGATTTAGAGCTCCTGAGCCTTTGCCCTGAATGGAAGGGAGGACTTTCACTCCCTACGTTGCTGAAGGAGCCCAAGGCCATCCTAGTGTTGTATTCTATTTCGTTATTTATTCTGAGGCCACAGCTCTTATACTTACGAGGGTCTCAAGGAGCATAAGAGAAGGGAGTTAGCTTTGTAGCTCCTTGAGAGCCATGAACTGGGACCCAGAGGAGTCTCAAGCTTCCCTTAGGAAGAATTGGTGCCTCTTCTAGTCCTGGTCCTTCTTGTCCAGTCCACCGTGGAGAATGCTCTCCTGTCCATGGCCTTGACCTGTGCAATAAGGATTATTCTTTGCAAAGTTTTGTTGGTTGTAAATATAGTAAAAGCTGCTTCTGTCTTTTTTTTCTCTGCCTCCTGTTCTCTGGATTTGGGATGATACATTATTTTTCCTGGCCGCACATTCTCTTTTCTGCCCTTTCTTTGTAACCATCAGGTACACCCTACTTTTCCTGGACACTTGATATATAGGGAGTTCTCAGAGCAGAAGCGTGAATCCAGTGCCGGCTATGGCAGTGCCAGTCTGCATGGCACTTCCGGCCCTCCCACACAATCACCCCCTTGTCCCTCATCTGTACCCCACACAAAGGCTCCATTCTCTGGGGGCCCTGAGCTCATCTTTGCCTTATTTCCTTTCCTCCTGTCCCCTCCCTGACCCCAGTTTCTTCGGTACCTTCACAGAGATGACAGCTCTCCTCAGGAGTTGCCGTTTGCAGGCCTCTCGTGTATCACAGGCTGTGGCAGCCATCCCAGCTCTCCTCAGCTGCTCTAGCTCCAGACACTGCTCCTCACTGTGGCCTAAACTTGGAGGCAACAATGGGAAGAAGGAAGCAAGGAATAACAGACTTGCTGCATGTGAATGCCAGGGAGATGGGCATCATTTCTCTATTTTATGTGTACGTGGGGGGTGTGTGTGTGTGTCTGAGTATAAATGTGCACCACATGCATGCAGTACCCACAGAGGCCAGGAGAGGGTAGTAGATCTTTTGAAATGAGTTATGTAGCTGCTGGGAATACAGCCCAGGTCCACTGGAAGGGGAGCAAGCACCTTCAACTGCCGAGCTAGATCTCTCTAGCCTCCCACTACGTAAAACAAACAAACTGTGTAGGTGTGTGCCACATTCGCGCAGGTACCCACAGTGGTCAGAACAGGGGGTTGGATCCCTTGGGGATGGAGTTACAGGCAGTTGTGAGCTGCCTGATGTGGGTGCTGGGAACTGAGCTTGAGTCAAGAAAGAACAATGAGCACACCTAACTGCTGAGCTATCTATCACCCCCAACACACACACATTGTCCAGGCATCATCTTTCTAATCTCAGACCCATCTGGAATTTTCTCTTTTTCCTGTATAATGAAATAAACACAGGAAACAACTCCTACCATACCAATTACCAAAGGGAATTAACTAACAGAACAAATGTCTTGGGAAAGAAGGGCAAGGATAGTAAGGACAAGATTTACATAAAATTTTAGTGCGAATTTCCAGGGGGTAGTAACTAGTGGATGAAAAGAATTCTGCTAGGGGTGGTGGCACATCCCTTTAATCCTAGCATGCAAGAGTTGGAGGCAGGTGCTCTGTGAATTCTGGGCCAGCCTGGTCTATGTAGGGAATTCCAGGCTAGTCAGGGCTTCAGTGAGACTCTTCCTTTGGGAAAAAAAAAGTATTACTTGTAATTGTTAGGACCAAGCCAAAGAATTGTTCCCATCATGTCCTGAGGATTCATTTCCAGTCTCCTAAGGAGTAAAGAAGGGAACAAAAGGTTTCAGAAATTCCCTTTCTACCAGGAGGCAGAGGCAGGCAGATCTCTGAATTTGAGGCCAGTGTGCTCTATAGAGTGAGTTCCAAGACAGCCAGGGCTACTGTCTTAGGAGAAAAAAAAAAAAAAAAAGAAGAAAAATTCTATCTTAGTCTCATTGCATCCAGTTTCTGGTAAGATCACATGTGTGTGCACATGTGTGTATTCATGTGCCCATCTGTGTGTGTGTGTGTGTGTGTATGCATGTGTTTTGCTGATGATCAAATCGAGGACCTTAAATAAAGTAGATGAATGTTTTCACCCTATTCTGAGCCTGAGCTACATCCCAGCTGTTCATCTACTTTTCCCCTCTGTAGCAGAGCTGAACCCAGGGGCCTCCTGAATGTTCCGCAAATACTCTAGCACTGAACCATGGCCCCAGTCTCCAAGTGTCCTCTTAAAATAAGCTTCTGTTTATAGTATACTTAGCTGCACTACACTAAGACAGTGCTGGAGCTCAGCCCCTCCCCTGGATGAGGACACAGTCTTCCGGTCTGCAGTGCTTTTTCCTGGGCTTAGGCTGGCTTGGAACTTGCTATGAGGTCAAAATGACCTTGAATATCGATGATCCTGTCTCTACGTCCAGAGAGAACTAAGAACTCCTTACCTGCAGGGCCTGGAAAGTGGTCCTGATGGTAAGGACATGTTCAAATACCTGACTCAGCTTCTCTTCCTAGACTTTGGAGTATACAGGCTGAAGGCTAACAGATTTGAGGTGAATCATTGTCACTTGCCAATCACACAAGTGTCTCAGCTTGTGGGGTGGGGAAGTTTGCCTTTTTTATTTGTTTGTTCTTTTTCAGACGTGGGTAGCCCTGTCCTTAGTTCACTTTATAGACCAGGCTGGTCTCGAACTCACAGTTCCTCTTGCCTCTGCCTTCCCAACTGCTGGGATTATAGGCCTGCACTGCTTTGCCTAGTTAATTTTATATATTTTATGATTTCTAATTTTGTGGTTTTTGTTTTCTGGGTGTGGGAGTATGTGCATTTCTGTATCTGTGTTTCTTGTACTTTTTCTTTGGCTCTTTATTTTCTGTTTGGATTTTGTCCTATTCTGGCTTGTTTTTATTTGTTTTTAGATGCCTGTCTTCTAATGAGAGGAAATAAAGGGTGGGAATTTGGGTGGGTAGAATGAATCGTGGAGGATTTGGGGGAGGGGAAACCATGATTAGAATATATTGCATAAAATATTTTCAATTTTTAAAAAAGTTGGTTTCACAGAGAAAACAGGACTGAGTATTGGGGAAGCAGAGGCAATTCAAGGCCAATCAAGGACATATAAAAAGATTAAAAACAAAACTGAGAAAAAAGAAAAAAACACCAAATCTAACAAAGCCAGAATTTATACTGGACACAATTCATGTCCAATACAATTGCAGTCTAGGTCTCATTTACTTTTCTTCCTTAAAGCTTGAAAGTCCATGGCCTGATTTTTGTTTTGTTGGAAGGCATTCTCTTAATGTTTATGTTCCCTTTTTCAGGTTAGTATTGTCTTCTACTATGGTTCACATGTTTTGTTTTGTTTTGTTTTTGTTCTGTTTTTGTTTGTGTGTTTGAGACAGGGTTTCTGTGTGTAGCCCTGGCTATCCTGGAACTCGCTCTGTAGAACAGGCTGGGCTCCAACTCAGAGATCCACTGCTTCTGCCTCCCAAGTGCTGGGATTAAAAAAGTGTGCACCACTCCTTCCCAAACACATGTTTTTCAAAGCCTTCAAGGGATGGCTGTAGGGCTAGAGAGATGGCTCAGTGGTTAAGAGCACTGTCTCCTCTTCCAAATGGACCTGGGTTCAATTCCCAGCACCCACATGGTGGCTCACAACTGTCTGTAATGCTCATTCCAAGGGATCTGACACTTTCATACTAATGCACATAAAATAAAGTTAAATAAGTTATATATAAAAAAGGATGGCTGTAGCTGGCCTTTTTTACTTTGTGGGTTCTTCCTTTTCCTACCCTTTTATCCCTCCTCCCCTGTTTCACCCCTTATCACTAGAAGAAGGATAAAGGAGAGATTCTTGAATTTAATTTATAATTTCTTTCTATTTGTTTCTTCTTTGAGCATGAGGACTAACACACCACAACCCACCCCCCAATCCCTGAACCACCAACCTCTCCTCTCGGGAACCTTGCATTTATATACTGTCTTAGGGTCTAATTGCTGTGAAGAGACACCATGACCAAGGCAACTCTTATAAAGAAAAGATTTAATTGGAACTGTCTTACCGTTTCAGAGGTTCGGTCCATTATGATCATGGCAGGAAACCTGGCGGCGTGCAGGCAGGCACGGTGCTGAAGAAGGAGATGAGAGTGCTACATCTTGAGCTGAAGGCAGTGAGGAGACCTGTCTTCTGAAGGCACCCAGGAGGAGGCTCAGGCCACATTGGGTGGAGCACACAGGAGACCTCAAAGCCTGCCACTGCAGTAATGCATTTCCTCCAACAAAGCCACACCCACTAGTGCCGCTCCCTATAGCCACAAACTCAAACTCCTAAATCTATGGGGGCCAAATCTATTCAAACTACATATACTCTCTGAAAAGTTCCTAGAATTCCAAATGTCACCTAAGCGCAGAAACGATCTGAAGCTTGTAAAACCAGGCCTCTGCTGGAGCACGAGGCAATCACAGCGGCTGCAGACTGCCATCCCTACACCTGGGATTAAACGGAAAGCACATTCTTGTAGTATTTCTGTGCTTTTTAAAGAAACCAAAAATCCAGAATTCTTACTACATTTCCCCAGTTCTGTTTTAAGCTATTAAAGGTGCTGTGTATAGTGGGAACTTATAAACAGAGACATCTTAAATGAAATAAGTGCTTTTTGGGTCAGTGGCCAATGTTTCCAGACCTTTCCTGTTCTTTCTACTGGAGCAGGTTTGCCTTTGATGTAGGGACACAGCAGCTGATGAGCAGCCCTATTACCTGGGTTAAATTGCCTCTCTCTTTTTACAGAGGCCATAATTTAATTTCTTTTTTGAAATCATCTATAATTCACGGATACACAATGAATCCTCCCTCCTACCCAAGATCATTCCTAGTGTCCCTGAGGGCAAAAGATCCTAAAGCTCCAGTAGTTCTTTTATAACATTGAGTTTTGGGGGACAGAGAAAGATGTTCACCTGTGGCCATGTCTAGAGCCATGCTGCCTGTGGCAGTGTGCATTAAATCTCTAGCCAAGTGTGGTGGCACACACCTTTAATCCCAGCACTCAGGGATGCAGATGTAGTGGAAGTTGTTGTTGTTTTTAACTCAGTTATGTAAAAATGTTTTTGTTTTAACCCCAAGTGTGGGACATGGGGCTGCCTTAGTTTATCCACAAATGATAATTGCCTCATGCAGCTCAGAGAGGGGAATGGTCTTTGCTAGCTGCAGTTAGTGGAATTTTGAGGACTCTAAGAGGAATAAATACTAGAGCCCAGAGAAAGAAAGAGAGAGAAATACTCCTAGGCAACAGGAGGAGGAGGAAGAAAGTTACAGTTGTCCTGCTGCTGCATTTGCTGTTTGCTGTCGCTGGTTTGCTGGCCTGCTAGATATCCTGATGACTGAGATTGGTATTGGCCAAAGAACCTGAGGACCCTAACCAGCTGGAAGTAACTGAAGAGAACTCCGCCCACTCTTCCCACTAACCTTTCTCTTCTACCTCGTGTTGGGGGGTAGGGTTGAAGGTATTAGGGTGGATAAGAGTTGGAAGGAAGATAGTGGCTTAAGAAAGTAATAAAGTCTATAAAAATACATGCAACAGGATTAGGCAGGCATATGCTGTTGGAGGCCAGTGTACTCCACAAAGTGAGTCCAGGACGGACAAGGCTACACAGAGAAGCCTGTCTTGAAAAAAAAAAAGCTGGGTAGTGGTGGTGCACACCTTTAATTTCTGCACTTGGGGAGCAGAGGCAGGCAGAGCTCAATGAGTTCAAGGCCAGCCTAGTTTACGAAGAGAGTTCCAGGACAGCCAGAACTATACAGAAAACCCTGTCTATCAGAAAGAAAAAAAAAATCTCCAATACCAAGTGGACATTTCTCGGTCTGCATGTCACTGCTTGGCTGACGCTGCTTGTACTTTTTGCTGTGAGGACTTGAGCTAGGCCCCCAAGGCCGTTTCCTGAAGGCTAGAAAGCACTTGACATCTCTCTTGGACCTGCAACGACTGGTCCAGGAGCAATCCTCGCCACACTGCACACCATCAGACTGCACACCACCATTTCCTATTTAGAAAAGCCATTGCCCTTAAAGATACCTCGTTCACAATTTTTGTTGCAAATGACCAGATTTCCCACAATTTAAGCACCGAACATTTTGAGATCTGAGAACTTTAGTGGCTTGGTCATAGCCTGTTTGCAAATGACCATATTTCCTAAACTTGAAGCATCAGGCATCAAGACCTCTAGCTTGACCTATGATATTAGCATGGTACACGTTAGAACCCGTATCGGTTGTATCCCTTATGCACTGGTCCATAGGCACTGCTTGCACCTTTAATGGTCTGATAACTTTTACATTCAGTGTTTGCCAGAGCTGGCTGGCAGAGTCGAACAGTTCCTGAGTGGGGAGTGAGGATTGAAAGAAAATTTTAAAAAATAGCACACTACACACAGATCAGTTAGAGAGGGCTGCCAGTAGAAACTGTCACAGTCGGTTTATTCAAGGTTTCCTTTTTATAGTCAGAGCAAAGCACCTCGATACAATGACGGGGTTCATCAAGAAGTCAAACTTGTTTACCTGGACCACTTGTTTGTGTAATCCTCACACAAACAAAAGGAAGTGGACTTGGTAAAACATCCTGCCTATCCCTGTCTCCAGGTGAAGGCCAGGGTGAAAGCATGTTTTTCACTGAGAGCTCTCCACAAGTATTTGCATTTCCATGCACCAAGTTCTCTATTTTTTAATATAATTTATGTTTTTATTTTATGCGCATTGATGTCTTGCCTGCATGTACGTTTGTATGAAGGTGTCAGATCCTGGTTACAGACACTTGTGTGCTGCCATCTGGCTGCTGGGAATGGAACCTGGGTCCCCTGGAAGAGCAGTCTTAACCATTTAACTATCTCTCCAGCTCTGCCAAGGAGCTCTATTAACACTTGTCTTGCATCAGGGTCTGATACAACTTTGTTCACTGCTGAGACTATCTTTGTGAAAAATCAATGTATAATCTTCGTAAATAAGGTGGACCACCCCACCCTCTACTCCTCAACTTTGTCCTAAGATTTTTTTTTTAACTTAAACAGTCTTTAATGAAAGTTGTATATGAGAGGCTTCTATTCCTGCCTCTTCTTGTTTCTTCCTTGTATTTGCCCTTTCTTACTTGTGAAGACTTGGCTTTCCTTTCCAGGATCTTCTTTCAGTCTCTGTCCAGCTTTAGCCTGGTGATACCCACATCGCTGGGGTGGATGCCATGTGTCATTAGCCTTTTCTCACTGCACTGGTCAGTGTAGATGACTTATTTCTTCCTGTATACCTGGACCACTTTGCCAATCTGCTGGCTTTTGTAGTGTCCCTTCGACAACCTCAACTTCATCATCCTTTTTGAATGGGCATAGACCAAACATCATACTTCTGTCTCAGTTCTTTGGAAAAAGGAGAAGACATATCTTCCTTCAAGAGTGAGGAGGTGCTTTGGAATGTGGTTTGTGGTTCTTGCTTCAGTCAAAAGTCATGAAGAAACTGAACTTCATTTTGGTGGCTTCAATCCAGTGATGGTCACAAGAGGAAAGAGCTTGTTGTAAGCTCTTAAAAGTGACATTGTTCTATAGTGATGTCATCAAGTTGAATCTGTTCTTGTACATCAGAGTACCACCACCTTCACCCGCCGCCACTGCAGCTGTGGACTGGCCTCTACTGCAGCTGTTACCAATACCTCCCGGTCTTGGTGAAAAAAGTTTTATTTTGAGCAGTCCAGTTATTTAG
Organism: Psammomys obesus; assembly: GCF_907164565.1. Lineage (NCBI taxonomy): Eukaryota > Metazoa > Chordata > Mammalia > Rodentia > Muridae > Psammomys > Psammomys obesus. The sequence continues at coordinate 227,652 of NW_026585644.1, read as the reverse complement.
AATTTGTTTTACATAAGGTGAGCGCATCCCATATGAAATCATGACCTCTTTAAACTGCCTTAAATCTATTATTTCTATAGGATGCCATCCTGTCATGGCTTTGTTTTACACCATTAGGAGGCATCTGCTGTACAGCTACTGGGGAAGCTGATGGTGACCTTGCAACCCTGGGCCACCCCTCCTCCCATTCTGTGTAGTTGGTTTGAGATTAACTCTCTCAAAACGGGCTGGTTTGCCAAATTGTCCTCCTGCTTTTTAACTTTTCTCTGACCTGATCTCCTCCAGTGCACTTTCTGGGAAACTCTTGCTCTCTTGCCCAGTCATTGTGACTGAACCTTTTTGTTCTCTCTTTTCCAGGGCTCCTCACTTCCCAAGTGCTTCCATCTTTACCCACAACCTGCCAACTCTGCAACCCTTTCAAAAAAGAGAGACTAGAGTAACTCCTTTTGTTTTCCCATTTCAGCCATCTTTTGTTTCTCAGCTTCCTCCATTTCAACCCGCAATTTTTCCAACTGTTTAGTCTTTCAAACTTTTCTAAAACAAAATATATGAAGAAAAGGAAAACATAGAAAATCCCCTCTGGGAGCAAAGCAAGGGATATACCATCAGTAGCAGCCACAATAAACTTTTTTGCTGTCTTCTTGAAAAAAACATATCCATTCCTTCTCCTCCTGCTGTTTCCTGTATGGCATTTGAAATCAAATTTCCCATTTTTATCCTTTACTTTGGAGCCCTGCATTGAGGTGTCGATTGTAGGTGGGCTTTGCTACTTTGTGGGTTCTTTCTCCCACCTTTTAGCTCCCCCTCCCTGGTTTCACCCCCTAACACTAGATAGGAGAGAGAAAAGTATGGAGGGTGAGAGAGAGAGAGAGAGAGAGAGAGAGAGAGAGAGAGATCCTTGAATGTAATTTTTTTTCTTCTTGTTTCTTCTTTGTTGCAGGTTGTCTTTGCTACTTTGTGGGTTCTTTATTCTACCTTTTATCCCCTGACCCGGAGAGAGATCCTTGAATTTAATCTTTTTGTTTCCTTTTTGAGCACAACTACTAACAAACTGCAACCACCAACAACCCCCACTTCCACCGCCCAACAGCCAACAACCACAATCTCACCTCTTGGGGACTTTGCATTTATTTATACGCCCTCTGAAAAGTTCCCAGAATTCCAAATGTCTCACAGGGGCAGAAATGATGTGCAGCTGGTAAAACCAAGATTCTGCTAGAGCACAGGGCAAATCACTGTTAGCTGCTGCAGTCTGAAGTAGTCTCACATGCCTACACCTGGGATTAACAGGGAAACACATTCTCTGCCTGGACAGATGGCTTAGCCGTTAAAAGCACTGTCTGCTTTTCCAAGAGGTCTGGAGTTCAATCCTAGTGGGGGCTCACTATGCCCGGATCTGATGCCCTCTTTTGGTAGGCATGTTTACGGGCAGATAGAGCACTCATGTACATAAACAAATTAATCTTTTTTTTTTCAAAGTTCATTCTTATATTTCTGTGTTTTTTAAAGAACCCAAAATTCCAGAATTCTCACTACAGATGACCCTTCAGATAGCAGAGAACACATTGCGTGGATGACGGACAAAGCTGTAGTTAGTACGTTACTCTGTAGGAGCAATGGCTTTGTCTCATTAACTGCCATACCCTCACCACGCAGAATAACAGACTAAGTGCCTGGCTGAGTGTGGTGTAAGACTTTCAACAGCAAACACAGATCTATAGTGTGTGCTTTATCACGTGTTCAGTGACTCAAGAGAGTCAGCAAAAGCTGAAGATGATGGGATCAGAATATAAACAAGCTGAATTTGGAGCTAAAATTGTGAAACTGTTGGAATATTAGGAGAAGTCTTACAGTTATTCACTATATGTATCAAACATATTTTTATCTTATGTTGTGTGTATGGGTGTTTTGCCTGCACACGTGTCTGTGTACCACTTGTGTGCCCAGTGCCTGAGGAGGCCAGAGGAGGGCGCAGATCCCTGGATTACAGAGGGCCATGAGCTACTATGACCATGTAGCTACAAGCTGCATTCTTTCTCTTAGCATAGCCCAGAAAATTTAAGATGTGTTATTTCATAATCCCAACAATAACCCTGTGACTTATATTCAGCGTTCTTGCTGTACCGCTGCTCAAACAAGGGCATAAATAATAAAATAGTAATTTGCACACACACAACAGTCACAGAAATGATAAGATTCACAGCCAAGATCTGAACCTAAGCACTTTAACTTAAGGTTATGTTATTTATGGACACAATACTAGGATGCAAACAATTGTTTGTTTAACCTTATGAGAATTAGGCATGCCTGTAATACCAGCAGGTAGATCTCTGTCAGTTCCAGGCCAGCCTGGTTTACAAAGCAAGTCCAGGACAGCCAGGGCTATTACACAGAGAAACCCTATCTGGAGAAACAAAACAACAACAACAAAAAACTAACAAGAGAATATGGTCCAGGTGTGATGACTCAGTATTAATATCAACACTTGGGAGACCTAGGCAGTAGGATTGCCACAAGTTCAAGGCCATGTTGGATTACAGAGTGAAACCTGGTTTACAGAAAGATGGCGCAGAAGGTCAAGGCACTTCCATGATGCCAGACAATCTAGTTCCATTCCTGGGAATCCTCCGTATCTGGGATCCATGTGCATAATAAATAAACAAATAAACGGAGGACTGTGGAGATGGCTCGTGTTGTTTGCTGTGCCAAGTGTGAGTGCATAAGACCTGATCTCCAGCCCTTGTCTAAAAAGTTGGGCATGCGTGCTGGGGAGGAGGGCTGCTCTGTCAGCCGCCTCTTCAGTCTCCAGGCTCATTGAGAGTGTAAAGACTAGGCAGAGAAGAACTTTGGAAGCGACCTGATGACTACAGGCGCATACGTGCACAGGCATAAAAATGGCACCTGTGTGTTTGTGAGCTCTGGGTGTGGTTTCTGAATCTGTCCTTTTTTATTTTCTTCCTACATATCTTTATGTGGCTATATTCTCCTTTTCAAAACAGAGTTTCTGTATGTAGCCCTGGTTGGCCTGGAACTCACTCTGTAGACCTGGCTGGCCTTGGACTCAGAAGTTCATTCACCTGCCTCTGTCTCCTGAGTCAGGCTGGAATTAAAGGCATACACCACCACGACCATCTCTCCATCATAACTTCTGATTTAACTTTAACTTTATATATTTTCAGTACTTCGTTTTGAACATGCTAAGTAGTACTCTACCATTTAGCTATATTCTCCAGTCCAACTTAAAAAAAATGAAGATTTTTTAGGCATTTAAATAATTGTGTTTTGTTTACATGTATGTATATGTACCACATGAATGCCTGGTGCTCAGGGAAGTCAGAGGGCTATGGATCCCCTGGAACTGTAGTTACAGATGGTTGTGAACCACCAAGTGGGTGCTGGGAACAGAACATGGGTGTTCTGGAAGATCAACAAATGCTTAACTGTTGAGCCATCTCTTCAGCCCTTATTTAAAGAAATCTGAAGCATCGTCATATCTAGGTTAACCTGGAACCTCAGCATCCCACTGCTGGGTTTACATTTGTGTACCACCAGGTCTTACAATTTTATTTTCATAGTGATTTCAAAAATGTGTTCTGCTGCCTCTGAAACTATCTCTGACTTTCCATTGCTTGTTGCTGTCTTGTCTACCTTTGGCAAGTTGCTTAATCTCTCTGACCCTGTTCCTTAAGTCACATGGGTTTAAATTTCTTTTCTTCTTTTTTTAGTATTTATTTATTTTTATGTATATGAACAGTTTTTTTTCATGCACAGCAGAAGAGGGACTCAGAGTCCATTACAGATGGTTGTGAGCCACCATATTGGTGCTGGGAATTGAACTCAGGTCCATCTGGAAGAGCAGCCAGTGATGTTAACCGCTGAGCCATCTCTCCAGCCCTCTTTTTCAGTTTTTTTGAGACAGCGTTTTTTTTGTTTTTTGTTTTTTCCTGTATGGGTGTCTTGGAACTTGCTCTGTAGACCTGGCTGGCCTTGAACTCACAGAGATCCTCCTGCCTCTGCTTCCTGTGCTGGAATTAAAGGCAGGCTGCATGAGCCACCACTGTCCAGCTGGGTTTAAATTTCAGCTCCGCCACAGGTGTAACTTTGTCTTTTGATCTACACTTCATTTTCCTCATCTGTAAGAGGATGACCAGTCTCACCTCCCAGAGAGTAAGAATTAACCTACATCTCCCAGCAGTGGCCCTCACAGTCTCTTGCTGCCCAAAAGTTATTTTTCCTTCAATGTGTTTATTTTTGTGATAATTAGTTCTCATCTCTAAGGTGTTCAGAAAGGATACTTAGGTGAAATGCTCTAGAAACGTTGAATGTAGGCGGGACTAACTGCTTTGAGGAAGTAGGAGGTAGCCTGGCTAGCAAGAGAAGATAGGCCTTGAGTTGGCTAGTGCAATCGGGTGGGGTGGGAAGCTGTTTCCTCACTGTGAACAAAAAAAGAGACCAGATCCCGGAAAAGACGCTATGAACACGGTAATTTATCAGTAAATTTAGCTAATTGCTTTTCTTTCTTCTTCTTTCTGCTCTTATGGTCCAGTCAAGAAAGGACTGACCTAAGTAAATTAACACTAGGAACCCCAGGCCGTTGGCAGAACGAGGCAAGCCACACCCCAAAGAGACAACAGGGCCCAAGCCCCTAAAGCTAATTCTGTCCTTAAATTCATGGATTCTGTCGCGATGAAACACCACCCACCCAAACGCAGAGCCCAGCGCTGTTCCCAGTCTCCATCTTTAGACGTGAAAGAACGAGAGCTTGCCAAAGGAGAATCCCGGTTTCGAGAGACTAGGTGGTACGGCGGCTGCCTGGGGACCAAAACGTCTCCAAGGTAAAGTTGCAGCCTGAAGCGATTTTTTGACCCCCGACACTTAATGGGCTATCGAAGACCCGGATGTGTCTGGGACTGGCCGAGGTACCCATTAACGCGCCCCCGCTAGACCATCCCCCTTCTCCATTTATGATTGGGCCCTCTTGACGCCAATCACTACTTCTCCAGCCACCCACTCCTCAAGGGTGGGGTGAAGTCCCGGCATCCCGCTTTCTATTGGCAGGAGCAAGACCAGGAGGGCGGGCAGCCGGCTGAGGTCCTCCAATGGACGTCGTGGCGTGTGGTTAAGGCGGAGTCGAGGCGCTTGGCAGCTGCCCAATCAGCGTCCTTGTTTGTGTGGTGCCGCCGCCGCCGGTGCAGCCGCCGCCGCCGCCGCTGCCCGTCTGTACCGCAGTGTCTGCTCCGCCCGCCCGCCCTCCCCGACCCGGCCCGCCCCCTCCCCCCCCTCCGCTCCCGGACCCGCCGGTGGGGTCTGGATCCCACTGTGCCGTCGCCGCCTCCTTTTTCGACGCCTTCGCCGCCGCCTGAGGAGGCGACCCAGTCGGGAGTTCCGCCGCCGCTGCCAGGTGAGGAGCTCTGGCCTAGGCCGGCCCGGCCGCCAGCCCGCCCGGGGGCGGCGAGCGGCGACGGAGGGAGCGAGGCTGCGAGGAGGCGGCGGTGGGGGAAGGGAAAGGTGGAGGGCGGGGGGAGGGGAAGCGCCCGCGAGCCGACGCCCGCCCGCGCGCCCCCGCCTGGCGTCCCCTCCCCCAGCCCGGCCCGCGCGCCCCCGCCTCGCGCTCCCCTTCACCTCTTCCCCACCCCCTCCGCGCGCGCGCCCGGGTCTTTTACTTAGGCCTCGCGCGACCCGGCTGCTGTCCCTTCGTGTCTTCTCCTTTTACTCTCTCTCCCCTCCCTCGCTCCCCGGTTCCCTCGCCATCCCCCTCTTCGCTCAGTACCTCATGCCCGCCATGCTCCCCTCTTTTCCTCCCCTCCGCGTTTTTAACTCTCCGCCCCCAGTGGTGCCCTCGGGGTGCGGGGGCCGCTCCCTGCACCGAGTCTTGTGTTTGACGGCGGATAGGACGAAAGGCTATACTTAAGGGTGGAGGAAGCACTGAATAATTATCTTTATTCGGGGGAAAGGATCAGAAGTGCAGAACCATACCCCTTTATTCCGTCGTCCACCGCTTCCTTGCCCTCCGTAAGAAAAGGGAATTGTCTTGACTTGTGTGGGTTACTTACCTTGTGTACAGCAACGAAACCACCCATTTTCTCAGCTGGGCTTCTGGGACACGCTGCATCTCTTTCCCAGTTCAGCTCCTGATGGAACTAGAACTTACCTTTCCCGAGCAAAGCAGCACTTAAGAGTACTTTCTGCCTCCTTGGGCTCAGTTACCTGCAGGAGCTAGTTACTCCTGTGAATGCAGATTTAGGTGTTACTTGCAGTCCCGGGATAGCTTTCCGGCTTTATAAAGGTATGGTACCCTCTTTGAGTTCATCCCCAGCACTACACTCCCCCAGACATAGATGTTCGTTCCTAAGAACTGGCCCTGAGGTGGAGGTGGAGGCATTGCTGGTGGGCAGCATGTGGGTGCTGAAGTTCCCTGTTCTGTTCTGGAGAGTAAGAGAGCTTCCTGAGAACCAGTGTTCTCATCTGGCAAGTGATAACTTGAAGGGTTCTCGAGTGTGTGTGTGTGTGTGTGTGTGTGTGTGTGTGTGTTAGAGATGGGAATAATATAAATTAAATAATCTATTTTAGCAAAGAGAGGCAATGTTTTTCATGCCGGTGTGCAGCGAAAGATTTGAAATAGTGCTTGAAGCTGGAGTAAAAGTAGGTTTTATCTGTATGACTTGGAGAAGAGCTGATGCTTTTGTAGTGTTTGGGCATATTTCCCTTTCCAGAAATTTATATAATTTAAATAAACAATGGATGAATGTGATACAAAGTGAGAAGAAATCTTCCCCCCTCCAACCATCATGTCCCTCCTACACTGCTACTGTTTCGTTGGCATCTGTGTAGTGTCTGTATGTTGTTGGATATTACCCTGTTTGAGAGAGTTGAGTGATTTCTGTATTGCTTTTTCTTTGATACAAGGACGTAAATTCTTCCCTGAAGTCTGATAAGCCCTTTGATTTGTATTTTGGGGCAGGAGAAGTTTTGGTAAGAATTGTCCTAGAAGGGGGTTGGAGAGATGGCTTAGGGTTTAAGAGCACTGACTGCTCTTCCAGGTGGACCCAGGTTCAATTCTCAGCACCCACATGGCTATCTGTAATTCCAGTTCCAGAGGATCTGGCTGTGGGAGCAGGGAACAGAGAGAGAATATTGTTCTAGGGTAGTAACAGTTGTGCGTGCGTGATTGGTAAGGAGACAGCTTCTGGTGCTATTAAAAATAGTGGTGTAGAGAGCCTAAGCTCATTTTGAGGGCAGGAAGATCTATCAGTGGGAAATGTAGTTGTTAGTCCACTCCAGATGCAGGGCTGTGTCAGGCACAGCCTTTCCTTGGGCTTTTTAAGAAGATAGGTTTATGAATGTTTATGGTGAGTATTGGTCGGGTATGACTGATGATAGACCTTTCAGTCTGGGAGCAGTGAAAGTTATCATGGAAAGAGGTAATTAAGTATTAACCGGAATCAGAAGGCTGGACCTGTAGTTTGAATGACCTAGTTTAAGAAGAGATGAGGTTTATAGACTTTTATGCTACCTATTCTTTAGTTGAGAACATTTTTAATGAGGTGAGAGTGGTTTGTGCTTGACAGCAGCATCCATCTTTATGGCACTGTGGCTTGCTTCCCCTGACTATGTCGTGTCTGTTAACTTCCTGTTTAGATATAGTCTCAGCAGATTAAATGCTTGCCTAGAAACAAGGTTACTGTGGTTCCCTGATCAGCCCTTTAAATGTAAGTCCTGGAAGTAACTTAAACTGTGTTTAGCATAGGGTCACAGGGAGAGGAATTTTTTTGGACCCTCATAGCTCTAAAGAACTTTCTGAGGTCTGCATTCCCTGGGCTTATGACTGTAATCCCAAGACTTGGGAAATTTAAGAGAGAATTCTGAATTTGAGGTAGCTTGGACTACATGGTGTGTTCAGGATTAGCTAGTGAATTAAGACCCTTTCTCAACAACAACTAAAACCCCAAACAAACAAAAACTGGTGCAGGCTTTTCATCCTGAGCAGAGGATCAGGAATTCAAGGTCATCTTCTGCTTCATGTCAAGTTAGAGACTTTGAGCACCACCTTCACAGGCCTTTAATCCCAGCACTAGCAAGGCAGAGACAGGTGGATTTCTGGGTTGGAGGCCAGCTTGGTCTATAGAGTGAGTTCCAGAACAGCCAAGGTTACATAGAGAAACCCTGTCTTGAAGAAAGAAAAAAAAAAAATCAAAAAAAAGGAGAGAAGCAAGGTTGAAGAGATGTCATTGTACCCAGAAAGGTATTTAATCAGATCCTAATATCTTAGAATTCCCTCCTCCTCGTTTTTCCGAGACAGAGTTTCTCTATGTAGCTCTAGCTGTCCGTGAACTGGCTCTGTAGCCCATTCTGGTTTAGAACTCACATCCATCCGCCCCTGCCTCCTGAATGCCGGGAGTAAAGTTGTGTGTGCCACCACTCCTGGCTCTCCTTGTTTTAAGCCGTGAGCTACATATGTTGTTGTCAAGCAGACCTCTCACCTCAGTTTAACCAGTTGCTTTCCTTCTCAGTCCTCAAGCTGTGTAGGGAAACAACAGTGTGCTGTGCTGTTTCTAGACTCTGGAGTGTATTCTGTGTTAGCCACCCTATTAGGAGACATGTTAACAAGCAGCCATTCTGCACTTAGCTTAGGAGGCTCATGTTGCTCAGCTTATTGAGAAAAGCCAAAACAGATTTAGTTTATGAAAACAACTGCTAGGGAAATCATAAAATTGATCCATAAGTGGGTTCAAGGGACTTTGTTTCCCAGACCTTTTTAGGATTTACAGCCCAGTGTCCTTAGATGTCAGCATCAGTACCAGGCATCTTCTGAGGCACACTGAAAGGAAAGGGAAATAAAAGATATACCCCTGGATTGACTCCAACTCTAATTCTAGCATAAAACTGCCCACTTATTTTACTGCTTCTGAAAAATCCCACCAACGTGAAGCCACACAGTTGCAGATGGATTGATTTTGGCTAGACATGGAAAAAGAATGGCTTTTCGGGGGAGAAGTATCTATTCTTGTTTATATTCAGTGATCTGAAGGTTTTTCTATAAAGTGTTTGGGGACTTGTGCTAACTTCAATTGGTGAAGCAGGGTCCTTCAGTGTTACAGTGACAGAAGCCTCCGCAGGTAGGTCTAGATTTGAAGAGGGCCTCTCCTCATGGTTTATCTTTTACTTTCCCTTTAGTAGATTTATAAAATGCTTCAATGCAACCTGAGTCCATAACATAAGAGGAATGACATTGTCAGTAAGGCTTAACAAGTTGGCGCTGTGATGTGTAATGTTTCTCACAGAATCCCTTAAAGTTGTCACTGCCTTGAATTGCCTACAACTGGCCAGAAACTATGAAGAGTTTGGGATTATAGCAGCAAGAGCAACAGATGCATACTTTGTTTTGTTGGTTTGGTTTGGTTTCTTTTGTGAGACAGGGTCTGGCCTGGAGCTCACTACGCATACTAGGCTGGCCTAGCGCTCTTAGGGATTGGCCTGTATCTGCCTCCTGAGTGCTGGGATTAAAAGCCTATGCCACCATGCCTGGGTAGTTTGTTTCTTTTGAGGAATGAAAAGTTCAAAGCTCAGATAAAAGAGCCATAGTAATTGCACAGCTTTGATATGTGAGCTTATTTGAGACAGTTTCTTCCTATAGCTGTGCTGGTCTTCAACTCCCAGTGTGACCCTGCTGCTTTAGCCTTCCAATTGTTAAGACTACAGGTGTGTGCCAGCCCACCTGTGTAGTTGCTTATTTTTATTTACTTATGTAGTGGTTTGTTTTGTTTTTGTTTTGTTTTGAGTTAGGCTCTTGCTGGGTTGAGGGTTGAGACTCATGCTCTCAACTCCTGGGATTACAGGTGTTCATGCCTGCACCCATCTTTGATTTTAATTAATTAATGTAGTAGTAAATAATACTACTTGAGACAGGGTCTCATTATGCCTGGAACTCAATGTGTAGACCAGGCTGGCCTCAGAGTCATAGAGGTCTGTCTACCTTTGCTTCCCGAGTGCTGGGCTAAAAGGTGTCCACTACTGTGCCTCCCAATTTATTACTTTTATAATGGTTATCATCATCATCATCATTGTTGGACTGCTAAAGAAATGAAGCAAAGTGTTAAATCCTGAAACTTTCTCTTATTGTGTATTACACCTGACTGATAGATATGTTTAGATATTTTATGTTACCATTACCTGAGCCTGATTAAAACTTTGTTGATTTTTCTTTATCTGGACTGTGTACAGGAGAGTTAAATTTATAGTCTTCCAAAATATGGATTGGGGGACATACGGAAAATTTATTTTAGGCATCAGAAATAATACATTCCTAGTGTAATTGTAAGGGATTGCAAGTGTAACTGGAGGGCTTACATTATCTACAGTGAGCTTTTTGAGTACTCTAGATCTTAAAGTATGGAAGAGACTAGACTAGTAAGTGGCACAAGTGAAAAAGTGAGGCATAATAAACAGAGTCTTTTGTTTTTCTTTTTTGAGGATGTTAGGGCTGTAACTTAGGGCTGCCCATAATAGACAGGTGCTCTACAATTTATGTACTTTTTTTTTTAGGTTTTTTGAGTTAGACTCTTGCTACATAGTCCAAGCTGACCTGAGACTCTGGCTCCTCCTGACTCAGCCTCAATTCTAGCATTACAGGTGTTCATGCCTGTACCTACAATTGAGCTACATCTCTAACCCCTTAGACTGTTTATCTTACTTCTTTTGCATGAGCTATGGTTTGTTTGTGATTTGCCACATAGTCTAGGCTGGCCTAGAATCCTTATCCTCCTGCTTCAGCCTCCCAACTGCTGAGATGAGTGCCTACCATCAGAAAATAGCTAGTTTTCTACACTGAGAGAGTACAGCTAATTGCCACATTTCTTTCATATAATTGCTTCAATGCCAATTTTTTCTTTCTTTCTTTTTTTTTTTTTTTTTTTTTTTGAGACAGGGTTTCTCTGTGTAATAGCCCTGGCTGTCCTGGACTTGCTTTGTAGACCAGGCTAGGCTGGCCTTGAACTTACAGAGATTCTCTTGTCTCTGCCTCCTGAGTGCTGGGATCAAAGGCGAGCACATTTACTCTTGGCTATTTTCTTTTTCTTTTTTTTTTTTCTTAATTTTACTTTATATGTATGGGTGTTTTGCCTTCATGAATATCTGTGTACCACTTGTGTGCCTGATGCTCTTGGAGGCCACAAGAGGGTGTCAGATCCCTTGTGGATCTGTAGTTATAGCTACTCTGTGGTTGCTGGGAATTGAACCTGGTCCCATGTAACAAGCAGCCAGTATTTGCAATCACTGAGCCATCTCTCTAGCCCCTGGCTTTATCTTTTTTTTTTTTTTTTTTTTTTTTTTTTTTTTTTGAGACAAGGGATCATTCAGTAGCCCAAATTTCACTGTGTTGGCTGTGTTAGCCTGCTTCAGCCTCTGAAGTACTGGGATTACAGACATAAGCCACCCTGCCTAAGTGTTACTTTTTCAGTAAGGCCTTATTTTTCACTTTTTAATTTTTTTTTTTTTTAATGTGTGTGTTTTGTCTCCATGTATTTATATGGACTATGAATGCCTGATCTCTGTGGAGGCTAGAAGAAAGTAAAGACATTGGATCCTCTGAAACTAGAGTTACAGACAGGAAACCTCATGTGGATGATAGGAACTAAATGCAGGCCCTCTTGAAGAACAGCTGGTGCTGAGTGTTGAGTTTTCTTTCCAGCCCTAGATTTAATTTGTGTGTGTGTGCACATGCTCAGTGCATGTATGAAGGTTAGACAGCTTTGTGGAGTCAGTTCTCTCCTGCCTTTATATGAATTCAAGGATTGAGTTTAGGTCTTCAGGTTTTGTCTCAGATGTCTTTACTTGCTGAGGCACCACATTGTCTGTCTGGAAGTCCATCTATTCATCCATCCTTTTAAGTATTTTAATTACTGAGACGGTGTCTCAGCTATTTTAGGCTAGCCTTAAACTTGAGCATGACCTTGAAGGTTCTGGTTCTCTTGCCTCTGCCTCCCAAATGCTGAAATTACAAGCATTCACTACATCAAATCTTTCTGTCTCTTCAGAACTTTACCTTCACCTCCTTACCTTTCACATCTAACAGTCTCTCTTTGCTCCATTTACCTTTTCATGGCACTAAACACCTTTAAAGTATTCACTTGTGGTGGCAGACACAGATGCAGGCAATCTCTGAATTTGAGGCTAGCCTGGTCTATAAAGTGAATTAAGAGCAGCCAGGGCTATTAAACAGAGAAACCCTGTTTCAGAAAGAACAAAACCAACCAACCAAACAAGTCACTTGTTAAATTTATTGCTTGTTGTTTCCCCTCTTATGATAAAGGTTTTGGTGTTGTGGATTCATATCTGTGGTATTTATTTTGATGTTTTGTTTAATGCCTAATATAATTACTGTCACAAATTAATACTCAAATTTGTTATCAAATTGGAATAATAGTCTCTTTTCCTAACTAACTGTAAACTTCATTTATAAGAAAATATGGAATGTGATAAAATAAGGAATGCAAAATGTTATAAAAATTTATTTTAAATTTTGTTTGTGCACATGTTTGCATGTGCATGCAGGGCTCAGAGAGCCTAGAAGAGAGTGTTGGATCCCTTGGATCTTGAGTTACAGGTGGTTGCAAGATTCAAGTACCCAGATGTGGGTCCTGGGAACTGAACTCAGGTCCTTTGGAAGAGCGGTGTATACACTTAACCAGTGAGCCATCTCTTTAGCCTCTCAAAATGTTTTGTAAACTTTAAAGAATTATAAATATGGAGGCTGGAGAGATGGCTCAGCGGTTAAGAGCTGCTCTTTCAGAGGACCCAGGTTCAATTTCAGTGCCCATCACCCACAAGGCACTTCACAGCTGTCTGTAACCCCAGTTGCAAGGGAACTGACACTCTCACACAAATACACATACAGGCAAAACACCAAAACACATAAAATAAGAATAAACAAGTTATTTTTAAAATAATTATATAAATAATGACAAAATGATTGTCTTCCCATTGAAATAAGTATTTTTAATTACTTAAGAAAACTCTAGACACATTTATTTCCATATTCTACTCTTATCCCAAATATAACACTCCCATCAACATTGTTTCCCTTTTGTGAGTAATGGAATCATCAAAGCTAGAAATGTGAATGTCATTGTTACTTCTTTTTTTACATACTAATTTTTATGTTTGTTTGTTTGTTTGTTTAGAATATATGCAATGTATTTTTGTCATAACCACCTATCATTTCTCCTCTCTGTTTTTTTCCTGGAGACGAGTTCTGGCTGTATAGACCAGGCTGGTCTTGAATTTATGTTCCACTTGCCTTAGCCTCTTAATTGCCAGGATTGTTTAGTTCACATGTGCCGATAGGCCCGTTATTTTTATTTGTTGTTTTGTGTATATTTTTCAATCTTTGATTTCTTCTAAATCCTCCCTAATTAATGCTCATCAGTGAAATTCTGATATAGAATATTTCCACAAAGTCTTGTTTGTTTGTGTGTGGATTTTTTGGGAGAGGGAGGAGGATTCCAGAAAGGGTTTCTCTGTGAAGCCCCAGCTGTCCTAGAATTCATTCTGTAGACCAACCTGGCCATGAACTCACAGAGATCCGACTGCACTGCCTCTGCCTCACAAGTGCTGGGATTAAAGGTGTGTACCACCATGTTTGTTTTTTGAAACAGAGTTTCACTATGTAGCCTTTGTCTGGCCTGGAACTGCTAGAGCTCCATCCACCTGCCCTTGCTTCCAGGTGTTAGGATTAAAGGCATGTGCCACCATGCCTGGTCTATGTGTTTTTCAGGATTTCTCCTGAAGCCCAGGACGGATATGTGTGAGAGAATGACCTCAAATCTGATCTTCCTTTCTCTAATTCCAGCTATTGGAATTATAGGTGTGTACCCCTAGGTTCTGGCTGGCTGTTTTGAGACATGATCTAATTATTTAGATCAGGCTGGCCTAGAACTTATTATGTAGACCAGGCTGGTTTCAGATTTGGATCTTGACCTTTACCTTTCTATTCGTATGTCTTCTCTTTACAATTAGTTAATACGTGAATTCTCAAATCAGTCTCCAAATCTCATCTCAAATGCTGCTTCCTCTGGAAAGCTTTCTCTTACTTGCCCATAAAGATTTAAATACATTTTCTTTGATCTCACTATACTTTATAATATTACTTGCCTCCTCTGTTAGTATCTTAAAAGCAAAAAGCTCAGTTGAAAGTGCTGGCTGCTCTTCCAGAGGACCTGAGTTTAATTGCCAGAACCTACAAGGTGGCTCACAACAGCCTGTAACTCCAGTCCCAGGGGATCTGATGCCCTCTTTTGGCCTACTTGGGTCACTGCATGCACTTTTCCCACAGATGTTGATGCCTGCAAAACATCAATACACATAAAATAATAAAATACAAAATTTAAAAAACAGTGTATTTTCAGTGCCTAAAATGCTGTTTTCTAAAAGATAGGAACATTTGTTGCATAAAAAAAATCTCTGTATGTTGAGAAAATGCTACATAAATGTAGAAGCTGCCCTTCTGAAGGTGGAGTATTGCTTCTTTGATGTATAGTGTGAGTGATCTTGGTTGAGTCCCCTCACCTTTTTTTTTGGTTCTGTTTTGGCTTTTCAAGACAGTTTTTCTGTGTAGCCCTGGCTGTCCTGGATCTTGCTCTGTAGACCAGGCTGTACTCAAATTCACAGAGATCCATCTGCCTTTGCCTTCCAAGTGCTGGGATTAAAGGGGTGTGCCACTACTGCCCACCATTGCCCTTCGGGCTGGCTAGTTTTATGTCAACCTGATATGAGCTAAAGTCATCTGAGAGGAGGGAACCTCATTTGAGAAAATGACTCCATAAGATGTGGGCTGTGGACAAGCCTGTAGAACGTTTTCTTAATGATTGGTGGAGGAAAGCCCGGCCCATTGTGGGTTATGCCACCCAGGTGCTATAAGAAAGCAGGTAGAGTAAGCCACAAGGAGCAAACTAGTAAACAGTACTTCTTCATAAGGTACTGCGCATCTGCTCCAGCCTCCAGGTCCCCTCCCTGTTGGAGTTCCTTGCTCAGACTTCTTTCAGTGACTATGATATAGACATGTAACTTGTTTTTGGTCATAGTGTTTCTTATTAAATTTTTATTTTTTATATTAATTACAGTTTATTCACTTTGTATCTTACTGTAGCCCCCTCCCCTCCCAACTCCACCCTCTCTTTCTCATCTCCTCCTATGCCCCTCTCATAGTCTTTTTTTCATGGCAATAATAACCCTAATTAAGGACAGAGATTGGTACCAGGATATTGAAATATTACTGTGACAGACTTGGCCATATGTTTTTGGGAGGATTATGGAAGGACTTTGGCACTTTGGACTAGAAAATCCATTGAGTGATCAAACCATGGTGAGTTTGGACGATACAAATGTTGCGAGAAGTGCAGAGGATGGAGGCCTGTATGAGGTTTTAGAGGGAAGCCAAGACTTTACCAGGGCATTTGTGTGAAGAATCTGTGGTGTCTGAAGAATTGGCTGTGATTAACAAGAGTGGCACTATTTGTGTTAGCTGGAGCTGAGAAATTATCAGTGATTAAGAAGAGACCAGCTTCATTGAGGTGAACTCCACTGGGAAGTGTTTCCTTAGAGTCAGCAAACAGAAGCTGTGAAGCTGTGTTCCAGAGGTGGCCAGGGTTGTACCTCAAGCTGGCAGCTGAACTTGGTAGTGTCACCCATGTGGTACTGGTTTTGAAGACGTAAATGAGCCATGGAGAATAACTGAGGCTTAGCACTGTGTGAAGCCAGGAGAGGCCATTGGTGAAGGTGCACTCTCAGGAGCAGTAAAAGGCCCAGCATTAAAGGGGTCCCATAGAGTGTGTCCCGTTGAAGTGTGGCACTGAGAAGAAATGCTACTGGTGAAAGTGCAGCCCAGTTGTAGAAGACTGAGCATTTTGGAGTTGCCAGTACCTTGGGATGACCACCAAGAACAGCATCGGTGTTTGTTGGAGTGGAACCAGCCTGAGCATAGAAGACAGGTTGCATGTGTTCTAAAGGGCAGAGTCAGAGAAGTGACCCCAGCCCTTTGAAGGAGCCCAGAAGATTGTAAGTGAATCCTAGATATTAGACATTGAGTTATTTACGTAGTTGGAGTTTGGTTTTGCTTTTTTGGATTATGACTGTGTCCTGGTTCGTGCCTCTTGAAATAAAGTATTATTAATTTTTGATTTTACATGAGCCCACACTTAAGAGAATTTAAACTGTTAAAAATGAAATTTTTGTAATTTTACCGAGACTATCCATTTTAAAAGACACCGGATAGTTTTAAAGAAATAATTTTTTGTTTTGTTTTTCAAGATGATTTCTCTGTTTTAACAGCCTTAGCTGCCCTGAAACCCGCTTTGTAGACTAGGCTGGCCTTGAACTCAGAGAGCTGTTTGCCCATTCCTTTCAAATTCTGGGATTAAAGGAGTATGCGACATCTTCCAGCTAAAGAGACAAAAGTGCTTGAGTTTCTAAGGCTGTGGGACTTTTTAAAGTTTATTAGTGTGTGGTTTGGGGGATGAACAATTGTGGCTTAACAGTGATGTGTTTGTGTGTCAAGCTGACATGGGGTTAATTGTGATGGCACAAGCTAAAGTTATCAGTGAGGAGGGAGCCTCGAGAATGCTTTCATAAGATTGGGCTATAAGCCAGGCGGTAGTGCATGCCTGTAATCCCAGCACTCTGGGAGGTAGAGGCAGGTGGATTTCTGTGAGTTCAAGGCCAGCCTGGTCTACATAGTGAGTACAGGACAGCCAAGGCTACACAGAGAAATTCTGTCTCAAAAACAACAACAAACAAACAAAACAAAACAACAACAACAAAAACCAACCAAACCCCAAAAGATTGGCTATAGGCAAGCCTGTAGGCCATTTTCTTAGTGATTGATGGAGGAGGGCCCAATCCATTGTGGGTGGTGCTACTCCTGGGCTAGTTAATGGTCCTATAAGAAAACCAGCTGAGCAAAGCCAGTAAGCAGCCAGTAACTATGCTCTCTGTACTAGCTCCTGCTTGAGTTCCTATCATGTCTTCCTTTAATGATGAACAGTAATGTGGAGGTATAAGCCAAATAACCCTTTCCTCGTTAGGTAATGGTGGCTTTGTTGTTCGTTTCGAGACAGGGTTTCTCTACAGCCCTGGCTGTCCTGAACTCGCTCTGTAGGCCAGGCTGGCTTCAAACTCAGAGATCATCTGCCTCTGCCTCTACCTCTCTAGTGTTGGGATTAAATGCTGCACTACCATTGCCCAGTTTGGTCATGGTGTTTTATCACAGCAATAGTAACCCTAATTAGGGCATCTAATATTCATGAAGCTCTGGGTTCAATCCTTTGTACCACATAAAAATGTGCTTTGTGGGACAGGCCTGTAATTGTTCAAGGTCAGCAGAATTTAAGGCCATCTGGGGATTTGAGACCTTATATCAACACAAAGGAAAAAGGTTCCCATTATGGCCATTGAAACCATACTTTTCTGTAACTTTTATATTTTTAAAAAATTTATATGTATGGTGTTCTGCCTGCTTGTATATGTATGTACCATGTGCACACAGTGGCTTCAGAAGCCAGGTGAGTCCATTGTATACTCTGGAACTGGAATTATAGATGGTTATGAATTGTCATTTGGGTGCTGGGAACCAAACCTGGGTTTTCTGCAAGAGCAACAAGTGCTTTTAACTGATGAGCATCTCTTCAGCCTTCTATAAAACATTTAGTTCAGAACCTCTTTCATCAATGTAGTATACTCCTGAATATCCTAAACATGGCGGATGTATAGGCTTTCCGTATTCCAATAGATTAAAAATTGTTGCAGGGACTAAGGAGATGGGTTAGTGGATAAAGTGATTGGGACCTGAGTTCAAATCCCAACACCCAACTAAAGTGCTAAGGATGGCAACTTGTTTCTCTAACCCCAGAGCTGAGTGGGCAGAGAAAGAGGATTTCTAGAACTTCCTGGCCAGCCAGTCAGCTGAAACAGTGAACTCAACAGGGTTATTGAGAGAGACACAGTCTCAATTAGGTGGATGCGTTTTGTTAGAGGAGGGCTGCTGGACTCCACGTATGCATGCGTCTGCATGCTCAAGAACACACAGACACAGTAAAAAAGCTCCAACATTTTACAGTGTTAGACTTCTCGAGGACTTCTTTGGTCTTGAATTTTTTTTTCTTTCTTTTTTCATGACAAGGTTTCTCTGTGTGTAGTCCTGGCTGTGCTGGAATCACTTTGTAGACCAGCTTGGCCTGGAGCTCAGAGATCCAACTGCCTCTGCCTCCTGGAATTACAGGCGTTTGCCACCACATCGGACTGAATTATTTTGTTTTTTAAAGATTGTGTGAGTTTGTGTCTGTGTGTGTGTGTAAAGATTGTATATGTGCATGTGTGTGTACAAGTGCACACGATGAGTATGCAGGTACTCCCAGTGGCTAGAGCAGTCAGTTGTGAGCTGCCATGTGAATGCTGGAAAGCAAATTTGTCTCCCTTCAAGAGCAAATACCCTTAATGGTCTAGCCTTGTCTCCAGTTCCTCCATCTTGAATTTTATAATTTTTTTCTCAGATTTCAAAAATTTGTAGTTTTGTAACTTTTAAACTTATAAGGAAATTAAAAAAAAAACATTTTTCCCCAGTTTTTCAAGACAAGGTTTCTCTGTATAACAGCTTTGGCTGTTCCGGACTCGCTTTGTAGACCCGGCTGGCCAGGAACACACAGAGATACACCTATGCTGGGATAAGGCCTGCGCCACCACTCTAGGCAGGGAGTCTTAAAATTTATGGTAACTTATTGTACATTTATGTGTGTGGGCATGAACCGTGCATCATGCAGTGGTGGAGGGTGGCTTGTGGGAGTTTGTTCTCTTAGCCTTGTAGGTCCCAGACTCAGAACCCAGGCCGTGTTGGCAAGTAGCTGCCTCAAAAGAAACTTGCTTTTTAGAAACATATATTTAATTGAAATTTTTTGTGTGTATTTTTCCTCCATGTATTTCTTTTTTTTAGAATTTATTTTTATTTATTACATATACAGTGTTCTGCCTGAACACCAGCAGAGGGCACCAGATCTCATTATAGATGTCTGTGAGCCACCACAAGGTTCCTGGGAATTGAACTCAGGTCCTCTGGAAGAGTGCTCTTAACCTCTGAGCCTTCTCTCCAGCCCCCTCCTCCATGTATTTCTGTGCACCATGCATGTTCCTGATGACTGTGGCAGTCAGAGGAGGGCATTGGATCCCTTGGGACTGAAGTTACAGTTGTGAGCCACTGTGTGGAGGGTTGGGAATTTGAACTTGGGTCCTTTGAAAAAAACAGCCAGTGTTCTTAACTGGAGTCGTCTCTCCAGTCGTCAAAAGGAACTTTGAAAAGATTTTGGTTTTGTCGAGATGGTGTGTAACTTTGGCTGGCCTAGGACTTGCTGTGTTTGCCAGCCTGGTCACAATCCACAGAGATCCACCTGTGTCTGCCTCCCAGAGTGCTGCACTTAAAGGTGGTGTACACTACTACCCCAGTTTGATATTATTTTAAATAGTGTGTGGGTTGTTTGTTTGTTTTTTGTTTTGAGCGAGGGTCTCATGATGTAGCCCTGGGTAACAGCCCTGGCTGGTGGGAACTCTGTCGTGAGGAAGGTAGCTTTAAAGGCAAAGTGATCTGCCTGCTTCTGCTTACTCAGTGCTGGGATTAAGCATATGCACCACTGTGCCTGGCTTGTTTGTTTATACAGGGTTTTACTGTGTACACACATAACACAGCCCAGATTCTTCTTGTTTTTTTTCTTACTACATTTATTTAATTGTGGAGTGGGGACTGGTTTGTGCTTGTGTGATGTTATAGGACAACTTGTAGGAGTTGGTCCTCTCCAGTGTCATTAGGCTTAGCAGCAGCCATCTTACTAGCCCACATAAGTTGTTTTAAAATTCATTATCCTCTGACCTCAGCCTCCTGAGTGTTAGTGTCCTCCATTATGCCTGGCTTACCCCACTCCTTTCCTGAATATTTTAAATTGATACTTAATTTCCCACCTTCTGCTTTGATGGCTATTCCCATTTGACTTTGTGTAATGTACTAATACTGAACTGAAAGCTTTTCAAGGAATATGGGTAAGTGGAAAATGACCTTTTCAGCGGTGTTTTGCATTTGGCAGAATATGAAAAAGGCAGTTGCATCTTGAAGAACCTTGAGGGTTCTAAGGCATACTAAATGGTGATTTATTTGAGCTCTAGATCTAATGAGGTATTTTACATATATACCAAATATGTAACTTTATGAAATAAATGAGGGGCTAAAGAGATTGCTCAGTAGTTAAGAGGGCTTGTTTGGTTCCCACCAATCATGTTAGGCAGCTCACAACTGCCTGTATTTCCAGTTCCAGGCACTCGACTTCATCTACTGTCTTCCACGGCACCTTCATACGGGTATGTAAGCACACAGACATACAAATAAAGAAAAAGATAAAATCCTTTTTCTTTTTGGTTTTTGGGACAGGTTTCTCTATGTAGCCTTGGTTTTTCTGGGACTTTCTCTGAAACCAGGCTGACCTTGAACTCAGAGATCTGCCTGCCTCTGCCTCCAAAATGGTGGGATAGAAGGCTTGCACCACCACTGCTTGGCAAAATCATTACAAAACAAAACACTTCATCCAGGCATGGTGGCACACATGTGTATTCTCAGCTCTCAGGAGCCAGAGTCAGGAAGATGGATGCAAGTTTAATGTTAGCCTGGTCTGCATAATGAGTTAAGGCCTTTTCTCAGAAAAAAAAAATAAATAAATAAATAAACCCCCAATGTCTGTAATTAGTGTTTTTTAAAGGTATGTATTTTTAAATTTTGTGCATCTCTGTGTGTGTTATATACACGTGAATGTAGGTGCCAGCAAAGGCCAGAGACAGACATTCATTCCTCTGAAGCTGGAGTTATAGGTATAATGAGCCACTGGCATGGGCTTTGTGAGTATGTGCTTGCTTAACAACTGCTGAACCATGTCTTTAGCTCTGGTTTTTAGTTGTTTGGGGTTTTGGTTTTAGCCTTTTTGAGTTTTCTTTGAGAGAAGGTCTTACATGTAGCCCATGTTAGCCTTAAGCCCAAATGTGTAGCTAAGGCTTCCTTGAGGCCTCCACCTCAAGGACCCACCTCAGGGATCCACAGCCAGGAATCATAGACTTTTGCATTGTGCTCTAGATTTAGTTAGGTTGAGGACATGACAAAGAGGGAACTAGGATTTCACATTATTATTATTGTTGTTATTATTATTATTATTATTATTTAGTGTATGTATGAGAAAGAGAGGCACAGAGACACAGAGAGAGCGAGCCCTACGGCATCGATGGGGGTGTCGGTTCCTCCCTTAAGGATTTTCAGGAATCAAACTAGTGTCTGGGCTTGTATGGCAGCAGTAAGATTTTTTGCTCCTTATTTATTTATAACTGTCCACTGGGTGAGGAAGCTTTTGGAAACTGGCAACTTTTTTTTTTTTTTATTTATTTTTGTCTAACTATGTAGGGCTGCCTGGTGTGGAATTTAGTACAGAGACCCCTATGGCTTCCAACTCACAGAGCTCTACCTGCCTCTGCTGGGGTTAAAGGTGTAGGCCAACATGCCTGATGAGGTGGTTTTTTTTTTAAGTTAATAGCAAACCTGACATTCAGGTTTCTGGATATGTGGAAAAGCCTTTTAAAATGCAGATGTCTGGCATCTTTTTCTTTCTCTTCTGTTATCTCTCTCCACCTTATTTTTTGAGGCAGTTTTTCTCTTTGAACTTGGAGCTCACTGATTGGCCAGGGAGCTCCGGGCCAGATCTCCCAGTGCTGGAGTTATGCCATCCATACCTACTGTGGCTGCTGCGGATATGAACTTGAGCAGTGGGCCCTTTTATCTGTGCTTTACCAATCTTCCATGATTTTAGAATTTTTTAAATAGGTATCAGTCTGGCCTCCACCTATGCACTGTGGCATGTACTCCACCATACAATTTTGAAAAAAAAAAAAAGATGAGAGGAAACTATCGAGAACTGCAAGCTGAAAGGATGTAATTAAACAAGGGGCCATATTCCAGCCCCAGAAAGCCGCAGAACTTGGCAGCTTCAGTCATGTGGTTCTGGCTTTAGAGTCAAGGATAGAAGAAAGGGGTTATGGAATCTCCCTGCATGACTAAGGAAAGCCACTGAGGCCAGGGGTGTGTCAGAAGTGTAGCTCATGGAGTCCCAGATAGGCCATTGTGTGAAGCTGTGAAGGTGAAGCCTGGATTGTCTTGAAGACTCCAGGATGTTAGAGATGCCAGAGCTGTGGGCTACTTGCCAAGGAGAGCTGCTAACAGGAAGTGGAGCCAGCCTGAGAGAGAGAGAGAGAGAGAGAGAGAGAGAGAGAGAGAGAGAGAGAGATGTTGTATTTAAAGCTGAAAGGAGTTGATCTGTAAAGCATTTTGACATCGGACCTGGAGATGCAGTGTTTGGATTTGCCCAGATGATTTTTGTTCTTGTTTTGGTCTAGTATTTCCTCACTATGCTCCCTTTTCTATGTTTTGGAATGGTAATGTATATCCTGTGCCATTATGTGTTAGAAGCATGAAAAAAGAAAAAGAGAAGATGAATTCCATGCTAGCTGAGGATGACCCTGAACTTGTGATTCTTTTGCCATTACTCTATTTACAGGGCCCTGGAATTTGCCACCATACCTGGCTTATGCTGAGCTGTGGATAGAATCTAATCTTTTGTACATGTTAGGCAAACAGTCTACTATCTGAGCCCCTGGCTATGTCATAATTTTATCTTGTTCTCCAGACCTATTGTTTGGAATGATATGAAATAAACAGTTTTCACAGAAGATTTACACATGACTTGTTAATGTCATTATCACTAGAAACCAAATTAATGCAGATGAAAGTTAAACAGATAAAAAGAAAATGGGACAGCAAAAAGAGAATCTTATCAAAGTTACTTTGGATATAAAAGGCAATGAAGAGGGCTGGAGATGTAGCTCATTTGTAGTGTAGGCAAGTTGGGTTCAAGTCCCAGCACTACAAACACAAAGTATTTTGTGTTAAAGCGAGCACTTTTGTTTTTTTGCCTAAGAAATTGTAGTTGTTTAAGATTTTTTGTTTGTTTTGAGACAGAGTGTTCTTTGGCTGGCTTAAAACTCACAGAGTCCACCTGCCTCTGCCTCCTCAGTGCTGGGATTAAAAGCGTATGTGTCACTGTGCCTGGCATGAAATTTATGAATGTATACATGCAACAACATATTTCTGAACTCAAGTTAATATTTTGGTTGCTATTGGGAGTTACTTTTCCATGAAAATACTTCTCTTTTTTTAACGTCTTCAAGTTATTCTGTTTGTTGTCCTTCCTACTTTCCATTTGACTTTAAATCAGTAGCTCTCAACCTGTGGGTTGTGTGCCTCTTGGGGCTGCATGTCAGATACCCTACATACCAGATATTTACATAATGTTTCCTAATAGGAGCAAAATTACAGTTATGAAGTAGCAACAGAATTTTTTAAAGATTTATTGATAGTGTTCTGCCTGCATGTGTGCATGCACACCAGAAGAGGGCACCAGATCTCACTATACATGGTTATGGGCCACCATGTGGTTGCTGGAAATTGAACTCAGGACCTTTGGAAGAACAGCCAGTGCTCTTAACCTCTGAGCCATCTCTCCAGCCTGAAAGGGACCTTTTTCATTCTTAGAGCTAGAAAGAATTATTGGTGCTGCTAAACAATCAGCGGTACCTAGGACAGCTTCCTATAAGGATTTCTTTGCCTCCCAAAGTTAATAGGACTGACGTTGAAGAAATGTTATAATTGGCTAGAATACATTGTAGTGTTATACCAATGAAACCCTATTCTGCTTTTGAAATTTTTGTGGGAACTCTTCACCAAAAATCTCTTTGTGTCATCTCAGCAGTCAGGAGGCTGAGACAGAATGATTGAGAATTCCAGGTTAATCTGGGGATATACAGTGAAAGTCTGCCCAGCAAAACAAAGCAACCCTTCCCAAAGAAACAAAACAAGATCTGTTTCTTAGCTCTTATCAATAAACTTTTTGCATATTTGTTTGTTTTGTTTTGAGACAAAATTCAGTCTGTAGTCCAGGAGGATCTTGAACTTGTAGCAGGCCCAAGTCTCTAGTGCCTGGATTTTAAGTGTTTTGAGTCACCATTGTCATGCCCATCTGTGAATGTTTTTTTCTTAATTTCTGTAAAGAAAGTTCCTTGCAAAGCTACTGGTTAAATATGTCTCATGTTGGATCTATTTTGGATCTATAAGTCTTTCTTGTTACACTCCTGGACAAGACCAATGAATTTTTTTAAAAATTTTTTTTCTTCACAATTTATTCATTATATATTCAGATTGACGGCCCCTCCCTCAACTTCCCCAAGCTCCACCCTCCCTCCCTCTTCTCATTCCCTAGTCCACTGAAAGGGGGAGTTCTCCACTATTGCCATCTGCCCATAGCTTGTTAAATCTCATCAGGACTGCCTGGATCCTCTTCCTCAGTGGCCTAGCAAGAAGGCTGTGTCATCAGGAGCAAGTGATCAAAGAGCAGTCAACTGAGTTCATGATAGAGGCAGGGGACTTTAAAAAAAAATAATGTAATAATTTTGTTACATCTTAAAGCCCACAGGTAGGTAGGGTTCCATTTCTGGGAAGGCCAACTCTGGTCCATGGCTGTGTCTTCATGTCTCCCAGACCATACTTCAGCTCCTCCCTGCTCCATTCTCTGGGCTTTAATCAGGTGCTGGAACCTACGCCGTCCTAGCAGATGCGTCTCTGGTTTGGGTGGAATGGCTGGACAGTGGTCGGGAATCAAAGAAGGTCTCTCCAAGGCGAGGAAAGGAGTCTCTAAAAAGTCCCCACTTGGGTGAGCTTGCACTTGAGAGGCACAAATGGGACTCCTAGGGTGTGGAGAGAGCCGTGTGGGAGTGTGCCGGGTCCCATCTTGGAAGAGGTGGGCCAGAGCCACCAGTGATTTGCTTTTTTTTTAATGTATGTATTTTTATGTGTGTCAGGAGCTGCATGTATGTATGTGCACGACTTGTGTGTCTGGTTACCTGAGAGCCAGAAGAAGGTGTATAATCCCCTGGAACTAGAGTGTCAGATGGTGTGAATCACCACAGGGGGCTGAGAACTGAATTCAGGTCCTCTGCAGAAGGAGCAAGTCATCTTAACTGCTGAGCCCATCTCTCCAGCCCTCAGCAGCAGTGTTGAATGACCAAAATTTCGCATTGAGAAATATGTCATTTAAATTTTTTTCTTAAAATTTATATTGTGTATGTTTTGTATAGTGTGTTTGTGTGTGTGAGTGTATGTGTGATTATACAGTTGCCATGTCCCTGTGGAGGAAGGCCAGAGGACAGTTTTCAGGAGTCTGTTATCTCCTTCCAGCACGTGGGTTCCAGAGATCAAAGTCTGATCATTAGGCCTGGTGGCAAGTGCCTTTCCTACCCACTTAGCCTTTTCTGGCTTTACCTCTTATCACTTCTGGTTTAGATATTTTTTGATCACTTACAACTTAATGTATATAGAAATGTTTTAAATAATTAATTTTTATTTTATATACATTAGTATTTTGACTGCATGTATATCTGTGCGAGAGTATCGGATCCCCCAGAGCAGGAGTTATTGACAGTTGTGAGCTGCCATCTAGGTGCTGGAGATTGAACCCCGGGTCCTCTGGAAGAACAGTCAGTGCTCTTAACTGCTAGCCATCTCTGTAGGCCCCATGGAAATGTTTCAATAGTTTGTTGTAGTCTTCTAATTATAGGTGAATGATGTTTTTTATTCCAAAGACCGCTTCATACTGTATTTAATTTTTGAAATGTACTTATTTCACTTTATGTGTTTGCATGTTTCGTCTGTATGTGTGGTGCCTATAGAGGTCAGAAGGTGCTTTTGAATCCCCTGAAAATAGAGTTATGGGTGATTGTAAACCATCATGTGGGTTTTAGGAACCAAACCTAGATCTGCTGCAAGAACATTAAGTTGTTTTTTGTTGTTGTTTGTTTGTTGGTTTGTTGGCTTTTTTTTCAAGACAGGATTTCTTTGTGTAGCCCTGGCTGTCCTGGAACTCATTCTGTAGATCAAGCTGGCCTTAAACTCAGAGATCTGCCTGCTTCTGTCTCTCAAGTGCTGGGATTAAAGGCATGCACCACCACAGTCTGGAAGCATTTTTTCCCCATAACTACTAAGCTATCTCTCTAGATCCTATATTTAAATTAGAAAAAATATTTTAAGTTTTTGTTAGTTTGTTTTTGTTTTTAGAGACAGGGTTTCTCTGTGTAATAGCCCTGGCTGTCCTGGAACTCAGTTTGTAAACCAGGCTGACCTCAAACTCACAGAGCTCTACCTGCCTCTGCCTTCTGAGTGCTGGGATTAAAGGCATGTGCCATCTAGCCCAGAGTTCCTGGCAGAATTTTAATTGTTAAAAATTAAGGTGCTGGAGAGATGATTCATTGTTTTCTTTTCCAGAAAACCCTGGTTCGATTCTTGGCGTCCACATGACAGCTAACAACCATCTTTAGCTGTAGTTATAGTGATCAGATACTCTTCTGGCTACTGTAGGTGCTGCATACAAGTGGCTCACAGACATAATACAGAGAAAATACCCATTCACAGAAAATAAAAATAAATTTTGTTTGTTGTTATTATTATTATAATTATTTTGGTGTTTTGAGACAGGGTCTTATTGTTTAGCTCCAGCTGTTCTGGAACATACTGTATAGACTAGACTGGCTTCAAATTCATAGAGATTCACCTGCTTCCTCCTCCCAACTTAAAGACATGCAAACCACATTTAGCTAAAAATAAATAATTTTTTAAATAAATAAAATAATTTTAATTTTAATATCTCTTAAGAGCATTTGCTGCTCTTGCAGAGACCTGGCTTTGGTTCCCAGCACCCAGATGGTGGTTTACAGCCATCTCTGACTTTAGATCCAAGGGATCTGATAACTTTCTTCTGACCTCTGTGCACACATGTTGCACACAAACACATATGTAAGCAAAACACAAAAAAGTCCAACTAAAAAATTAAAATACTTTGTTCACTTGGTTGTAGGTATCAGACTCTGGTTATCAGAATTGTGCAGTCACTGAACCTTTTGGCCAGCTATATCTTTTTATCTGCCATGTAACTGTCTGTGTCACTCATCTTTTTTATGTGACCCTGACTGTCTTGGAACTTGATATGTAGATCAGATAGGTCTTGAACTTCCAGGAATCCACCTGTTTTTCCTACAAATTCTGGAGTTAAAGGTATGTGCCACCGTGCTCTACCTAGATCTCTCATATTTAATCTTTGGGTGTTTTGTTATTTATCCTGCTAGATTATTCTGATGGGCTTATGCCCCTCCTGGCTAGGCTTGGAAACTCTGGCCTTTGCTTTCATAGCGAGTGTGAATGTGTATGTAAGTGTGTCTTCGTTTTATTTATTTATTTGTCTATCTCTGTCTATCTATCTATCTATCTATCTATCTATCTATCTATCTATCTATCTATCTGCCCTCTCTGTGTAGCCTTGGCTGATAAGGAACTCACTTGTAGACCAGGCTGTCCTGGAAAGAAATCCACTTGCCTTTGCCTCGTGGGTGCAGGAATTAAAGCTACTTGACTATTATTTTCACTGTTAAATTTTATCTTTTTAACCTTTTTATTTTTGTGTGTGTATATGTTTGATATATGTATATTGTGTGCATGTGTGTATATTGCAAGGGCACTGGCAGATGCTGGCATGCCACGTAAAGCATGGAGGTTGGAGGACAACCTTGTGGTTGTTACCTTTTGTAGTAAAGTGGCACAGGCTAGCTGGCTTATGAGCATCTAGGGCTCTTCCTGTCCCTGCTTCTCATCTTGCTGTAGGAGCTCTGAGGTTATAGATGCACTTTACTATAACTGGCTTCTACAAGGGCTCTGAGGATTTGAATTCAGCTTCTCATGGTTATTGGGAAAGTGTATTTATTACACTACCCCAACCCTACCCCCACCCCCAGCCATCTTTGCAACCCTTGTGTTTTGTCTTGAGGCTGTGTTTCACTGTATATCCTTTGCTGGACTGACTGGATCTACCAGGCTCATCTGTAAACCTAAAGATCCACCTTCCTCTGCTTTGCTCAGTGAACCTGTGCGTGTGCGTGTGTGTGTGTTTGAGATACTTTTTATTTTACATATAGGGGTATTTTGTTTGCATGTATGTCTGAGTACCTGGTGCCTGCAGAGACCAGAAGAGGGCATTGAATCCCCTTGTACTGAACTTAACAGATGGTTGTGAGCTGCCATGTGGGCGCTAGGAATTGAATCCAGGTTCTCTGGAAGAGCAACCAGTGCGCTTAACCATTGAGACATTTCTTCAGCACCCTTACTCAGTTTTTGATAGGTGTACATACATATGGTAGTAAATTTGCAGCCCTAATGTGGGTTCACACTGAAAAAAGGATACTCCTCTGGAGGCAGACTATCTCTGTTTTGGAATCTTTATATGGATAGTCTGACCCCCCCCCCCCCTTATTTTATGCTCTAAAGAGATTTCAAATACACATCTATATCTAGAACAAAATAATTTCCATGTACCCAACATCAGCTTTCAAAATATACATTTTAAATACTTTATCATTATAAAGAATGGTAATTTTGAAAGCACATATATTTAGCAGTATGAGTTTTTATTTTCTCTGGAACTGCATATGTACCAGTGCCTCATTCATCCTAAGCATATGGTCTATTACTGACCTTTGCCTTTGGTCCTTTTTGTGTTTTTTATTTTGATTCAGGGGCTAAGTAAGTTATACAAAATAGCCTTGACTTTACTCTGAAGCCTAGGCAGGTTCTTAATCTGTGATTTTCCTGTTTACCGTTTCTCTTGGTAGAGAGCCACAGAAGAATGCCATGCCAAAGTAAAATCAAGTGTTTAAAAAGATGTGGTAATAATGTGACTACTAAATGTACCCTTTCTGTGTCCCTATATGAGGAGGTATTTAGTTGATGACAGTCATCACGTTCACACGTTTGGTTTGGGTTGTTTTTTTTTTGGGGGGGGTTATTGTTTAGATTTATTTTTAATTTTCTTATTTATTTACCTGTTTATTTGTTTGTTCGTATCTATCTATCTGTCTGTCTGTCTGTCTCTCTGTCTATATGCCTACACACTAGAAGAGGTCACATTGCAGATCACGTAGATGATTGTGAGCCACCGTGTGGTTTCTAGAGTTGAACTCAGGACCTATGGAAGAGCAGACCACTGAGCCATCTCTCCAGCCCCCTTTGAGCTGACTCTTAGCCCTGTTGTAAGTTCTTTTGTTGTTGTTTCCAGTCAGAGTTCCATGTAGCTCAGGCTGCCCTCAAGTGTACTGTATGGAAGGATGACCCTCCTCTACTTCCCAGGTACAGATGTGCCCAGTTTTACATGGTGCTAGGGATTGAACCAGGACTAGGCAAGTGTTCTACCAACTGAGCTATATTTTCAGCTGCATGTTAAGGCTTATTGAGCGAACACATTAAGAGATGTTTTCAAAAAAGTGCTACTCTGTAAGTACAGAATGCTGGGGTTGGTATCAGAACCTGGCACATGGCCTGGTACATGGCTTTGTTGCAAAACCATATCTCTCGGTCCTCCCCCAAATTACATATTTTAGGACTGGATGTCTTTTTATCCACACATAAGTGTTCTTTGAGAGGTTTCCTGTAGCCCTTGTTGGCTTGGGACTTGTTACATAGACGAGGCTGGCCTCTGACCCACAGAGATCTGCCTGCCTCTGCCTCCTGAATGCTGGGATTAAATGTGTACACTCCTTTGTCTTCTTAAAACCTAGGACTGAAGATCCGTGATAGGGACCTATTAAGTGCGGCCTGTCATGCCTGATGAGAATTACAGTATCAGTCACTTAATGGCAAGCTTGGTGTAGGTGGAGCTTTTATTTTGGATTTTATTTATTATTTATTTAAAAAATTATCGAAGGGCTGAAGAGATAGCTCTGTGTTTGAGGATGTTGTACTGCTTTTGCAGAGGACTGTGTTTGGTGCCTAACATCCACATTGGGTGGTTCATAATGCTGTAACTTCAGCTCCAGAGGAACCCATTCTTTCTGGTCTCTTTGGGCACATGCACACTTATGGTACACACACATACTTATACAAAAAAGCAATATTTTTCTAAAAAGTGTTTGTGGAACTAAGGGTACATTTAACTTGTACAAGGCTTTGGGTTTTCAGTCCCCAGCACCACAGCATCACACAGACATGAGATGAGGGTTATAGCTCATTGGCAGGGTACTTGTTTAGCATTTATGATATTTATGTCACATTAGCAGCTCTGCTAAAAGCAAAACTCCCAAGAGTATGAGTATGCAGTTACCAGTATACTACTTGGTTGTAAAACTTTGCTGTGATTGTGTTAGTTCTGGCTTCAATTCTCCTAAATGGTGTCAGTTTGGTAGGGCTACATCAGCTGTTACCTGTAGGACAGCTTCAGAGAAAAAAATTTTGATGAAGCTGGGTGTGGTGGCTGGCACCTGTAATTCCAGCACTCAGGATGCTAAGGCTAGATGGCGGATTGTTGCCAGTTCAAGCCCAGCTTGGACTATAGTGCTTTGTCTTTAAAAAAGAAAAAAAAAAGTTTCAGTTGGACATGGTAGTACATGAGTTTAATCTTAGCACTAGAAGCCAGAGGCAGGTGAATCTTTTGAGTTTAAGGCCAGCCTGCTCTATATAGACAGCCAGAACTACATAGTGAAACCCTGTCCTAAACAAAGTTTGATGAACATGTCTGCTGCTTTATGTTCTATGTTCTACAGTACTTCAAGGAATGATGAAGTGTAGCTTGAGTCTGACTTGAGAGTTCACTCCTGTAATTCCAGTACTCAAAAATGTTGTCAGGAAGATCTTGAGTTTGAGGGTATGTAGCGGGGTGGGGGTACTTAAATAAGGACGTTGGCACTATGTTTTTGTTTTTAGTGTTGAGGGCATGCTTTGTATTCATTTTGTGTTTTTTAGAGCCTTGGAAACTAAGCAGTTAAAGCATCATGATTTGAGAGGAAACCAGCTCTCATGAATGAAGACAAACTTTGGCAGTAGGCCAGAATGGGGGGGGCGGTTAGGGTGGGAAAAATAACTGGCTTTTGTACCACAGACAACTTTTCTCAATTTTTTAAATTAAGAGATAATTTCAGGTCCTGAGGTTATAAACTGGCTACAGCTGGTGTGTCCCCCTGAACCCCGCTAGGCATCATGGGTACAAGTAAGCGCCCCCCCACCCCGTTTCTTTTGTTTAATGTAATAGTGCCATGTGATTGGCAGAACAGTGTACCGGATTGGAGACCAGGTTTGTAGGTTTCTCTTAGGGGCTGCTTTGCATGGGGCCACCTCTGAGAGCTTCTTATACTATAGGAAAGACACAATAGGACGGAGAATGAGGGATCCCACACACCAGGAGGGGAAGGAAGAACAGTCTAAATCCATTTCTCCTTTTCTTCCTTTTTTGTTTGTATATCCCTCTCTTTTTGTCTCCAGTTTTCTTGGCAGCTAGGGGAAAGAGAGCAGAAATTATATAAATACCTTAACTGTCTTTCCGTGCCCCCCACCCCCCCACCCCTTTTACTTATCTAAAAGTAGAAACTCAATTGTTTTGAGTTCTTAACAGTTTCCTGACTCTGGTTTTGGGTGAATTGAAGTAATAAAACACTGTTGCTTTTTAAAATCTGTTATGGAATAATTGTTTCTGATACAGATATCCTTTCTGTTTGGGTCCTCTCCCCTCTGCCTCATCCATTTGCTGTAATGATAAGGTTTTTTGGCTCCAGTATTCAGGATGATGCTATGAGCAGGGTGTTAAGGTTTGTTTTCTTTTGAGCCCTCTCCCTCCCTTCTTCCCTCTTTCCATCTCCTCCTCCCCTCTTCATTTAAAAAAATGTCTTTTGTCTACGGCAGGATGGTTCTAGCTCCCCTTACCCTGTTATTCCCTCCTTTCATGTTAGCTCCAGTACTGCTCTGTGAATGGAATGAACCAGCTGACTGAATACTGGCATCATGCCAGGGGGTTGTGAGAAGAAATGAGAATGTGCGCGCTCTCGTGTGTGTAAGCATATACAGAACACAAAGGGAAAGGCCTGCAGTGTAGGAAATCACAGGCTCTTATATAAGGAAGTCTACGTCATCTCTGCTTGCTTGGTTGTGGGCAGGGAGAAGGGGGAACGCTTAGAACATAGATATCTTTTGACACACATGCACACATACACATTTTCTTTGCTGTCTTAAAATAGGTCTTTGTGTTAGAGCCAATGTGAGAGAGTGAGCTGCTAGTATACAAATTGTAGTGACCATATTCATGGGGTGGTAGTAACGTTTAAGAAGTGTGAGGGAGTTTGTTCTAGATCTCGTTCTGCTCTTTCAGAATCGTTTTACTTGGAAAGAGCATAACTAGAAGAGAAATTTGCACGAGAGGTTGAATGGCTCTAATTTGTTAAGATGCTTTTGGAGAATTGGTACTGTTTCTAATTCAGAATTTTCTTAGGTTCTTGGATGGGTAGGTGAGAAGAATTGCATTTACCAAGAAGTAATAAAAAAGGAAGGCAGGCAGGCAGGCAGGAAGGAAGGAAGGAAGGAAGGAAGGAAGGAAGGAAGGAAGGAAGGAAAGAAAGAAAGAAAAGAGAAAGAAAGAAAAAGCCAGATAAGAAAGCCATAGTATCTCTTTTAGTTTTTTGAGACAGGGTTTCTCTGTGTAGCCATGGCTGTCCTGGACTCTCTTTGTAGACCAGGCCGGCCTCAAATCACAGAGATTGGCCTCCCAGGGTGCTAGGATTACAGGTGTGTGCCACTGCGCCTGGCACCATTAATATGTTTAACCTACTGTTTTTGAACTCTGTCTTTTATTTTATCTTGTATATAAGTAAAATGGTGTTTCTGCTGTCTGTTGTGGGGTTATTATACACAAGGAAGTACATTGCGTGGAAGGACGTATAAGTTTGAAATTGTCTTAAGCATCAGACTCACAATGTTTCCCAGGCTAGATTTGGAACTTGTGGTCCTTCTGCTTCTGTCTTCCAAATATTGGGATTACAGGTGTGTACCATTGGGTCTGGTTTTATAGATCTCTGTTCTTGCCATACATATAAATATCTCTTTTCTTTTGTTAGAAAGGTATTGTGAAGTTGGTTGTTTAAGCACTTAACCTTTTTTGCTTTTCTTTGGTACTGGAGATCAAACAGGGCTTTACACATGTAGGTAAGAATTCTACCATTGAGTTAAATGCCTAGTTTGAAGTTAAACTTTTAGGATTTTAGTGCAGGACTGACTAGAATGACTTCCTGTTCAATCCTCAGGCTGTCCCAACAATTATTCTCCAAGCTGCTTGAGTTTAATCTTTCAAATTCCATTGCACATGGGTGGACAGATCTGTCTGTAGGTCTTAGTTCTCTCTGTGGGTCCTTGCAATCAAACTCAGGTCGTCAAAGAAGGGCAGCAAGCACCTTTGTCCACTGAACCATCTCTTTAGCCTGTAGATAGGTTTGTTCTCTCTCTTCCTTTCCCTTCCTCCACTTTCTCCCTTTCTCCCTCTCTCCTTTCCTTCTTGGTTTTGGTATTAATATAATACTGGCTTCAAAGAATAAACTTGGTTGTATTCTTTTCTATTTTATGGAACTATTTGGGAATTGTGTTAACTCTTCTCTAAAGGTCTGATAGATTCAACATTGAATCCATCTGGTCCTGGGGTTTATTGTGTAAAAAAACTTTATTATAATTTTTTATGCTTCAGTCTTGTTTGTTATATACATTTGCTTAAATTTATATACTTTTGATTCAATTTGGAATGTCATATGTCTAGAAATACATTACATCCATTTCATATAGAGTTTTCTTTTTTTTTTTTTTGCAACACAGGTTTTTTTGTTTGTTTTTGTTTTTTTTGACAGGGTTTCTCTTTGTAACCTTGGCTGTCCTGGACTTGCTCTGTAGACCAGGCTGGCCTCAAACTCACAGAGATCTGTCTGCCTCTGTCTCCCTAGCGTTGGGATTAAAGGTGTGTGTCACCATACCCTGTCCCCTCTTTCTTTTTTTAGGTAGGGTTTTGCTGTGTGCCCCTGACTGCCCTGAAACTCACTTTGTAGACCCCTCTTATATTCTGCTTCAGCTCCTGCCTTAAGTTTCTGTCCAGATTTTATTAAAAGGATGGACTGTACCCTGTAAAGCAGCTAGTTGTTTTTTGTTTGTTTGTCGTTGTTTTTTTTTTGCTTATGGTCAGTGTTTTATTAAAGCAAGCTAGAACAAGGGGGCCTCATGCTTTGGGAATCACCTGCACTTGTGTACATGTTACACATAAACAAACAGATTCGGGTAGGATTGGAACAGGCCAGCCAAGGAGCAACATATCACAGCTTTGTCCTAATAAATATGTAAAAAACAAAAAAAAAAAAACATGAAACAGCCAATTCTCCCACCCCAAACCTCTAAACAATGAGTTTGGCCAGGCAGTGGTAGTGCATGCTTTTAATCTCAGCACTGGGGAGGCAGAGGTAGATGATCTCTTCAGTAGAGAGAATATAGATGCTCCTGAGACTATAGACATTAACTCTGTGAAATATGAATTAATGCCACTACAGGTGTTTGCTATCATAGCTGGCAGATTTTTTAATAATCTTGTATAATGGTTGTCGCCCACATGTATATGCTGTGTATCACCAACAGAAGTGAATTGTGTGACTGTGAAAATGGTTCTGATAGAATCACCTTTTAAGAACACAATTACGCTGGGCACAGTGGCATACTGTAATTCCAGCACTCTGAGTTCGAGGCTAGCCTGGTCTACAAAGTGAGTACAGACAGCGAAGGCTATACAGAGAAACCCTATCTCAAAAAAACAAAACAAAGCCAAACCAAACAAAAAACCAAAACAAGAACACAGTTAGGCCAGGCATGGTGGTGCACATCTTTGATCCCAGCACTCGGGCGGGGTCTACAGATTGAGTTTTAGGACAGCCAGGACTACAGAGAAACCCTGTCTCAAAAAAGGAAAAAACAAAATGTACATCTAACAAATTTGGGATGGTGGTCAAAAGGATGGAGGTGAACAGATGGTTCTACTACAAGTAGGAGGAGTTTACATTCCAGGTTGGAAATCCATCTGAAATGGGTCTGGGAATTGAACTCTGGCTCTCTGGGAGAACAGTAAGTGCTCTTAATTGCTGAGCCATTCGGAAAGTGGCATGCATCATTTCTTTCTTCCATTGTTAAGAATTTAGCCCTAGGCTAGGGAATGTGATACAGCAAAAAAGCCATGTGGCCAACTTCCATTATTATGAAAGAAATAAGTTAATTTTTAAAAATAATTTTTTATTTAGAGAGGTAGGGAGGGAAGTCATTGGGTGTGTATGTGTCTAGAAACAGTGACAGTTGTTCTGCAGGGCAGACACTTAAGGTAGTGACCTCCGTGGAATTGGAGAACTGCGAGAATTTTTCCAAAGGTATATAGGAAGCATATTGTTTTCCCTCCGTTTTACGGGGTTTTAGTGGGGAGTTTAGTTTGGGGTTTGATTGTATTTAAACATTTATTAGAGGAGGGGTGTGGTACATAGTGGAGGTCAGAGGACAGCATGCTGAGTTCTCTCCTACTCTGTGGGTCTTGGGAATCACCAAGCTGGTTCCAAGTACCTTTTACCCATGGAACCATCTTATTGGCTCAGGAAGTTAACTATGGTAGAGACAGGGAGCAGCAGTATCATTAAGAAATTGTGAGAAGTCTGGAGAGC
This sequence comes from Psammomys obesus, assembly GCF_907164565.1. Classification (NCBI taxonomy): domain Eukaryota; kingdom Metazoa; phylum Chordata; class Mammalia; order Rodentia; family Muridae; genus Psammomys; species Psammomys obesus. The sequence continues at coordinate 191,958 of NW_026585644.1, read as the reverse complement.
TTTAGGAGTGCAGAGCACTGGCTGGGCTTTTACAGATCCTGAGTTCAGTTCCCAGCCACCACATGGTGGCTCACAACCATCTGTAATGAGATCTGATCCCTCTTCTGGCCTGCAGGTGTACATACAGAGCCCTCATATACATAAAATAAATCTATATAATTTGGGAGAATACACATTTTGCTAAGATTGTTTTATCAGATGATGCTTTTATAGCAGCATGGTAAGAGGGTCAGTGGTGGTAGTATATGCAGATGTAGGAGTGAGGTTACCCTACAGAAGATTGGGACAGACAGCTTGGTTATTAGAGTAAAATGGAGGCTAGGCAGTAAGTAATAATGAAACTGTTATAAAACCTTGAAAGAGTGTCTGGGGAGGGGCAGAAGAATTTTAAACAAATAAAAAACCATAAGAGGAGTCTTAGTTTTATTAATTGAAACAAGGAAAGCCACTGAGAAGCTGTTCTGTCCTACTTTTAAGGTCTTGAGGTTTTTTATAGTAATACTCTGCATAATTATTTTTTCCCTAATCACAAAATCCCCTTAGGGAGCTGGAGAGATGGCCTAGCAGTTAAGAGCATATAATGTGCTTCCAGAGGGATTGACTCAGTTCCCAGCACCCATACAAGTGCTTTACTGCCTGCCACCTGTAGCTCCAACTCAAGGATACCCTATGCCCTCTTTTGGCTTCCACCACACCTGTACCCACATGCATATACCCCATAAACATGTAATTAAAAATAGAACCTTTTGGGGCCTCTTAATGCCTTAGTGTTAGTTACCCAAATATGGATGTGTGACCCATACTTAGTTCAAGCAGATATATATAGTGGGGAAAAAGAGAGGGTGTACGAGGGTCTATATGAAAGAAAACCATTGTTTTCCTCATGCTTCAGTTTAAGTAGGACCACTGATAATCTGTATAAGAAGAACCTAAGACAGATTCCATAATTTATTTTATTTTAATTTTATATACTTTGGTGTTTTGATTACATGTATCTGTATGAGGATGTTGGATCCTCTAGAACAAGACTTACAGACAGTTGTAAGCTGCCATATGGGTGCTTAGAATCGAACCAGGATCCTCTGGAAGAGCAGCCAGTGCTCTTAAACGCTGAGCCATCTCTCCAGCCCCCTAAGACAGGTTCTGAAACAGCTTCTTACATGTCCACTTAATTTTGGAGAAGTACCATCTACTCAGAAGAGAGTTGGTTGATAAGTTGTATTTCTCTTTAGAACTAATACTTAGGGTTGATACCTTATAGCTGATGTTTGTAGCAATCTTCCAGGTTACATTTTTAGATTTGTCAAATCTTTTTCTCTGTTTCTCCATTTCTTTTCTCCCGTATATTGTGCCAAGGATCAAAACCAGGGCACCAGATGTGTATGTACTCCACCACTGAGCTACAGTCCCAGCCTTCCAAATTTATTTCTATCATCTTGATTGATCTGTCTTCATGTTCTGTAAAGAGATATCATGACCACAGCAAAGGAAAGCATTTAATTGGGGCTTGCTTACATTTTCAGAGGGCTGCTCCATTGTCATCATGGCAAGGAGCATGGTGGCACACAGGTAGACATGGTGCTGGAGAAGTATCTTGACAATTCTACATTCAGATCCACAGGCAGCAGGAAGAGAGATCCATTGGACCTAGCTTGGGCTTCTGAAACCTCAAAGCACACCTCCATTGACACTCTTCTTCTAACAAGGCCACACCTCTTAATCCTTTCAAATAGTCTCACTCCCTGTTAACCAAGTATTCAAATCTATGGGCCTATGAGGGTCATTCCTTTTTTTTTTTTTTTTTTTTTAATTTTCATTTTTTGCTGTTTTGTTTTTTTTGTTTTGTTTTTGTTGTTGTTGTTGTTGTTGTTTTTCGAGACAGGGTTTCTTTGTGTAACCCTGGCAGTCCTGGAACTCACACTGTAGACTAGGCTGGCCTCTAACTTAACAGAGATCTATCTACCTGCTTCTGTCTCCTCCTGAGTGCTGGTATGTGCCACTGTGCCCAGCTTGGGGGCCATTCTTAATTCAGACCACCACAGTATTGTTGCCAAGTAATGGTGTTGTGTTTTTGAGACGGCTTATTCTGGAACTCACTTTTGTAGTCTAGGCTGGCCAAGAACTCACAGCAATCCTCTTGCCTTAGCCTCCCCAGTGCTAGGTTTACAGGCCTGAGCCACCATGCCCAGCTTTTTGTCTATTATGATATAAGCAGTGCTTTGGGCTTATGCCCTTTATATTACTATCTTATACAGAGACCAGGATGGTTTCTTATGTTTCCTTGTTGAGTAAATCTCTTTTTAATGAGAAATAGTAGTGCTCATAGACCCACACTCGATACCATGTTTTTCTCGGGGGATTGTCATTATTTCACTCTGAGAATTGCTAAGATCCAGAGATTACTACTTCTAGGATGGTATAGAAGCAACCTCTAAAGTCATCTCATTAAAATGGTACATTTAGAGATAATTTTATTCCTTGTAGACTCTGAGAGGAAACTTGTTCTATCTCCAGCTTGCTTTCTTTTTGGGGCTTTTATAACCCCATTCGAGGAATTTGTTCTGTAGTTTTGTTTGTGTTTGTTTAAGTTCCTTTAGGGACATGAAACAGAGAGGTTATATTCCTGGGAAGTACATAGTTAATTGCTGGGAATGGTTGGAAATCCAGAGCATTAGTTAGCTTGGAAGGAGCTCAGCTATCTGGTTTGCATTAGGGCAGGTGGGAAATTGTGCAGGGTGGGATCCATTGTTCTGTGATCTTGGCCAGGACATGAAAAATCCATTTTGTTTTTGGGTTGGTAGAAAACATGGTCTTTCATTTAATTGAAGGTTGTTTCTTGTTGTTGTTTTGTGTGTGTTTATTTCTCTGTATGTATATGTATGTTTGTGTATATGTACTAGGAATCAACTATAGGGGTCTTGTACATACTAGCAAGTGTTCTGCAGCTGAGCCACGCCCAAGTGATTTACCTGGAAATTTAGAAGTAGATGTCACAGATTTACTAGTATTTGAAGAAAAATTGAGACAGGTTGTTTGGGTAATTACAGTTATCCCTTTAAAATATGTAAATTGACCAGATATGATTATACAGGCTTCATACTCCAGCCTTTGTAAAGTAGAAGCTTCTAGCGTCTCTAGACAGGTTTGGGCTTCCAGCCTTTGTAAAGTAGAAGCTTCTAGCGTCTCTAGACAGGTTTGGGCTACAGAATGAGTTTTATACAGGCTGAGCATGGTGGCACACACGTTTAATCTCTGCATCTGGGAGACAGAGACAGGCAGATCTCTGAATTTTAGCCCAGTCTGGTCTATAAAGCAAGTTCCATGACAGCCAGGGCTACACAGAGAAACCCTGTCTTGAAAAACAAAAACAAAGAAGTTAATACATTGAGATGCCATCTCATAAAGCTGACCAGATGGCTTAGTCGTTAAAGGTGCCTGGCACCAATCCTGAGTTTGATTCTTGTTGAGATCCATATGCTAGAAAGGGAGACTTGACTCTTGCAGATTGTTCCCTTACCTCCACATGCACACTGTGGCATGCTCATGTTCATACACCTACACATACACATTTACAAAATAAGCAGATTCATAAAATATATCATTAAGAGAAGTCCTAGGTACATTCTGTATAGCACACATCTATCTAAGGCTGCTACTGAATTAGTCATGTTTTTTTATTACAAGAGCTATAAATATTATTTAAAACTTTTATTTATATTTATTATATGTGTATGCTGTGCATCTACATGTGTGCCTGTATGTGACAGAGGACAACTTTCAGGAATCCATTCCTTCTTTCTACCTTTAAGTGGGTTCTGAGGATTGAACTCAGGTCTTCAGGCACTTAGGCAGCAAGTGTTTTTATTCAGTGAGCCATCTTGCATGTCTGTGATTATTCCTGAGGGAATGTTCTGTAAGGTGTTTTTTGTTTTTTGTTTTTTTTTTTTTTGAGACTGGGTCTTACTATGTAGCCCCAGCTAACCTGGAACTCTCTCTCCATATATAACTCTCTCTCTCAAACTCAGGAAGATCCACCTGCCTGGGCTTTTGAAGCACGGGAATCAAAGATGTGTGTAATCATTCCCAGCAATGCTGGTGTACTCCTTTAATCCCTGCACCCGGGCCTCTTGGTTGCAATAGAGTTAAGGGCTTAAAATGGAGGGAAAGAGGGATGGGATGGGTGGTCGATGGGAGGCAGACAGAGAGAGGGAATGAATGAGAAGGAACCACTGGGATGGAAGTTTTTTTTTTTTTTTGTATATGAGACTTTTTCTAAGGTTTAAGTGATTACTTCCATGTCATAAACACTTCCTAGCATATTTTCCCAAAGTCTTCAGTTTTCAGGTTCCCAGCATTATTAGTCTGAGTAAATGTGGGGAACGTATGGTCTATATGTACACTGCTGTCTTTATGTGTTGTATCTATAGCAAATAAGACTTAAAAGTTTTTGCAGAATGTACAGAATGTACAGAAGCGTATCCTCTTTAGCATGAGTGTCCGTTGTTGGCTGAGAGTTGAAGCCCATTTCACAGCTTTGGTGAGGGAGAGGAGTAGCAGTGTTCTAAGTGTTAAAAGTGCATACAGACTTTAATAATCGCTCCTATTGGAAGATGTTTTGTGTGCTGTGTATTCAGATGATGGTTTCTGTACCCAGCATTGTCATTATTATGATGCATTTCCTGTCTTGGTATTGTAAACATTGTTCTCCATCACTTTCTTGTTTGTTGTGAGGTCTTAAAAAAATTGTTTTTTTAAAGCCACAGTTTCACCTAATGAGAATAATCCAAACTCCATAAGAATGTGAGAAGGAAATGAAATGATTTTTGTGTTTACTTATTAGCCCATTCTAGCATTTGCTCAAATGTTGATCCCTTCTGTCTTTCTTGTCCCTGTTGTCCTCAATCACATACCTGTTACTTTCCTTTCTGCTAGAGTGTACTTCCTTCCATATGTCCTCAAACTTACTGTGTTAACATGCCATTTGGAAGGTGCTTTAACTGAGAAGTCTTTCTTGTGTATTCACTAGGGGAAAGTGATTTCCAGGAGCAGTCTGAAAGATTGTTCTATGCTTTTTCTCTTTTAGTGCTCATTATTATTAGTGCTGTGATATAAAACATAAAAAATTTCTTGTTTTCCTTTTATTTATAAATAATAGTTAATTGGATGTGGTATTACTTAGGAGGCTAAGGCAGGAGGATCACAATTTCCAGGCCATCCTGAGCTCCCTTTTTATACAATATAGCTACTTGTCTGTTTCTTTTGTGACAGTTTAATAATTAGCAATTATTTGGAGGAACTGAACATTGTGATGTACCCCTGTAACCCTAACACTTGGGAAGGTGAAATGGAAGAATGAAGGATTCAAGTTTGGATTATATAGGAAGTTTCTAGGTCAACATATCCTGCATAGAGAGACCCCACCTCCCACCCCCCAGAAAACTAAACTAGAGGCTAGAGAAATGGCTCAGCAGTTAAGAGCACTTGCTGTTTTCCCCACAGGACCTGGGTTTGATCCCCAGCACTTATACAACAGTTTGTAACTCCAGCTTGAGGACATCTGGTGCCCTCTTCTGACCTCCAGAAGCACCAGGCACACATATATTGTACACAGACATACATGCCAGCAAGGCACTTATACAAATAAAATAAATAAATTTGTTTTGTTTTTGTTTTTTCAAGACAGGGTTTTCTCTGTGTAGCCTTGGCGGTTCTGGACTACCTTTGTAGACCAGGCTGGCCTCGAACTCATAGCCATCTGCCTGCTGCGATTACAGGTGTGTGCCACTGCGCCTGGCTATAAAGAAATATTTTAAAACACTGAAAAATTGGTAAAATGCAGGTACTCCCACCCCCCAAGATAATTTTTGCTGCTGTGAAATGGGCCCGAGAGACTATGTTTTAACCAAGTATTTGGGATGTAGGTGATCTAAAGTGTGATGTTAAAGAAACATTGGTTTAAAGTAGGCTCAGTGACTTAAAATTCTTGCTACCAAGCCTGAGTACCTCAGTTTAATATTTCAAACACTATAGTGAAAGGAAAGAAGTGGCTCCCCTGGGTGTCCCTTGTACTTTGACATGCACATATGCGTGTGCAGTCACACAGGCACGATGACACAAATACTAAAAAATGAAAGAAAAATGAAGCTGGTGCTGTAGCTCAAATAGCATGCAAGATGCCCTGGGTTGATCTGGGCAGTGGTGGCCCACGCCTTTCATTCTAGCACTCAGGAGGCAGAGGCAGGTGGATCTCTGTGAATTTGAGGCCAGCCTGGTCTACAGAATGAGTTCCAGGATAGCCAAGGCTACACAGAGAAAGCCTGTTTCAAAAAAACAAGGTGTGCCTGGCTGCACACAAACTTTTTTATCTTTTATGTTGTTCTGGAGGTCAAAGGCACTTCTCTTGCCTACTAAGCCAGGACTCTAGCCCTATGAATACCACTTTAGCCCTTTACATTTATTTTAAAGATGTATTTGTTTGTATTGTATGTGAATATGTTATTTGCATACATATAATGCATCCCGCCCATGCACTGCCAGCAGAGGCTAGATGAGGGCATTGGATCTCCTAGAACAGACAGTTCTACCCATGTGGATTCTAGGAACCTAGCCCTGTAAGAACAATCAGTGCTCTTAACTACTGAGCCATGTCACTAGTGCCTAGCCCTTTAGGAAAAAAAAAATTTTTTTTAATTTTTATTTTTAATTTTTTTTTTTTATTTTTTTGCTTTAGGTGCCCAGGCTAATTCTTGAACTTGGGACCTTTCTTCCTCAGCCTCCCAAATATGTGGGATTATAGGTATGTTCCACCCAGCCTGTTTTTGGTTTTGTTTTTAAAATTTATTTATTACGTATACAATGTTTTGTCTGCATGTGTGTCTGCAGGCCAGAAGAGGGCACTAGATTTCCTTATAGATGGTTGTGAGCCACCCATGTGGTTGCTGGGAATTGAACTCAGGAGGTCTGGAAGAGCAGACAGTGTTCTTAATCTCTGGGCCATCTCTCCAGCCCCAGCCCAGTTTTTTTTGTTTTGTTTGTTTTTGTTTCCTTCTGTAGTATGGATTAATGTTGTTATCCAGTTTGAATGGATCATTATGGGAAGCAAAACAAATGCATAACCCCCCCCCCCCCATTTATTTTTTAGTACTGAGATTTATAAGGAAGATAACAACCAAATAATCATAAAAGTATATACATGTTGACTCAATTCATGTACTTTTTGTGCAGTGGTTATAATCTGTTGATCAGCAAGAGTATGCAGACTACTTTGAATGGTGTTGCTGTTCAGAAAATGAAATTTTTTTCTTGACAATTGGAAAGTAGCCTCTTCACCAGTCCCATGAAGCCCAGTTTGCTCATCTACAAAACAAAGTCTTACTGCTCTGCTTATGGGGGGGGGGGGGCATTGGATTGTGTATATAAGCATTATAAATCGAAAAACTAAAAAATAACAGTCAAGCATTAATTAGAATATCACTTAGCAGACACTTTGTAGGCAGCTGGAGAGGATAAAGATATATGTCAAGGAGTTTTATATCCAAATGTATATTCTCCATGATGGCCAAGTTCACTACATTTCAGTTTAATAAAATGTCCTAGGCATGGTGTTCACACCTCTAATCCCAAACTGGGGACACAGAAGCAGGCAGATCGCAGTGAGTTTCAGAGGCCAGCCTGGTCTACATAGCAAGTTCTAGTTTAGCCAAGGCTCCATGTTGGGGCCCCATCTCAGAATTAAATAAATGACTCCCCAGATTGGTCCAGTCTCTCTCTGAACATCAGTCCTTGTATTTTTTCAGTATGGCTCTGGGCTATTTCTTGGTAATATTTGAAATGAGAGATTCATATCAGGCTTTTTTTTTTTTTTTTTTTTTTTTTTTTTTTTTTTTTTGAGACAGGGTTTCTCAGTAGCCTTGGCTGTCCTGGACTTACTTTGTAGACCAGGCTGGCTTTGAACTCACAGAGATCTTCCTGCCTCCATTTCCCTGAGTGCTGGGGTTACAGGCTTGTGCCGTCATGCCCGGCCATATCACACGTTTCAAATAGCTTATTCTTGGAAACAGGAATTGTTTATGGTATTTGTTGTATATTATTATGTTTTAACTTTTGGAGACAGTTTTCCTCTGTAGCCCAGACTGGCCTCTAACTCAGAATCTTCCTGCCTCAGGCACCCAAGTGCTGGGGTTATAGATGAGAGTCACTTTGTAATCTGTTGTTTCCTTTTTCCTTATTTATTTATTTTTTTTTAAAGGGTCTCACTGTGTAGCCCTGTCTGGACTACTAGGGTGGTTTTGAATTCACAGAGGAGTAGTTGTCCTCCTTCCTCCTCACCCCTCTCTCTCCTTCTTTCTTCTTCCTTTAATCCTAGAGTAGATTATCCTTTCAACTGATCCCGGCCTTAAGAAGACTGTTTAGTTCCAATGCCTTTCTCTCTTATACCTACCTCCTTTTCTTAGGATCTATTTTTAGATTCATTTATTTTGTATATCAAGTCCAAGCAGTGCCTGCAGAGGTCAGAAAAGAGCCCTAGAATTGGAGTTATAGATGGTTGTAAGCCACCATGTGGGAGCTAGGAATCAAACTCTAGTCCTCAGGAAGAACAGCTACTGCTCTTAACTGCTGAGCCATTTCTCCAGTCCCCAAAAGTCAGGTTTTGAAGCCAGAAATTCAATCATGGAAAAAAAAGTGAGTATTTGTTGTGTACATGTTACATTCAGAAGTAAGAAAAGGAATTACAGCCAGAGGTGGTGATGCAGACCTTTAATTGCAGTACTTGAGGAGTGGTAGGCAGAGGCAGGCATGGATCTCTGTGACGTCAAGGCCAGCGTGGTCTACAGAGCAAATTCCAGGGATATATAGAGAGACCATATCTTTAAAAGAAATTTAGAAGTAAATAAATACCTTTTTTGTTTGTTTGGTTTGGTTTGGTTTTGGTTTTTTTGAGACAGGATTTCTCTGTGTAGCTTTGGCTGTCCTGGACTTGCTTGGTAGACCAGGCTGGCCTCAAACTCACAGAGATCTGCCTGGACATCCATCTGCCTCTGCCTATCTCTGTCTCTCTGAGTGCTGGAATTACAGGTGTGCCCCACTGCACCCGCAACTACGTACTTTCTTTCTCTCGCATAGTTTTTTCAGGGGAAATGGACAAATACTTCACTAACTAGATACTGATATGTTCAAAATATCTTGACAGGATAGATGAGGAAAAACTGCCTAGGAGAATCATCTGCTCTAACCCTACTGACTGGGGCACTATTAGTCATCATTAGGGGATAAACTGCATCATGTCTCGTGTAAACCAGAGCATGTTACTCTGTTTATTAAAGAAATGTCTTCTGTAGCCTTGTACGTTGAGTGTGCAGAAAGGCCATAATGTGATTCCTCTATCTGTTCTCTCTCTCTTTAAGATTTATTTATTGTGTATACAGTGTTCTGCCTGCATGTGTGCATGCACACCAGAAGAGGGCACCAGATCTCATTATAGATGGTTGTGAGCCACCATGCGGTTGCTGGGAATTGAACTCAGGACCTTTGGAAGAACAGCCAGTGTTCTTAACCTCTGAGCCACCTCTCCAGCCTCCTGTTCTGGGTTTTTGTTGTTTTGTTTTGTTTTTGAGACAGGGTTTCTCACTGGCCTGGAAACAGCACTGGCTTTACTGTCATATATCATTACACCTAGCTTGTTTACTTGTTTTGTTTCTTAAGTGTTCTGGGGATTGAACTGAATTTTTTTTTTTCCTGTATGTACTTTATCAAGTCTCTCTTGCCCATTTTTATATAGTCTTAAGGCAAAGGGACTTACTATGTTAAAAAAAAAAAGGCAAGAACAGATTTTCAAACATGAATATATCAAACTGTAGATAGTTGGGTTACACTGTTACACATAGAGGAGCCAGGTGGTAGCCCTTGAGACACAGAGGCGGGCCTCTTTAAGTTTGAGCTCAACCTGTTCTACAGATTGAGCTTTATAACAACCAAGGCTACCCAGGAAACCACATCTCAAAAAACAAAAAAAAAAAAGAGTAAAATATGTATAGGAATAAGAGAATCATGGTTAAAAAAGGTAAATTAGACCAGATCATGAAGGCTACTTTACACTCTAGGATGTGTGTGGACAAGTATAGGGTCAAGGGTATGTCACACATGTGGAGTGCCCTTGTTTTAGACAAGGGTCTCTTTGTTCATAACCACTGTGCAGCCACAAACTTCCGAGGATTCTTTTGTCTCCCTGTCTCGTTGTAGGAGTGCTGACATATTATAGGTGCATGCTGTTTAACTAGTTTTATAGGGTTCTGGGGTTTTGAATTCAGTTCCTCACACTTAAATGGCAAGCACCTTGCTGGCGAACCATCTTTCTAGCTCCACTCAAGCTTCTTGAGCTGTGTGTCATAAATTTGAGTGCTGTAAAATAAATAAATTAGTATAATGGAGGAATGAATGAAAGAATATGACAACAGTAAAGGTTCTGAATGTGAACATCAAAAGCTAAATAATCTTGGTGTTTTTGACAGCATTGCCTATGGTTCATTCCCCAACTTCACTGTTCTGATCAACATGTGCACGTTAAACTGCATGGCTGTTATGTGAAGGAACAGCAGTGAGCACTGGCCAGAACACCTAAATTCTGAATGGAGACGGTTGTGTGTTGTGAGCTGCAGTATTTTTACTGCACAGTTTTCTACTCTCCTTACAGAAAACAAAGACTTAATATTTTCTTACCATTATTCCTCAGCATGCAAGTGTCAGATTAGAGTATCTTTTCTCTCTTTCTCTCTTTTCCTCTCTCTCTTCTTCTTCCATTTTTTTTTTATTATTATTATTTCTTTTCTTTTCTGAGACAAGGTCTCACTAATATAATAGTTCTGATTGTCCTGGAACTCGGGCTGGCTTCAGACTCACAGAGATCCACCTGTAACTTCAAACTGGTATCTTTATGTTACCATGTTTTATTTATCTTATTGATTGATTTGAGTCGTGGGATTCCAGCTGGTTTTGAACTTCCTCTGTAGTCAAAGCTAGTATTGAATTCCTTATCCTATTGCTTTTACCTCTAGAATACTGACATTACAGACAGAGGCTACTAAACACTACTTAGGACTTTTATTTTTGTGTTTTTTATTATGTTTATTTTTATTGAGATAGTGTCTCACCGTGTAGCTCTGGCTTGCCTGGAACTTGTGTAGAACAAGCTCACCTAAAGCAGAGATCCATCTGATGCTGCCTTTTGAGCTTTGAGGTTAAAGGTATTGGTTACCATGACTAACCTAGAATTTCTATTAAAATTTGCTGTTTGATTTGCCGACTTAAGTTTGATTAAAAAAAACCAAACAATTGTTAAGTGGGGCACATATAAAAATTACATATAAAATTAAATATATATACATATAAAATTAAGGGATTTGTTTAAAAGTTAAGTGAATTTTACTTGAGATTAGTACAAAATTCCCAACAATTTATGAAATAGTTGTATTCATACCTTTGACATTTTGTGCTGTATTTTTAATTTTTTAAATAATTTATTTAATTTTATTTTATGTACATTAGTGTGAAGGTGTCGGATCCCTTGGAATTGGTGTTACAGACAGTTGTGAGCTGCCATGTGGCTGCTAGGAGTTGAACCTTGGTCCTTTGGAAGAGCAACCAGTGCTCCTAACCGCTGAGCTATCTCTCTAGCCCCTGCTGTATTTTTCTGTGAAGTGATAATGCTAAAAATATCAATGAACTGAGGTCTGAAGAGATGCCTCACTGGTTAAGAGTACATGCTACATGTGTGGAGTTCAGTGGTAGATGTTGATGTCTTTTTATAGATCTCTGCCTTATTATTATTTAAATTTTCTCTATGTGTGTGTTAGTGCCTGCATGGATGTCTGCCATATATATGCAGTGCCAGAAGAAGACAGAAGAGGACATTCAATACCCTGGGACTGGAGTTACAGATGGTTGTGAGCGCCATGGTCGTGTGGAAGAGTGCTTTTAACTGCTGAGCTTTCTCTTGAGGCCTCATCCCCCTTTTGCAATAGCCATGGGTAGACATGATACGTGAATGTGGGAATTTCTGCCATGGTGGCAATGTAATGTGAACACAAAAGAGAGTATTTGGTACTCTCTTTACCTTTACATGGGTTCTAGAGAGTGAACTCAAGTTAGGCTTTTCAGCTGAGTCAGTGATTGCCAGCCTTCTACCTTACTTTTAAGACAGGGTTATCTTACTAAACCTGGAGCTTACGGATTGATCCTGACTATCTGGCCAGCAAGCCCCCAGGATCTGTCTTCCTTCACATACCTCTGCTTACACAGTGGGGTTATATTATCATGCCTGCCTTTTTATATAGGTAAGAGGATCCCAGTTCAGGTCCTTATGTCACACAGTAAGCACTGTACCTATGGAGTCATTTCTCCAGCCCCAAGATTATATATTTCCAAGGTTACATTTTTTTTTGTTTGTTTGTACACCAGAGTACAGCAGTTGTCTTGTGTTTGAGGTTATTGAATGCTTGAATATATTGAACTGCTTAAAAGTTACTCTTTGACTTTGGATTTTTTTGGTTTGTTTTTGAGTTAGGTTGTCACTACATAGTCCAAGTTGGCCTTGAACTCTTCATCCTCCCACCTCCGCCTTTTGAATGCTGGAACTGAAGTTTATACCACCATACCTACCCTGCTATTCTAATATTTTCCGTTGTTTCTGCTACTAACGTAAAATATTTTCCTTTATTAAAATATACTTGTGTAGATACATTAGTACCTACATGTATGTATGTCCTTTTCTAGTGTCGGGGGGATAGAAAAAAGGCATTTGGTTTTCTCTAACCGGAGTTACAAGCAGTTGCAAACTAGCATGTGGACAATAGTAACTAAACTTAGTCTTATGGAAGGGCAGTTAAAGTATTCATAATTACTAAACCATCACTCCAGCTCCTTGCATAAACATTTAAAAAAAAACATCTTTGTTGGGGTTCACATGCCAACAGAATTTGTGAACAATTCATAGGGCTGTAGAGATAAAGGCTTGTAGGTTAAAAGCCCCACTTATACTTGCAAAGGATATGAATTTCATTTCCGGTATTCACATTGGTGCCTCACAAATCAAATGTCTTTAATTCCAGTTCCAGAGAGATATGATGCCTCTGGCTTCTTGAGGTCAGCCTGGTGTACGTCAGAGTTACAGGTCATCAAGACATACCTAGTGGGACACTGTTAGAAAGAGAAGGAGGCTGGTTAAGAGCCTCCCTTTTGCTCAGGGGTTAAGAGCACTGGCTGCTCTACCAGAGGTCCTGAGTTCAATTCCCAGCAACCACATGGGCTTACAACCGTCTGTAATGGAATCTGATTACCTCTTCTGGTATGCATGAAAACAAAGCACTCATATATATAAAATAAATAAATAAAAATTTTTTAAAGAGAAAAAATTATATAACCTGATAAATTGCTTGTTTCTAGATTTTTTTCCATTTAATATTTTGAGGCCACAGTTGACTAAAAATAGCTGAAATCACAGAAAACAAAACAACAGCAAGTGACATGGCATAGCCTCTTATGACTGACTTAGGATACTGGTTTCTCTGCAGGAACAAGTGCTCTTAACCACTGAGTCATCTCTCTAGTCTCAAAACCTTGGGTTTTAGACAGTGTCTCAGTGTATAGCCCAGGCTGGCCTTTTTTTCCCAATTTCATCTCTATAATGTTTGCATATACCATTTTGTTTAGTGCCTCTTTCCCTCTCTTCACTGAGCTGGGAGTGTTTAGGGCAAGCACTCTTTAGGCTTAGCTACATTTCAACTCTTACTTTCTTGGCAGTGTCCTAGAAAATACATAAAAATTTTGTTTAAATCCAATCTACCTATAATTTTGGTATCTAATAAATATTGTTTATTCCAAGGTGGCAAAGATTTACTCTGTATTTATTCTAGGAATTTTACATTTTGCCGCACAGTGGTGTTGCACACCTTTAATCCTAGCACTTGAGTTAGACACTAGCCTGGTCTACAGAGCAAGTTTCAGGGTAGTTTCACAGAGAAACCCTGTCTTGAAAAACAAAACAAAAAGAAAAGAAAGAAAGAAAAGCACATGTTTAACCCATAACGTTTAGATTTTTTTCTAGTTTTGCTAGTGTGAGGTGATTTCCCACTTGATTGTTTTGCATGTGAATAGGTAGGTAGTTACTTCAGAATCATTTGGAAAAGCTACTGATTCAAATGTCTTTGCATTCCTGTTGAAAATCACTTGACCACAAATATTAGTATATTTCTGAACTCCATTTTGTTCTATTAAGTCTTTATGCAGGTATCAAATTATCTTTATATCCATTTTATTTAGTATCTCAGATATTAGATAAGTTATTGATATGAAACTTTGTGCATTTTTGTTTCTCTTTTGAGCTTAATATATCAAATAATACCTTGTTTTCAATTTTTTTTTATTTTGGGTCTGTGTGTACATGTGTTTGTGTTCACATGTGAAACTGAGAACATGTACATGTTGTGTGTATGAAAGTCAAAAGGTAATAATATACTAATTAATTAGCTCTTCTGATTAATTAGTATATTCTTACCTCAATATTTAAGGAGATATTTAATATTTAAAATCTCATTGGGGAGATTTCCAGACTGTTGTTTCTTTGTGAGAGTCTAGCGGTGAAAATTTGGCTGTCATTATATTAATTGTTCTCTGCTCCATCTCTTCCCTGCTGTCCCCTAGAAATTCTTTTATGTCAGTGAACAAGGATAGCTGTAGGGTTTACTTCATGTTCCTTGTCACTTGTACTAACATTTGTTGTTTGGTGTCTAGTGCCTTGAAAACCCTGTTTAAGGTGGGTTTTTGTTGTTCAGGTGGGATGCAACTCTACTTCCTCTTGTGTCGTTTTGAACAGAAATGGGAATTGTAGAATGTGGTTTTGTAATATTTTGTGTTTTTGTTTTTGAGACAGCTCATTTTGCTGCCCTAGCTGGCTTGGAACTTGCTATGTAGATTAAGTTGGCCTCACTCCCAAATTCACCTGCCTCTGCTTCTGCCTTCCTAGTGCTAGTGCTGGTACTATAATTAAAGATGTGTGCCAACCTCACCTGGCTTGTTTTGTTTCCGTTTATTATTATTATTATTATTTTCTATTTATTCACTTTGTATTCTGGTTGTAGCCCCCTCCCTCATCTCTTCCTGGTCCCACACTCCCTTCTTTGTTTTGTTTTCTGATAGTCTCTTGTATCTTAGGCTGGCCTTGAAGCTGTAGTGCAGCTATGTGTCTGATCTGTGTGAGTGATGTTGAGGAGGTCAAAGGATCTTTCAGGGGGACCTTGTTGCAGGCAGGGTCTCCTGTGTTTTATAGTGTGCTGCAGGCCAGCTAGCCTGTGGAGTTCTGGGCAATTCTGTTTCCTCCTCCCAGCTCTCCTTAGGGGTGTTGTGATTACAGAGATACATCCCTCTATCTGACTTTTTTCACATTGATTCCAGGGGTCAAACTCAGGCTAACCTGTTAGGCTTAACTGACAACCATTTTTTACTGACTTAGCTGTCTCTCTGGTCCTCTGTTACATTTATTTGACACCATTAATTATTTTCCTTTGTCACTTTACTTTGTTAACATGACATGCTCTTCTAGTTTTCTCTCTTGCTTTCTGACTCATTTCCTATAATCATTTAACCCTTAAATTGAGGTTCTACCCTGGCCCCTTTCTTTCTAACTGTATATTCTTTTTCAGTAGTTTGATTTATCTTTACAAATGTGTAAACATTTCAGATGTATCAGATGCTTCCTGTGCCTGTTGAAATATGTATCTAGTGTTGGCCTAAGCTTTTGAGTCTTTTGCGTATGTGCCACATATGCAGCTGTTTTGTTAATATACTCACCTTGATTTCAAGATGTCATTTTTAACATCTCTGTTGTGGGTTATTAATATTTATTATTGATTATCTTTTAGGTTAATCAGTGGTTAGTCTTAAACCAGCTGTATATGTAAATCACCACAAGAGACTAGAATTTATTTAATTAACCTAGAGCACAATGCTGGGTAATATTATTCCATCCTAAACCTCCAAGCCCTCATAGTTTCCTACCATTCAGATTTCACCCATTATACTTGATTTTAGTCATATCTTAGGTCTGGTTCATCTCTCTTCGTGGTTCCAAGTACTCTCCTGCCAGTCTCTCCTCTCCTATTCCTCCCTCTTGCTTCCTTCTCCTCCCTTCCGGACTAGGATGTCCCATCCTATTCTTGCCATTTCACAGCACTGGCTGTGCAATGTTTAATAGACAATTACAGAGAACAAATGGTGGCAAGTTTACATAAACTTGAGACAGGTGATGCTTGCATCGCAATGCAATGTCCAGATGAAACCAGATAGTGGGCTAGAGAAATCAGCATTTGAATGAACAAGGGTAAATTGTATATATTCCATAAGAACATTATACCAACAGATCTCTCTATTAGACTGTTCTTAGTTTAGGTACAGAAAACCCAGCTCACAGTAGCTTAAATATTAAAATTACTTATTGGCCACTGTAGTAAGAATACACAGACTAGCTAGCTTCAGGGTACTTTGTTATGTTGACACAGCTATGTAATTCGCTCCAAAAACTGTTCTGTAGTACACAGTGGCTACTTTCTCAGGAGCAGGCTACTTTCTCTCTTGGTCACAAGGTGGCTACTGGCAATAATACATCAAAGCTAATTTCAAGTTCAACGTAAGGGAATAGAATTTAGAATGTTTAATGACTTAGGTGGTGGTGTTTAGGTTTTCATTGTACATGTTAGTTTTATACAGTACTGTCTTAGTTAAGAGTTTCTATTGCTGTGATAAAACACCATGGTCAAATGTAACTTGAGGAGGAAAGGGTTTTGTTGTTTGGGTTTTTTATTTCAGTTTTTGGAGACAGGGTTTCTTTGTGAGGCCCTGGCTGTCTGGAACTTCCTCCAGACAGCTTGTAGACCAGGCTGTCCTGGAACTCAACAGATGTGCCTGTCTCTGCCTCCCAACTGCTGGGATTAAAGGTGTATGCCATCACTGTCAGATGGAAAAGGTTAAGAGTCAGGAATGTCAAAGATTGTCTTGTGTTTTAATCTTTAGGTGGCTGAATTAGGATGGAAAGTCATAATCTCTTAACTTTTGGTGGTTTAAACAATTTTTATTCATGATGTAAAATGTATATTTAGTAAAAATATATATTTGGTAAAAATCATGCTTGAATTTTTGAATTTTGATCTTTATTGATGCTAGCAATGTTATAATCCTGGTAGTTGCTGGATTGTGACAATAGGCCCCAGTTCTCAGGCAAGATACAAGATCATAGTTTAGCAATATAGTACAATATGAAGTAAGATAATTAGGTAGGTTAAATATAATCCTGTTCTGTGGTTTTGATTTCTTTTTAAAAATGGAGTCTCGTTTTGTAGTCCAGGCTGGCCTAAACCTCACTCAGGATGGTGTCAGGGTTGTGACAGTCTACGTGTCTTTGCTTCCCAAATGTTGGGATTACAAGTGTGTGTGCTATCATGGTTAAAAAAATATATATATATCTTTATTTCTACTCCCTAACCCTGAACATGATATGTAGAATATACTTAATATTTATAGGGTGATTTAGATGGACAAGAAAAATGTAAGTACATGAAAATGCACAATACTGCTTCTTAAGGTGTCTGGCTCTGAGTATATGTACTATAATTTTAGTGGGAAGATGTACTGTATAATTTTTTTTAATTGCAAGATGGAGGAGTGCTATGTGACAAACTTTTCCTTAGCAACACACACATAATACATCTCAGATGGGGAGCCCATGCCAGACCAAAGTACAGATATCACCAAAGTCCACCATGGTGAACCAATGAATTTTATCAGGGTTACTTATAGGAATATAGGAATATAGAAAAAGGGTTAGTTATGGTAGCAGAAATGGCTCAAAGGCTGCTGTACCACTAAAGCATGGGTGACAGCTTCCAAAGCTGGAAACCTAGAGCACAGTGCACACCTGGCAGCAGCTCAGCAGCTTGGAGAGTGCTCTTTCTCGTGGCTCAATTGGTTTGAGCCTCTTTGAGGCAGCTCTGCTAGTGTTTGGGTCTTCTAAGCCAGCATTTCTCAACCTGTGGGCCATGACCCCTTTTGGGGTTGAATGACAGCCCTTTTACAGGACTCGCCCAAGAATCTAGGGAAGCATAGATATTTACATTGAAGTCCATAACGGTAGCAAAATTACAGTTACGAAGTAGCAGCAAAAACATTTTATGGTTGAGATCACTACAACATGAGGTGTATTGAAGGCTTGCGGCATTAGGAAGGTTGAGAACCACTGTTGTAGGCAGTTCTTTTGGTCTCCAGGCAGCTTGGCTGTCCTGCGAGTGACCCTCTGTAGTCTTTACTGCTTATATATTCTGGGGAAGGGAGAAATAGAATGAATCTGGTCAGTTTGGGGGACTTCCAAAAGCTGTTTTTGAGTTGTTTGCCTCCAGTCTTAATGAGCTTCCCCTGGAGGAAACTACTATAAGAGGTTTTAGTGATACTAGAAGGGAGATTGAGGAAAAGGCAGTGTCTTAAATTTTTTTTTTTTTTTAATCTAGATTTATGTAGAATTGAGGGTAGGTAACAAGGCTCATCTGTATAATGTTACTTATATGTATATTTTTAGGGCTGACCATTCACACCTATTGGTGTGCTCTTCAGCATTCCTCTGTTGCCTGTTGTTGTTTGTATAGGCTTGAGGCCTCCTGGGCTTTCCCTCATCCATGTTAGCACGACTATTGTCCTTGTTCACCTCTTGTTTAAGGCAGTCATGTTGGTGAGGCTTTGTGAATGCCTTTGATGTTTCTTCTTTCTCTTTCTCTCTCTCTCTCTCTCTCTCTCTCTCTCTCTCTCTCTCTGGTTTTTTGAGACAGGGTTTATCTGTGTACCCTTGGCTGCCCTGGAACTTAATTTTTTTTTTTTTTTTTTTTGCCCCACTTCCTGAGCCTTGGGTATGGAAGTTACAGATGTTGTAGACAGGCTGTGGAACTATGTGTTTTGATAGGTTTTGTGTGGTTTTCTGAAATGGCTGCTGTCTGTTGCAAGGAGAGGTTTCCTTGATGCCAGGTAAGGACATACTCTCTGTGAGTAGGACAATATTTAGACTGTAGACATAGATTATTCTGGTACAGTAAAGTGATTTAATCTCAGCACTGGGGAGGGCAGAGGCAGTCAAATCTCTTGAGTTCAAGGCCCTCCTTGTCTACATATTAAGTTCCAAGACTGTGGAGAGATTGTCTCAAAAATAAAATATACATTTATTTCTTTATTGTGGGACATTGCATAGCATTCATTTGGAGGTCAGAAGACAATATTGAGGAATTGACTCTGCTTTTACTATGTGAGCTCTGAGGTTCAACTCAGGTCATCAGGCTTGGCAGCAAGTACCTTTGCCCAATGAGCTATCTTGCTGGCTCTATTGGTGGTTGTTGTTTTAGTTTTGTTTTTGTTTTTTTTTTTTTTTTTAATTACAGTTTATTCACTTTGCATCCCAGCTGTAGCCCCCTCCCCCAGTTTTTTAAATTTTTTGTATATGTGTGTTTTGACTACATGATACACACACACACACACACACACACACACACACACACACACACACACA